>NC_060122.1:774089488-774689488 GCF_021461395.2 Schistocerca americana
CCATTTCAGATGAAGAGAACTGACATCTCTAAAAAAGGGCGAGCACAAAAATTGGATGGACAAGTGTCGTTACAAGGAAGGTACCTGCGAAGAAATCTTGGGTATTAGAACAAATATTTGAATTTCTCGACGGAACAAGAAAGTAAAAATATGTTAAGGATTAGACTGGATTACAGCAATATAAATCACTTAGAAATCAAATAAATAGGAACTGCACGGTAGGCATGGCAAAATGACTCCATGAAGAATACGAAAAATTCGAAAACGAAATAGTCGGTCTGAGGAAATTCGGCATAGAAATGTGTCAAATTAAAAGCAAAGGCAGCAACATGAAAAATGCAAGAAGACTTCACACAGAAGAGAGAGCGGAAAGGTGGAAAGAGTCTACTGAAAATCTTTGCGAAGGAGAGGAACTGTCTTATGACGGGATAAAAGAGTAAATGGGAGTCAATATGGAAGAAATAGGAGAATCAGAGTCTAAAATAGTTCCTGCATCCAAGCTACTGACAAGAATAATGTACAGAAGAAAGGAAAAGAAAACCTAGGATCTATTCGATGATTATCACTTTGACTTTTGGAAAGATAAAGTCACTAGAGAGACAGTTCCGATGTTGAACTTGATGATGGAAGTTAGACATTAAAAAATTGGACACGTTCGTGGAACTTGTTGACGTAGAAAAAGCGTTCGACTATGTAAAATGATACAAGATGTTAGAAATTCTCTGGAAAACAGGTGTAAGTTTTAGAAAAGACGGGTAACATTCATTATGTACAAGAACCGAGAGAGAAAAATAAGAATGAAGACCAAAAACGAAGACGTAGGCTTAGAAAGGGTACGTGATAGGTATGTAGTTTTCGCAGCAACTGTTCCATCCACATGTCGAAGAAGCGATGACGGAAATAAAAGAAAGGTTCAAGAGTGATAAAAGTTCAGGATGAAAGGATATCAGTGGTAAGATTCGTTGATACATTGCTATCCTCAGTGATTGTGGAGAAAAATTACAGGACATGCTGCATGGAATAATAATTATTCTGAGCAGAGAACATAGATCGAGAGTTAGCCAATGAAATACGAAAATAATAAGGAATAGGAATAAGGAGATTAATGATAAACTTATCAAAATTAGAGACTACGGAGTAAAGGAATTCTGCTACCTTAGAAGCAAAATTACCCATAACAGACGAAGCAAGGAGCACACAATAAGCAGACTAACACAGGGAAGGAACGCATTATTGGCCAAAGGGAGTCTACTGACATCAAACATCGCCCTTCATTTGAGAAAGAAATTTCTGAGACTGGACATGTTGAGCACTGCTTTGAGTGAGTCAAGTTCTATGGGAAAACTGGAAAAATAGTGAATCGAACGTTAAAGACGCGGTGCGGTAGAAGGTTGTTAAAATTATGTGGATTGTTAGGAAAAGGAATGAGGTTTTCTGCAGAAACGACGAGCAGTGTAGGATATTGAAAACGCTGGCAAGAAGAGGGTAATAGGACATGTGCTCAAAGTCATCAAGGAATGGCTTCTATTGTACTTGAGAAGGTTTTGACGGTATAAATTATAAGGGAAGACGGAGATTCGAGTATACCCAAGAAGTAATTCATGATGATGGATGCAACTGCTACTCTGAGATGGAGCTGGCTCGCTTCAAAACAAAGACCGATAACAAAAAAAAAAGTATATAACGTAGTCGAACTGAGATATGAAATACACCGCAGAAGCTAAGATACATTCGTGGAAAAAATGTATGTAGTTGTTAAAGAATGACAGATTTCGCCGGTTTAAGTTGGTGGATTGAAGAAAGGGGAAAAACTAAAAAGAGGAGACTATATGCGAGAGTTAGTCATTACCTTGCAAAGAAACGAAACTGCGACAGTGAAACTATATGCTAATCCTTCTCCACATATTCACCCTACAAAGCGACATATTTTCTCAGGGATGGATGTCGACGGCCTTGGCTGTAAAAATCTGCATTTGGTCAGTTAAGGAGAGGTTGCATCTCAAAAATTACCTCGCCGTTGTTTTGGAAACACATGCTACGCAATGGTTTCTTCGTCCGAGGATTAAGAGAAAACTCAGTGGGTGCTACGTGAGAAGAATATGAGAGGTGAAGAAGATTTAATAGCCATAGAAGCAGCATGTGTGCAAAATCAGATGGGATATCATCGTGAAGCAGGAACAGCGCTTTTGACAACTTCCCAAGACAGTTAGCCCTGACAGTCCTCCGTTATCCTGTCAGGAGATTCGGCAGTAAGCTCCTTTGACAGTTTGTCCCATAGGAACATAATCTGTTAGCACCACACCATGGCAATCCTAAAAGACTCGTTCAGTATCAACTTGCCTTGAAGATGGTTGGGTCTTCATCTTTTTCGGTTGTGATGAATCCACACGTTTCCACTGCTTCTCTTCCTCCATTGTCGCGAGATCATATTGATACACCCACATTCGTCCATGGTGATTAGCTAGCTCAAGAAGTCATCTTGCATTCGACTGACACAGATGCAGCGTTTCTGCTGCTACCTCCTTTCGGCTTTTCAGTGGGTATGAGTGATCACAGAACCCAGTGGGTGGCAATCCTTGTCTTTTCTCCTTAAGAGCATAATGTATAACATCATTGGACTTCTAAAAAAACACTCAGCGTCTTTCCTGATGATGGGTGGGTCTTCGCCTTTTTCAAAAATGTTGAACCTACATGTTTTCAGTGTTTCGCTCCTTGGTCCCAGGGTGATATGGAAACAACCAGCACCAAAGTGGCTGTCACCACAATAGACAGATCAAGGTCGTACCCACTTTGACTGACACAAATGCAACATTTCTGCTGCTACCTAAGTTTGACTGTTTCGGTGGATGTGAGCAATTGCGGAACACAGTGGCAATCCTTGTCATTCCTCCTTACGAATGTAAGGGAGTCCTAAAAAAATACTCAGCGTCACCTTAAACGATGATGAGTGGATCTTCGTCTTTTTAGAAAGTGGTGAATCCACATGTTTTCATTGATTGCTTTGTTCCTTTCTTCCGGCGTCATAGTGACACACCGAGCACTAAAGTGGCCGTCACCAAAATAGATAGGTCAAGGTCATACACGCTACGTGACGTCGTCAGATGCGAAGCGCTGTGATTTGTCCGCTTCACAGCTTTTTTGCCGCGTAAATACTGCAGCAGCGACGGAGGTCAGCGCCAGCTGTATATTCAGTGTTCCCTCGCTTTATTCAGTGTTCATGTGTGGTTTCAGTTTCCTGTAAGAAAGGTCACTGACTTGGATTTTGTAGCGAGCTAACGCAAGAGCAAGGACCTACGCCGGTCGGTGTGCGTGAGGGGCGACAAGATAACGCGAAAACAAAATAAAACTGCCGTATTGAGAATACTACAGTTTTTATTTCTGATCTGTTCAACAGTGAAGAAATAAATAAATAGAAGGGATAAGTAAATGTTCCGCAAATTCATAACTGACAGCAGCAGCTTGTGGTATTTCCGAATCGATGCAGTAGCACTGGCAGAATCTCCGCATGTGAGCACGTGTTTTTATTCTCCGAGAAAGACATACTAGGGGGTGCAGAAAAGTAGTGCCTCCTAATTTTCATGTGAAAGCTCTTAAATTTTTTTAAAATAAAACAGACTTTATTAACAATTCTACATCCTTACTCTTCATGTGTACGTACTTATTTCTCAACGTAGTCACCCTCGCGACGAACGCATTTCTCCCAAAGAGACACCAGTTTGTTGATACTGTTACTGTAGAATGTTTAACTCTGTTGACGGAGTTCCAATCTCACCTCTGCTTGCACCGCTACATCTTTATCAATGTGAAATCCTCGAAGGTGTTCTAAGTTTTGGAAACAGATGAAAACCGGATGGGGCCAAGTTGGGACTGTAGTGAGGATGATCGATGGCAGTGAACCCAAGACGTCGGATTGTTGCAGTGCCACAGCGTTCGTCTGATTTGGCCTCATCATGCTGAAGGAGAGGGTTCAATTTTCTAAGGGTCTCGCAATACTGTGCAGAGTTTACAGTGGGCATGAATTCCAAATGCACCACACCCTGAACATCCCAGAACACTTTGGGCATGACAGCCTGCTGATAGATGGTTGTGAACGTTTTTAGTTTCAGTGATCCTTTATTGCGGAACTCCATTGACACTCGCTTGATTTCGGGTTAAAAATGGTGAACAACCTAACGTTCGCACATTGCTGATATTGATACAGTCAACACCGTGCACAGCTTTCGTTCTTCTACGGATTTCAATCGGAGGCACATTTACCACGGTTAGAAACCCGATCACAGCACGCTGTCTCTCATGCACCGAGCACGTTACACACACAGTAACCATGTTAGACGCTACAATTCGGAGGCCTCTGGCGGCAGAGGATTGCAACTTGCGTGGCACGATGTAGGAAAGTCGATTGAGTAACATGCATCGAAAGGTGTGTGTGTTAGATTTTGTGAGGATTTTTCTTGTTTTAGATGTCTGAAATCGCGCTCGTAAGGTTTGAATTGCTTAGACATGCGCGCACAGCCTCGACAGAGATACTGCGCCGCACAGAGATGAATCAGATGTGATCTTTGATCTGTGAAGATGGACGCCAGGTTTATCTCTGGAGGTGAGGAGAGAAGAGCAGAGAAGTCAGTCAGATGAGCTTTGATGTTAGAGTTTTGGTTTAGTAGCAGCAAGGGGCAAACAATGGAGATTTTTGAAATTGTATTATGAATCAGTAGAAGACTTATTCTGGAGAGAAAGCGAATTGATTTTTACATTGATACGATAATATTTGTGAAGAATGGATTACAGGTAATGATTAAGTTTGTTTTATGTGCGGTAGCAGTTTGATAATGCAGCATTCTTGGTTTGTCCAGATCAGGAATATTTTTGCTTTTCATTTTTGGTTACGATTTATCATTCTTTGAGAGAAAAATGGATTTAAGAATTAGAATTTGTAATTTTGTGTAAGACGAGATTATACATGTGAAGTTTAGTTTTTTGTAAGTTCGGTTCTTGTAATTCTTGGGTTATTGTTATGTGATTTCAGGGAAAGCTTGTGAATTTTTGAAATTTTATTAAACATTTTTGAGTCTAAGGAAATGAAATTGGAATTGAGTTCATTTAAACGAGAGTCATTGTCCACATGCCAAGAGTCAATTAATTTTCAATTATTTAAAAACTGTTATCAAAAAGTATGAACCAAGAATGACAGTAACACGTTTAGACTGTGTGTATCTCTGTAGTTAGATTTTGCAGTTCTGTTATCGAGACAAGCTGTAGCTATGAGAGAAGTTTGCATCCAGGTGAGACAAATTATGTAGACAACAGATTCTGATCTTAATTAAATGTCACAGGGGTCAACATTACTATTTATACTCACATACTTCCAACTGCCATTTTCTCAAATGACATTCAAATACAATGTAATTACAAAAGTACACAAAACGGTGTAAAAACTTTTAAAAACCATAGTATAAATTTGTCGTTATTCATATTTAGGTAGGGCGACTGTATTCACACCTTCTGATATTAATTCTGACAATCATACAGTTTTGAATAAAGTATAAAAACAATGTAGGTACAAACATATATACAACACCATTTAAAACCTTTTAACAACAGCATACAGAACTCTCATAATCTTATTCGGGTAGAGTGACATTGACATCATGTATTGCCATAACACGCTCTTGGCATTTGAATCTGTAAAAATGATTACTCCAATTTATAGAGCAATTGAGACTTAGTCTACACTACAACATTACAGTTTGCTGTTATGAAATTATTATTTTCTAAATGTAAAAAGAATCCTCCTGTGGTCAGCGCCAAATGTCGGTTCTCAACAGTTTCCTCGGAAAGAATATCATCTTCCCTTCAGGGATTCCCATTTCCGCTACCTGGAAAGTGCAGCCCTTCCACGGCCAACGTCAAATGTCGATCTCCAGAAATGTTTCTTCAAAAGAACATCGTATTCCTTCCAGGGATTCCCATTTGAGCTACCTGGCAAGTGTAATGCGAATGCTGAAAAAGTTACTCGCCATGCAAAGAGACTCCTAGGGTCAATTCAATTAATTAGCCTGTCAATTTGATATCAATGACGTTCCGCCTGGCAGGTGGAAGCGATGGCTAGGGTTCCACGGATATGATTCGGGTGTTAGAGTGATAAACATGCGTTTTTTCATTGTGGCGATATCTTTTAACGGAATTTCAATCTCCCACCTACACAGGGCGAGATGACCATCATAATAAAATCAACTGTATTACCGAATTTATAAAGTTAGATTTACAACTTCTCTGTGCTGTTATCTTAAGAGACTTCGTAAGTGGTGAAGCATTTGGTTACTTTAAGGGAGTTCGAAAATGAGGAGGCATCCTATGACAGCAGTAGATCCTAGCACTCCATCATGAGCCAAAAAATGAGTTTAATATTCGAGTCCTGTGATGCATGATGTAACAGAAATTAAGCTGATTAGAGCAAGTTTTTTTTATCTGATCAGACAATACTTAGAGGAAATATAGCCTACGCCTAACTGTTACAGGGTTTTCACAACAAGTAACGATACTTTAGCGATGTGAAAATGCGTGCATGCCCTGAATTCTTCTTTTTTCGAAAATAGCTTGTATAAAAGGGAGAAATCAACATTTCGTGTGAGAAATTCGATGTATATGGTCAACAACATTCCTGTCTTGGGATGGGTAAAGTGGATTTTTGAAACTGGGTGTCTATGTTGGGATGGAACTGGTTAGAACCACTGTACACATCCAAGCCGTAGCTGTCTGTCTTACTGTGAACCCCGGCCGGCTGCATGAGTGGTCACCAAGCTTCGGTAACCAGAATTTGCGGATTAGCTTGGTCTATGACATGTGGTTAGGTACAAAGAATGCGCCGACCTGTTCGCTTGTGCCCACGCCAGCGGGGGCTGGCGAAGTGACCAGTGTGTTGGGTGAGCAGTGAAAGAAGAGGATGTATGTGTTTCGTGAGAAGATGCAATATGATGGGTGTCTGCGCTGGGCGAATTCCCCCCATGTAAATTTATCAGCTGACTGCTTGGTGACAGTCTCTCCAACCTCTGAGCGTTCGGTAGGGCTGGCTTGTGGATGGCGGGGGATGGACATGCAGCTGCCGACACACGAAGATGGCTCCCATCAGTCAGCGTACAGCGCATTCTTTTTGTCATCACGAGCGTATGTAGTCAGTTGGATTTTTTCACATGACATGTTTAGTGGAAACGTTGCAGTGGAGGAGCGTGTTTGTGTTCTCAAACATCAATGTATGCAAGACCTTAGATATACAGGGTGTTTCAAAAATGACCGGTATATTTGAAACGGCAATAAAAACTAAACGAGCAGCGATAGGAATACACCGTTTGTTGCAATATGCTTGGGACAACAGTACATTTTCAGGCAGACAAACTTTAGAAAATACAGTAGTTACAATTTTCAACAACAGATGGCGCTGCGGTCTGGGAAACTCTATAGTACGATATTTTCCACATATCCACCATGCGTAGCAATAATATGGCGTAGTCTCTAAATGAAATTACCCGAAACCTTTGCCAACGTGTCTGGCGGAATGGCTTCACATGCAGATGAGATGTACTGCTTCAGCTGTTCAATTGTTTCTGGATTCTGGCGGTACACCTGGTCTTTCAAGTGTCCCCACAGAAAGAAGTCACAGGGGTTCATGTCTGGCGAATAGGGAGGCCAATCCACGCCGCCTCCTGTATGTTTCGGATAGCCCAAAGCAATCACACGATCATCGAAATATTCATTCAGGAAATTAAAGACGTCGGACGTGCGATGTGGCCAGGCACCATCTAGCATAAACCACGAGGTGTTCGCAGTGTCGTCTAAGGCAGTTTGTACCGCCACAAATTCACGAAAAATGTCCAGATAGCGTGATGCAGTAATCGTTTCGGATCTGAAAAATGGGCCAATGATTCCTTTGGAAGAAATGGCGGCCCAGACCAGTACTTTTTGAGGATGCAGGGACGATGGGACTGCAACATGGGGCTTTTCGGTTCCCCATATGCGCCAGCTCTGTTTATTGACGAAGCCGTCCAGGTAAAAATAAGCTTCGTCAGTAAACCAAATGCTGCCCACATGCATATCGCCGTCATCAGTCCTGTGCACTATATCGTTAGCGAATGTCTCTCGTGCAGCAATGGTAGCAGCGCTGAGGGGTTGCCGCGTTTGAATTTTGTATGGATAGAGGTGTAAACTCTGGCGCATGAGACGATACGTGGACGTTGGCGTCATTTGGACCGCAGCTGCAACACGGCGAATGGAAACCCGAGGCCGCTGTTGGATCACCTGCTGCACTAGCTGCGCGTTGCCCTCTGTGGTTGCCGTACGCGGTCGCCCTACCTTTCCAGCACGTTCATCCGTCACGTTCCCAGTCCGTTGAAATTTTTCAAACAGATCCTTTATTGTATCGCTTTTCGGTCCTTTGGTTACATTAAACCTCCGTTGAAAACTTCATCTTGTTGCAACAACACTGTGTTCTAGGCGGTGGAATTTCGAAAGTTTGTCCGCCTGAAAATGTACTGTTGTCCCAAGCATATTGCAACAAACTGTGTATTTCTATCGCTGCTCGTTTAGTTTTTATTGCCGTTTCAAATATACTGGTCATTTTTGAAACACCCTGTATTTGGCGCTACAGTCTATTTGTGAAGGAAATTTAATTACTTGATTTGCATAATGTTTGTCTGTGATACTCAAACGCTGAAAAAATATTTTTATTACAGAGGAGGATCATCATAAGGTGTAGGTGAATGATCTATTTGACTCCTGTAAAGTGTTAAGGGTAGTGCAAATGGACTATTTCCCTCTATTTTTGATATCGAAATTGTGTCAGCTCTCCCTTTGCCCCAGCGTTTGCCAATAGGAACACAGTGTTCTGAGGAGAAATGAAAACCTCTGTCTACATGTTTGGACACATTGGTTCACACGCACACAAACAGGAAGTAGCCTCTTAAGTGAGAGAGAAAAGAAGTGAGTCTAGAATTTCCCAATCAACAGAATGCTTTTTTTGGGGCTGCGTGATGAAAGAAGACTGATATCTGGTATTGGTCGGTGGTATTTAGTATTATGATCCGTAATTAGGAGACTGGGCGGTTTGTGACCTATGTGGCAGCGCCCAAACGATACACACGACAAAGAGTGGCTACTTTACCACACTTAATTCTGTTCCTCGCTGCTTACAGTTATTACATCATGAGAAGTGAGGTGGGAGGATGCAGACGAGAGCTCTACCCAAGTGGTGGAGCCCTGTCTCCTGCAGACTGATTAAATAAGGAATTTGCATTAATATATTATTGACATTGATATGAATTTAGTGTCGTGAGTTCCTGAGAGTGAGTCTTTTTCCTGCCAGTTTATTCTGGGAGGGTTGGAGAGGGAGGGACGAGAGGTTGAGTGGATGTCCGCTGGTGGTAGCACTGACCAACTCATTCGATCCCTGCACATCAAGTGAGGACACACATGAAAATTTTCCAACAAGATATCACTTCCAGTCTGCAGCAATGTAATTATGTAATTAGGACATGTAATTGCTGGATGTGGGCTTTTCCCACCAAATAAAGAGATCCAACCCATGAAAATTGAACTTTGTAAATAAACAGCATATCCTCTGCTATGTAACTGACACTGACTTCAATTTCATATCATGAGATCCTTTGTCTCAAGCACAGACTGAGACCTTTTCCAGATAGGGGAGAGAAGGGGGAATGGCAGGTGCAAGGGGAGGGCTGGGAGATTTCCCAGAGGGAGAGTGGGTAATTAATTTATCAATTTAATTAATTAGTTAATTGATTTAATGTTAAAAGTGTGCTTGTATTGGCGAGGGAGGAGGGGAGAGGGGTGGGAGATGGGTGGGGAGGGTTGAGGGTTTCTTAGAGTAATGGTTATCTCCAGGTGGTCATAAATCAATCCTCAGCAGAACAATTGGTTAATGGGTGAGGGAGGGGGTCATAAATCAATCAAGTTTGCCTCTGAATGTATGCAACCCTCACTAACAAATTGTGACAGCACCACTGCTGCCCTCCTACTCCTGGACAGAGTGTGTTTGAGCAATGGAGATGAGAAAGCAATATGCTGGACAGCACAGAGTCTACAGATGCTCTTGCTGAGCTAAAAGAAGACTTGAGGTAAGTTTTGCAGACATCACTCTTCGTCTTGCGTTCGTTCCTGACTGGCGTAAATGTGTTGTCTTTTTTTTTTTTTTTTTTTTTTTTTTTTATACTCCAGGCAAGAATAATAGATAGATATTACAAGACAAAGTTACCACAGAATGTTTTACAGAACATACCTAGAATATTGTGTTCAGAAGTTCACTGTTTTTCTTTTAGACGTTGAGATGATTCAAGCGAAAGTGTGACGAATTATTTTTACATAATTACAGTACAGTACAACTTTCCTTTTTATTTCATGAATGTTACGTGAAGTGGGGAGTTATGAGCGCAAGGAAAGCAATGAGAGAAGCGTTCAATGACTTTGGAAATAAAATTTCGTTCACTAGCCTCCAGGTATTTTGGTTTTATGTAAAATCAGTGGCGGCCGCTGTGGCCGAGAGGTTCTAGGCGCTTCAGTCTGGAACCGCGCGACCTCTACGGTCGCATGTTCGAATCCTGCCTCAGGCATGGATGTGTGTGATGTCCTGAGGTTAGTTAGGTATAAGTAGTTCTAAGTTCTAGGGGACTGATGTCCTCAGACGTTTGCTCAGAGCCATTTGAACCATTTTGTTGTTGTTGTAAAATCAGTAAGCGATTCACCGCGCGAGGTAGCCGCGTGGTCGAAGGGCGCATTGCCACGGTTCGCTTCCCCCCCCCCCCCCCCCCCGCCCCCCCGCCGTCGGAAGTCGGAGGTTCGAGTCCTCCCTCGGCGGGCGTGGGTGTGTGTGTTGTCGTTAGCGTAAGTTAGTTTAAGTGTTTAAGTTAGATTAAGTAGTGTGTAAGCCTAGGGATCGCTGACCTCAGCAGTTTGGTCCCATGGGAATTCACCACAAATTTCCAAATAACCGATTCGAAATCTTCCACTGAGTCACTCGTTGACTGTACTGGCACCGAAAGGAAAGACGACAATTTGGACTTCCGAAATAATTCAGCGTGGAAGATACTCTCCCTCATATCAGTCATTGCGCGAACGTCGAAATGGCAGATATTGAGATAACCGATCGCAGAATAGAAAAACAACTAGAATCGCTTAGAAGTGGAAAGGGATCAAGACCAGATGAGATACCTGCAAGATTCTACGAAGATTATGCAAAGGAGCTTGCTCCTCTTCTAGCAGCAGTATAGCGTAGATCGGTAGCACAGCGAAGGATATCAAGCGACTGGAAAAAAGCGCAGGTCATAACCATTTTCAGGAAGGGCCGTATGACAGATACACATAATTAAAGGCCTATATCGTTGACGTCAGTCTGTTGTAGAATTATGGAACATGTTTTAAGCTCAAGAATTATGACGTTTGTGGATGGAGAACAGAAACCTGCTCTAGAAAATTCTATATGGATTCCGCCAACAGAGATCTTGCGAAACTCAGCTTGCTCTGTTCCTACAGGAGATCCATAGCGCTATAGACAACGCACCTCATGTTGATGTGTTGCCTTACTTCAGGAAGGAACTTTACACCGTTCCGCACTACCGTTTAGTGAAAAAATACGAGCTTACCGCTTATCCTATCAGATTTGCGACTGGATTCATGACATTCTTGCAGACAGAACTCAACACGTCGCTCTTCACAGAACAAAATCGACAGATGTAAACGTAATTTCCCGATTATCTCCAGGAAGTGTGATAGGACCGTTACTATTTGCTATGTATATAAAGATCTAGCAGAAGGCCTCGGAAGATCTTTGACTATTCGCAGATGATGAGTCTGTCCATTACGAAGAAGCAACGCCAGAAGAGACGGTATCGATAAGCAGAATGACCTACAGGGGTTGATGAATGATGCTGTTGACCTTGATCATCGATAAATGTAACATATCACTCATACATAGGAAGAGACATCCACTATTGCACAAGTATACTATTGATGACAAACAGTATCTACCGTAAAATATCTATTGTAACAATCCAGAGCAGCCTTAAGTGAAATGACCACATAAAATTAACAGTACGAAAAGCAGATGCCAAACTGAGAATCATAGGAAGAATCTTAAAGAAGTGTTACTCATCAGCGAAGGAAGGGGCTTACAATGTGCTCGATCGAACGGGTCTTGGGTATTATTCATCAATATGGGATCCTTACCAGGTAGAACTGATAGAATAAACAGAAAAAATCCAACGAATAGTGGCGCGTTTCGTGGCGGGATAGTTTCATCAGCGAGAGAGCGTTTCAGTGATGTCCAACAAATTCCTGTGGCAGACAGTACAAGACAGCCGCTGTGCGTAACGGAGACGTCTACTACTGAAATTTCGAGAGAGCACTTTCCGACCGAGCGAGGTGGCGCAGTGGTTAGACACTGGACTCGCATTCGGGAGGACGACGGTTCAATCCCGCGTCCGGCCATCCTGATTTAGGTTTTCCGTGATTTCCCTAAATCGCTCCAGGCAAATGCCGGGATGGTTCCTTTCAAAGGGCACGGCCGACTTCCTTCCCCGTCCTTCCCTAATCCGATGAGACCGATGACCTCGCTGTCTGGTCTCCTTCCCCAAACCAACCAACCAACCAACCAGCACTTTCCGGGAAGAGTCGAACAACACATTTCTTCCTCACATATACATTTCGCGAAATGACCACGACGAAAAAAATTCGAGAAATCAGAGCTAATACAGAGGCTTACCAAGTCTTCCCACGCGCCATTCGAGAGTGAAACAGGGATAGGGGGGGGGGGGGGGAGATCAGTTAGTGGTAACAGAAGTATCCTCCGCCACACACCTTGAGGAGCATAATGTAGACGTGGATGTAGATGTTTATTCCTTGACTGTGGCAGGTTACTTCTCCGAATTGTTTCACGTCTGGGGCGGCGGAACTTTTACTGTCGTAGTACACACAGTCAGATCGCATCTTTTAATTACGGTCGGTTGGCCTGAGCCAGATTAGCAGAACTAATATTGACAAGGGGCTTCGGTGCTCAGGAAAGACAAGTTGGAATTCTCTTAGTTAAACCCAATCACTCAGGCATACGAGTAAATACGAGAATCGCCGCAACTACTGCAGTACAGTTTCACCAATTCATCACGGACTATAGCACCGTGCTGCTCCTTAAAATGTGGAAAACTGGTGAAAGCATGATGTTCCATTTAAGTAAGGAACTGTGCCATTTCCTTTTGGGTTGTCTGTCTGCGTTCTACGGTACAGTGCCGTGGGGATTTCATTGTGTACCAGGACTGCGGACACGTACTTGAAGATAACCGTAAATTAATTACGTAATTTAATGTTTTCGTCGTGGTAGTTATAACGTCACGATCTCCCCCGCTGCAGAGAGGTTACCTTTGCCTCCAAATAAGTGAGCCACAGTCCGGTGTTCCAGCCGGGGGCCGCGCTGCACGTGGGCTCCCAGTGCCTGTTATAGACGGCGGCTGGACCGCTCTCGCCTTCAGTGCCAATGTCAGCCGGTTCCAGGCTCTGCAGAACGACTCGACGCCGGAGTCGGGCTGACCCTCAGATGCAATGGGCTGTGATCCTCCAAACAGGTTTTTCTCGCCGCCCAGCATTGCTAGGTCAGAGTTGCGGAAGAGTCGGTCTCACCTTTCGAACTCCAGCAAAAGGTTGCAATTCAAAGCGACCACGTGCATGTCAATAACACTGTGTTATTCCCAGCCTCTTTCATTTTGTGGAACTATCTGCCGTTCTTGTAAACAGGGGGAAATACGTTTGAAATCTTATTACTTCTGAATTCCTACAAGTTAACTACCGTTTCTTTCCCCGTGCACATAATATCAAAAATGGTTCAAATGGCTCTGAGCACTATGGGACTTAACATCTGTGGTCATCAGTCCCCTAGAACTTAGAACTGATTAAACCTAACTAACCTAAGGACATCACACACATCCATGCCCGAGGCAGGATTCGAACCTGCGACCGTAGCGGCCACGCGGTTCCAGACTGAAGCGCCTTTAACCGCACGGCCACACCGGCCGGCCACAGAATATCAGAATAGAATTTTAAGAACTAGGGTTCACTCCTTAGAAAAGTTTTATGTAAAGTGACAGTTCAGGGATAGGCGGCAAAGGGCGTGGAAGATCAGTTAAACAGAATTTAAATTGCCTTGAGAAAGAGGCTACAATATCAACGTCAATAAAAGTAAAAAGAAAAGGGTAATGGAATGTTTTTGAAATAAGTCGGGTGACGTCAAGAGAATTAGATTAGGAGATGAGAGGGTAAAATTTATTATACAAGAATGTGGAAAATATATTGTTGTTGGCAAAAGCAAAGTGAGTGTAAAACCCAGAGTTGCAATAGGAAGAAAAACATCACTGAATAAAATAAATGAGTTAACGTTAGATATAAACTTAATGTACAAGAATGGTACGAGGATAACCTAAAAAACAGAAGTTCCAAAAACGGTATACGTTTAAACTGCTTGGTATTTCCTGATGATCTTGCTCTTCTAGCGAATACTGTTCAAGGGACCAGACAAAAAGTAAAATCGCTGCAAAAAAAGACAGAAAATTGGTCTTGGAATGTAGTTTGAAAAAAAAGAGATAATGTTGACTTACCCACAACCTGCAAAGAAACTTGCAGTGGAAAAACAGTGAAACGAAACTGTTGATAGCTTTAAATATTTAAGTGAAATCGTATCATAAAATCTAAATGAGGCAGACATACCAAAATAGAATAAAAAATGAAAATAACAAATTACATGACCAAAAACACATACAACAAACAAATTCTGTCAATAGCTGCAAGACTGAAACATTGTAAATAATTAAAAAAAAACAGGAAAACATAACCACGTAAAAGCATCATCAAAACAAATAACATAGTAGAAACTGACAGAATATTCAAGAGAGAAAGAAGAATAATTAAGATATGCGTAAATAAACAGTATCAAATAATAGGACATTGCAGAATAGCTTCAAATGAAACAGTATACAAAAAAATAAACAGTGGCGAGCACAATCGAGAAGAAACGCATATCATTCTTTGTATGTCTGAACAGAACTCTATAAAACGGAATAAGTAAGAGAATAAACGGAAAATTGTGAAATATTAAGAGCAACATAAACAGATTACAAGACATGAGGAAGATATAAGAGAACTCCAAATTAGAGCACATGACCTCAAAACCGCAATAAGCAAAATCAAAATACTGGAAGACACACAGGCCAGGCTACAAATGAAGATCAGTAAAAGAACTACAGGAAGGATGATCTCAAACGAAGAAAGAAACAAAAATCTGAAAGAATGAAAAAATAGTGGGCAGACAGAAGAGCAACAAAACTTCCATATAATTAATTACAATAATCCTTTATATAACAATCGTATTATTGAATTGTTATTAAATTGAACTTTATTGCTGAATAATAATAATATACCTTGTGTAAACATATGTATAATTCACTAGAGTGGTCCGAAGAAGGCATGAAATATTTAAAATAAGATTTAAGTGTTAGGAAGTCGATTTTGGACACATTCTGACCATCTTCGAGCCATTAAAGATGCATTTAAATGTGCATTTCACAATTGCTATAACTAATCGAAACTGTGAAATGGTTCATTTGGTATAACTTCCGATGTCACGATCATGTACAGTCGGTGAAATGGTTCATTTGGTATAACTTACGATGTCACGATCATGTACAGTCGTGCTTAAAAGTATCCGAACGACCTGAATTGCATTTCGCCTGATTCGCATGCAACCCACATAACGCAACTGTCTAGCAGGTCCTCTAATCGCTCCTTGGTACAGTCGTTTGACTATTGAAAATGGTTCCAACAAGTCACCACTAGAAAACACTGCTCTGTATCGCAACAACTCAAGATGTAAAGCAATACTACGATACTACAAATATCAGGGAACATATTATCACAGGTAAGACTGTCCTTAAGGCTTGTAAGCTCACGTTTATTACAATAAATGACATACCTGAAATGTTACCACTCTCATCATTACGTCAGATAGGTAATGCACGTAGTAAGTTCGTCGTATTCATGATTTCCTCTTCAAAGTAACATACCGTACTTATTATTTAACACAAAATGGCATAAAAAATTTAAGTTATTCACGAGCATCTAGTTGAGAATATGTATGAACTTCAAATGACACGACGAACCGTCTCGTTCTGCATATGGGTTCAAACCCAGGTCATGCAGACTGAGCAAAGATTTCGTGACTGACGGAAACTAACAGTCATTCCTGATTAGGCATACATAGAGTGATATACCTCGATTTTAGACAGTATCAATTAGCATATACCAACTTTAAATTACATAACGGAAACATTTTTAACGGACGCGAATTCCTACCCAGCACCTATTGTCCCTGTTAACGAACCACGAGAGATGTTAAATATTGCTTCTTGACAAGTAACTTATTTGAAATGCCGTGAGTTAAAGCTTTGTGTTGGACAGGAATTCGAACCCAGAACCTAACAAGATATATATCGAAGCACAATCAACAGTGACATATCGGATTTTCTCGGCAGTAGCTAGATGTTTTAACTGAAATGACGAGACGAAACATTAATTTTTTCCTTCCCAGGACTCCAACCCGGCACCTATCGCTGTTATATTCTAGAGAAAACGAACGTTAAATATTGGTTTGTTGCACCAGCAGAGACATGTGAGCATATTTGAACTAGAAATACTATGACGAAGAGTTCAGTGCTGACTGGGAATAGAGTTCCACACACAGCGTTGTTGACTACACGCAAAGAGACGTCAGCTACCGAATTTTTCTCCACCAGCAGCTCGGAATAATATCCTCGAAGTTACAGTGGTCTCGCAAATAGTTCTGTGTCCCACTGGGAGTCAAAAACGTCCAATACCGTTAGTGTGACAACGAATGAAAATACATTAAAAATCGAAATTGTTATCCACCAGCAAATAGGTGTTCTCATGCTAGAGCTTGATAATACATAATGAAATCATTAGTGTGGGGCCAGAATTCGAACCCATTCACGCGCAATATGTGGAGATGTTGAGGAATCTGCAGTTTTGAACAAACAACAAATTGTAGCCGAGCTGTATTGTCACGAAGGGATGACATTCCGCGTTAAGGGAGGTCTGAGTTGCATTCCCAGTTCAGAACCAATTTCATCGACATACAGAAGCTCATATAAAAGATAGAATAAGTGTCCTGTGAGCCTATATAGCGTTTGTTTCGTCACTAAAAATAAATAACTAGTATAAGAAAGGTTATTGGTGATAGAGTTTCTACATGTCGCCACTCCAGACTTTATTGTGGCTCAACTTAACGTTTACTTGGTAGAGAAGGAATATCATTTTTAATATGAATTTCAGACCACACCGCCATTATATCTTCTTCACTTGGTGTAGCCAGAAGAGAATGGAATCTGTCTCTCCCTATCTAAAGTCATTGACCGAAGTTGGAATCGTACCCAGACCATAGATTTAGGAGCCTATTATCAGCCCAACAGACCACCAAATTCTCTACTCAGTGGCTCATTTATCTATCATAACGCCGTCGTACCACACTGGCTGAGAATTCTGACACACAGGCTCCCTGTATCAATTTGCAGCATGTTCAGTAAATTCATTTACTTGGTTGACGGAATCACCATGAACTAGCTGCCTCAGCTACGCAGTGCATGCATTCAACTTTATTTTGTAATCACCAAAATAAAATCACGTAACTGACACCAACACAGAACTGCCAACAGTGTAGGATGCAGAAATTTTAATAGGAAGTGTTCCTTTCTACTTGAGCTACTCCATTGCGCTATCTGTTTGTTGAAAACGTCGTGCAGTGCAAAAGCAAAGGTATATCTGTTTGTCTCTCGTAAGTACTGACCTGGCAATATGTATTGTCCCACAGCACTGTGGAATACAGAAGTTCTGGAGGAATTATTGTGACTTCTGGAGCTGCTGTAGCTACGTGTCAGGTAGTGGCGTAATGGTAAGTATCGTTCACGATAAATAAGATGTCGCGAGTTCAAGTACATTCACTGCTACATTTTTTAAAACGCAATTTTGCTGTCTGCTAAAATTATCAATCTACTGGAACTTGTAATATAATTTCCTTCACTTCTCAACCCAAAATAGTCGTATTTGGATAAAGGGCTAACTTCTGCGACATTTTGTTCATTTCAGGTTTAATAGACAGCCAGACAGTAGATGCATCTCGAAACTTTTGTATTATGTATGGGTAGAGTGCATCGTGCCAAAATACGTCGGAAAAGTATTTTCTACATTATCTGTCGTCTGGTAGTGGCATTTTATTCTTCTTCAAACCTTGTTTGACAGCTTTAACTCAGAACAAGTTTTCTACATGGGTGTAATCAATAAACCGCATGTGCATTTTCAGACTGTTATAGATAACATTAGAGAATTCGCATATATCGTTGATGATTAATTTCTCTCTCATGTTTACTATTGTTTTAACAACATTAAAGAAATTCTTACAAAAATTGTGAACTGTATTATAAAAAATGAAATAAAACTACCCACGATAACCTTGTGACGAAAGTCTGTTTTAATAAAACTGAGTATCTGTACACAAACGTGCCTCTGTCGTCACGAATTGGTAAAATACTACTCACTTAGATTTTGATTGGGTCTGTGTTTAATAGGTATGCTGTGTCATACTCAAGAGGTACACAAATGTGGCATTTCATAATTAAAGTTATGTATTCCTAGAAACCCAAAAGTTGCTTGTCAGCAGTGGAAAGAGGCGTTACCTGTTGTGCAGCATTGTAAGTTTTTCATCATTGCACTATGGGCCCAAAGTATTTTCTTGCGATTTCCTTATCGATGTTTGGTCTGACTGCTTGTAGCTCTTTGACAGAAGGGATAAAAACGCTACACTCGGTGAAACAGGAACTGCGAACCATCTCAGACGCAGTTTTCACAGGTCATCACGTTACCACAGAGCTGGCGAAGAAGTCTGTGCCTTAGCTTCCTCCCACGAGACCAACAGTGGCTAGAATTCGTAAACCGCTATTTGAAGGACGAGATTAGTTGCGATTTCCACGTGCAACGACTTTCCTGGGCTGAAAATCGTAAATTTACAATCTTTTGTTACACCTGACGCGATAATAACTCAGATTATTCAATGGAACTTTGAGGCTTAATTCCGTGCACACCAGGAAGTAACTCGTCGATCACAGAGTTGCCAAACATACACTGGCTTGTTGCCAAATCTCAGTTACAATACCAGCAGGAAGAAGACGGACCGATGCGATCTTACAGCGGGCTGGGAAGTGACCATAGCTGGTTTCTCCAAGTCGCGGCTGCTACGGCCTGGAATACATAATGCGTCTGATTTGCATTTCTGTAACTAGGTTTAGGGACTGGAGCGTAGTTACTAATAATACTCACAACTGACTGCAAACTAAGCATCATAAATCAGTAACTCTCATAGTTGCTTTTATATTTCTTTCGTAAGTGCACTAAAAACTAAGAAACTCATTCACAAAAGTTTTCGTGCCTCGCCAATAGTCGAGCACAACAAACAAATAAAAATAAAAAATGAATATGTGTGTGTGTGTGTGTGTGTGTGTGTGTGTGTGAGAGAGAGAGACAGAGAAAGAGAGAGAGAGATAGAGAGAGAGAGAGATAAAAATCAAAAATAATGAGGGAGAGAGAGAGAGTAAAAAATTGTAAAGAAGTTGAATCATGGTATGTAAAATCTTTCATTAAAATGACACGTTCCACACCATTACGAAATATCGTATTCATGATCTATGAAACAAGAATGAATCTAATGTAATCTAATCATATCATATTGACGACTAGCCATGAAGGGGCATGAATTACCTAAGTTTTTGCCAATACCAGTAAACAAATCTAAACTTGAAAATAAAAGACGACAGTTTTTGTAATAAACTGGGACTTCTATCAAGACCCTTTCGTCCCTGTTAACTAACCACGAAAGATGTCTGATATGCATCTATTCTGAAGTAACAAAGTGTGCATGCATTTAAAGATGAAGTGCATGATGTGAAGTTCTGTGAGGGAGATACGAACCCAACTCGTAATAGGATTGTTAACTAAGTAAAATCAAATGTTAGGTATCGGTTTTTCTTACCAGCTGCTAGGTGTTTGACTCTAAAATAAGGATACAAACTTTTGTGCCTAAGCGACAATCGAACTGCACACCTACCGTGCATCCACGAATATAGCTTAAGTATCAGTTGCTTACTCACCAATACTAAGACGTGTGCGTGTTTGACCAGAAATAACGACACCTATTGCGAATGTCGGCAACACACGAACAAACATTAAAAATGTACGTTATTTTTCACTAACAGGCCGGTGTGCACGTGATAGGGCTTGAAGTGAAATTATGAATATTTTTGTACTACATCGGGATTCGGACCCACATACTTACCTTTGGGAGAAACCTAGAGAAGACTGCAGTCTTGAGAAAAGGAAGGAAATTATTCAACTATACTGTTCCGAGAGATTCAGATCCTCGAAAGAGGAGATATGAATTCGAATCACATTCCAGCGCCAAATTTTTCAACGTCTCTAGTTCAATCAAGTACAAGTAAAGTAAGAGCCCTGTTCCTTTAAATGGCTGTCGGTTCATCAAATAAAATAAAATTTTCTGATGTAAGTAAGTTTACTGGCGACAGTATTTATGTTTACCATGACGTCCGCCTACGTCATTTCCCAACGTAAACCGGCTCTGCCCAATTGGTAATGAAGGAACGTGATGTTTAATGCGGATTCTGGATTATAACGTCTTTCTCTTGAGGTTACCAGAGGTAAAGTAAATCTGTTCGTGCCTCTTAAAAGTAAATGCCTGAACCAACGCATTGCACCTGTGATAGTTCGTTCCGCCAGACCATTGTGGCCACATTTCCCAGCCGCAGGAGTGTGTTGTAACAGGTGATGTGCTTAGCTTACAAAATAAGTCACGGTGGAAAAAACGCGAGACTATTAAATGATTAAGTAGAAGCAAGCTTCTGAAGGGGAGATTATGTTATTCTCATGTCAGCAGGATGTAAAGACTCTTCTAGGCATCATAGGCTCGATGTGAAGCCATTTTGAAATTTTCACAAATTCAGCAAATTTCTTAGTTCGAGAAAATCAACTGGGAAGTGTGAAGTTACCGGATAATTCAATTATTACCGTCATTATTACTATCATTTTCTTCATACCGCTGCTGGAACACTGTACTTGAAGATCGTTTGATGCCTTTTGGTGACTATAGAAGTAGTTTCCCAAGAACAGGTTCTTTCATTGTCTACGGAATTCTTTTCATGTTAATATCAAACATCAATAATAACTCATAGATTACGTTGAACTAAAGTAATTGATGAAGACGTTACTTGATAACAAAAACGCGCTGCCTTTCTTCATTTACTTGGGCCTAGAAATGGCTCTCGAGTACTGCCAAACCAAAAAGCAAGAGATCTTACTGCCTTCCGATACGCGTCGCTGTCAGTTCTTTCGTATGATTTGGTCGACATGACCTGTTGCAAGTTGTGTATGACAGACAATCTTTTAGAAAATCAATTGTTTTCCTTTGCAATAAACAGAAAGATTTACATTCTAAGATATCCAAGTACAAAATTTTCGCAATATTAGTTCAAATTTAATATTCGCTTCTGTAATGTAGGAAAGTATTTCACAGTTGCAGAACTCGCATCCGACTCTTTGACCTTACACTTAGTCGCTGACCATGAATTCTAGCTCAGAGTGACACAAGATTAAGTAACCTAATGTAGCAATGACTGTTTGCCAGTGCTCTTTCTCACTGGAAAATACGCAATTCACTCATTGGGCTCCATAAGTACAGTGTAACAGTAATTTCTGTGTGTATGCAACGCATACGGATTAGAATTTAGTGGTGCTCTCTCTTCCACTTCTGTTTACAATCTGCCTGACCTAAACGGGCCCTTTATCGTTACAGGCCCTGGGCAGTGCAAAATCATACTGACAACAGTAATGTGCTTATACTGACATCCTGACTGTTCGTTTTACCTGATTTTGTAATCTTTTAAATTAAACAACATGACCTTCCAGTGGGAGACATTTCGTCCCCCTTTTCCTTCTGTGAAACTTGTCGGTAAGCTTTTTGCCTTCCAACCAGTGAAATGCGGTAGAGTACGGCCGGTAAATGATTCACAAACCACGATTAAGTGCCGTTAAGACGATTTATTTGAACGTCACAAGACTGCACATTGGTGCAATCGATTTCGAGGTGCAAAGTGTTTGTTACCTTACTTTTGTGACAGGTGGGCATAAGTGATTTCCAAAGACTTTTTATTGTACTGAATTAATCTTTTGTCACAAAGTAACAAGGTAAGTGTTTTATTCGTATATATTTTGTAGAAAACTGTAATTGTGATGGAAGATTATACACCTGAATGTTTGACACAACAGGTAGGAGAAAACGCTGCATATGAACCAATCCCTGCGCCTTCTCTCCATATCCTCCTATGACACGAGCACGGGATTCTCCTCGCATACCGCTACAGAGCTGTTCCTAGCACAGCTGAGAATTGGCAACATTGAACTGACTCGCTAAATTCACTTGATATTCCCTTTCCATTTGAATGGCTCGTGCTATATAATCCTCACGTAAACTAAGACACTGAGACAGAATATTCAGTTTTTTGCCCAAAGAAATGCTATTCATCACTTACGTGACAACTTTTATTATGTTTCACGATGCATTATGAGGCTGAGCGACAAATACCATGATGAGAGCGGCGTACAGGCAGCAGTGTGTCTGTAGCTCGGTAGTACTGCCCGTGTCTCGGGTCAGAACGGCTCAATCAGTCGTCGGTTGTAACTGTGGTAGGGGCCAGCGTGTGCGAGCTTTTTTTCTGATATATTTTTTTTTGGAGCTGCGAATTTCCAGAAAAAATTCTGTATCGAAATCGGAAGAAAACCTTTACACATCAAATCCTCTTGGTAGCTCCACTCAGTAAGTTGTGTTAATGGTCATAGATCTTGGCTTTCTGACTGCCAAGCTACTTCACAATACCAGCGTCTCTGAAGAAATTCGAGTCGACCATCAGCGATACGAATTTCAGTATCGTTCTTCACTTAAGACTCACATGCCAGGGTGATAAGTATGAAGGAAATGAACCTCTTGATTACTTTAGGGCCTCTATGCTAAATTTCCACAGTAGCAATTAGGAACTCCATGCAGACATTTGCTAACAGCGGCTCTAGCAACTTACTTTTTCTCTGGGTAGCTTCAAATATGGGCAATTTTGTCGCCTTAAATCCAATTGAATATTTTAAATATCACTTGTGAACAGCATTCACGTCTCCATTAATTAAGGTATAGACCTCAAAACAAGCAATTTGCCTGAGTAGCTATAGAGCAGGTTCTGATGGGTATTGACACAATCTTTTGCATCCATTTACCATAGAGAATCAAAGAAAGAAACCAAACACATTACATTGCATTTACTCTCTGTGCCTTGACTAGCACATATGAATCCATGACAATAATAAATTATTTGAGGAACCTCCCCTGAAAGGAAAAAGAACAGAATGTGACGCTTTAATTGTAGTGCACTGGATCAGAAACAATGAAATTAATTCTGTACCACATTGATGTATTGCATTCTAGTGTAATGAAATAATCATCAAATAAAAACGGTTTTGTGCCTCCTTTGCTATCAAGAGTAAAACACAAATCGTAGACAGATTTTATGGGTCACCACTCAACAACATTAATAAAGCATTTTACATGGTCGAGAGTCCGGAGTGGAGCAGACATTGTCGGCAGAAGGCGAGACAATGCAGTGCCTCAGCCCCCGCCGGTAGGCAGTAAATGGGTCCCAGAGAACTCAGACGCATGCGGTGTTCAGAGGCAGATGGTCGGCAAAGAAATCTTTCGCTAAATCATTGTTGGACCAAACTATTATTACCAGTGTGACAGAAAGCGAAATCTATTGTTGATTCGCTTGAAAATCACTCATAGCTTCAGCACCGAGAGGAAAGGGGCGATAAAAACTTCGTCGACGTGTGCCTTTAGTTACAAGACGTCGTATTAGCTTGTCTGGCGTTTTACCTCAAGACTACGGCCGTAGTCAAGAATAAAGTACTAAGACTGCAGTCAAGACTTCCTCTGGGAAGTGCCGCAGTCTACAATGTTGCCAGATCGAGCATACTGCCGGACATAGGATTCTGAGAGGAGCACGACTGTATTGCCCACCTCACGTGAACGACTCGGCGCTCAATTTTTTGCTCTAAGACTGTATCTACAACACATATTGCATGCTGAAGACCCAGAAGAATTAAAAAACAGAAGTAGTTTATGAGAGCAACGTTAACTATAGCGTTCGAAGTATTCATAGTATTGTATACGTGTGTGTAAATGTCTACCAAAGCCCACTCAAGGAAGACAAGGATACACAGTCTACATTCAATATTATAAACTCGCCTCAGTTTGTAGATGAACTCAGAGTTAGGTTGATAATCATTTTGAATATTTAGCAGTACTGTACCCATTGGTGTTAAACTCGTTTTCAACCAATGATTCCCACAGCTAAAGGAACGCTACTTGTGATACCTCATAGACAAAATACTTATGCAGTGCTATCAGACGAAAAGATCAACCTGACACATTCTGTGGGAAGTTTGTTTTACAACCTTCGTACCTGGATAATGAGCTATTTCCTATTTGAGATGTCTCTGAACGTTGCTGCTTGAGACGATTTAAGACGAAACTAAATTCCTTCAGCTACGACAATGTTTAAAGAAATCGTCTTAACGGAACTAAATTATGGTTTGTGAATCGTTTACCGGCCGTACTCTGCAGCATTTCGCTGGCTGGTAGGCAAAAAGCTTACTGACAAATATCACAGAAGGAAAAGAGGGACGAAATGTCTCCCACTGGAAGGTCATGTTGTTTTATTTAAATGATTACAAAATCAGGTAAAACGAACAGTCAGGTTGTCAGTACAAGCACATTACTGTTGTCAGTATGATTTTTCACTGCCCAGGGCCTGTAATGATAAAGGCCCTGTTTAGGTAAGGCATATTGTATACAGAAGTGGAAGAGAGAGCACTACTAAATTCTAATCCGTATGCATTGCATACACACAGATATTACTGTTACAGTGTACTTATGGATCCTAATGAGTGAATTGCGTATTTTCCGGTGAGAAAGAGCACTGGCAAACAGTCATTGCTACATTAGGTTACTTAATCTTGTGTCACTCTGAGCTAGAATTCATGGTCAGCGACTAAGTGTAAGCTCAAAGACTCAGATGCGAGTTTTGCAACTGTGAAATACTTTCCTACATTACAGAAGCGAATATTAAATTTGAACTAATATTGCGAAAATTTTGTACTTGGATATCTCAGAATGAAAATCTTTCTGTTTATTGCAAAGGAAAACAATTGATTTTCTAAAACATTGACTGTCATACACAACTTGCAACAGGTCATGTCGACCAAATCATATGGAAGAACTGACAGCGACGTATGTCAGAAGGCAATAAGATCTCTTGCCATTTGGCAACAAACACACACACACAAACAAACACACACACACACACACACACACACACACACACATTCGTTTTTTATTTGTTTGTTGTGCTCAACTATCGGCGAGGCACTAAAACTTCTGTGAATGAGTTTCTTAGATTTCAGTACACTTACGAAAGAAATATAAAAACAACTATGAGAGTTTTTATGATGCTTAGTTTGCAGTCAGTTATGAGTATTATTAGTAACTACGCTCCAGTCCCTAAACCTAGTTACAGAAATGCGAATCAGACGCATCACGTATTCCAGGCCGTAGAGGCCGCGACTTGGAGAAACCAGCTATGGTCACTTCCCAGCCCGCTGTAAGATCACATCGGTTCGTCTTCTTCCTGCTGGTATTTTAACTGAGATTTGGCAACAAGGCATTGTATGTTTGGCAACTCTGTGATCGACGAGTTACTTCCTGGTGTGCACGGAATTAAGCCTCAAAGTTCACTTGATTTTACCTGTCATTTCCACTGAATAATCTGAGTTATTATCGCGTCAGGTGTAACAAAAGATTGTCAATTTACGGTTTTCAGCCTAGGAAAGTCGTTGCACGTGGAAATCGCAACTAATCTCGTCCTTCAAATAGCGGTTTACGAATTCTAGCCACTGTTGGTCTCGTGGGAGGAAGCTAAGACACGGACTTCTTCGCCAGCTCTGTGGTAACGTGATGACCTGTGAAAAAGCGTCTGATATGGTTCGCAGTTCCAGTTTCACTGAGTGTAGCGTTTTTATCCCTTCTGTCAAAGAGCTACAAGCAGTCAGATCAAACATCGATAAGGAAATCGCAAGAAAATACTTTGGGCTCATAGTGCAATGGTGAAATACTTACAATGCTGCACAACAGGTAACGCCTCTTTCCACTGCTGACACCAACTTTTCGGTTTCTAGGAATACATAACTTTAATTATGAAATGCCACATTTGCGACACAGCATACCTATTAAATACAGACCCAATCAAAATCTAAGTGAGTAGTATTTTACCAATTCGTGACGACAGAGGCACGCTTGTGTACAGATACTCAGTTTTATTAAAACAGACTTTCGTCATAAGGTTATCGTGGGTAGTTTTATTTCATTTTTTATAATACAGTTCACAATTTTTGTAAGGTTTCCTTTAATGTTGTTAAAACAATAGTAAACATGAGAGAGAAATTAATCATCAACGATATATGCGAATTCTCTAATGTTATCTATAACAGTCTGAAAATGCACATGCGGTTTATTGATTACACGCATGTAGAAAACTTGTTCTGAGTTAAAGCTGTCAAACAAGGTTTGAAGAAGAATAAAATGCCACTACCAGACGACAGATAATGGAGAAAATACTTTTCCGACGTATTTTGGCACGATGCACTCTACCCATACATAATACAAAAGTTTCGAGATGCATCTACTGTCTGGCTGTCTATTAAACCTGAAATGAACAAAATGTCGCAGATGTTAGCCCTTTATCCACATATGACTATTTTGGGTTGAGAAGTGAAGGAAATTGTATTACAAGTTCCAGTAGATTGATAATTTTAGCAGACAGCAAAATTGCATTTTAAAAAATGTAGCAGTGAATGTACTCGAACTCGCGACATCTTATTTAGCGTGAACGATACTTACCATTACGCCACTACCTGACACGTAGCTACAGCAGCTCCAGAAGTCACAATAATTCCTCCAGAACTTCTGTATTCCACAGTGCTGTGGGATAATACATATTGCCAGGTCAATACTTACGAGAGACAAACAGTTATACCTTTGCTTTTGCACTGCATGGCGTTTTCAACAAACAGATAGCGCAATAGAGTAGTTCAAGTGGAAAGGAACACTTCCTATTAAAATTTCTGCATCCTACACTGTTGGCAGTTCTGTGTTGGTGGCAGTTACGTGATTTTATTTTGGTGGTTACAAAATAAAGTTGAATGCATGCACTGCGTAGCTGAGGCAGCTAGTTCATGGTGATTCGGTCAACCAAGTAAATGAATTTACTGAACATGCTGCAAATTGATACAGGGAGCCTGTGTGTCAGAATTCTCAGCCAGTGTGGTACAACGGCGTTATGATAGAAGAATGAGCCTCTGAGAAGAGAATTTGGTGGTCTGTTGGGCTGATGATAGGTTCATAAATATAGGGTCTGGTTTCGATTCCAACTTCGGTCAATGATTTTAGATAGGGAGAGACAGATTCCATTCTCTTCTGGCTACACCAAGTGAAGAAGATATAATGGCATCGTGGTCTGAAATTCATATTAAAAATGATGTTCCTTCTCTGTCATTTCTGAGCTGCTGGTGGAGAAAAATTCGATAGTTGACGTCTCTTTATGTGTAGTCAACAATGCTATGTGTGGAGCTCTATTCCCAGTCAGCACTGAACTCGTCGTCATAGTATTTCTAGTTCAAATATGCTCACATGTCGCTCTTGGTGCAACAAACCCATATTTTCCTTTTCTCTAGAATATAACAGCGATAGGTGCTGGGTTGGAGGCCTGGGAAGGAAAAAAATAATGTTTCGTCTCGTCATTTCAGTTAAAACATCTAGCTACTGCCGAGAAAATCCGATATGTCACTGTTGATTGTGCTTCGATATATATCTTATAAGGTTCTGGGTTCGAATTCCTGTCCAGCACAAAGCTTTACCTCACGGCATTTCAAATAAGTTACTTTTCAAGAAGCAATATTTAACATCTCTCGTAGTTCGTTAACAGAGACAATAGGTGCTGGGTAGGAATTCGCGTCCGTTAAAAATGTTTGCGTTATATAATTTAAAGTTGGTATTTGCTAGTTGATACTGTCTAAAATCGAGGTATATCACTTTATGTATGCCTAATCAGGAATGACTGTTAGTTTTCGTCAGTCACGAAATCTTTGCTCTGTCTGCATGACCTGGGTTTGAACCCATATGCAGAACGAGACGGTTCGTCGTGTCATTTGAAGTTCATTCATATTCTCAACTAGATGCTCGTGAGTAACTTAAATTTTTAATGTCATTTTGTGTTAAATAATAAGTACGGTATGTTACTTTGAAGAGGAAATCATGAATACGACAAACTTACTACGTGCATTACCTATCTGACGTAATGATGAGAGTGGTAACATTTCAGGTATGTCATTTATTGTAATAAATGTGAGCTTACAAGCCTTAAGGACAGTCTTACCTGTGATAAGGTGTTCCCTGATATTTGTAGTAACGTAGTATTACTTTACATGCATTACATGCATTACCTATCTGACGTAATGATGAGAGTGGTAACATTTCAGGTATGTCATTTATTGTAATAAATGTGAGCTTACAAGCTTTAAGGACAGTCTTACCTGTGATAAGGTGTTCCCTGATATTTGTAGTATCGTAGTATTTCTTTACATCTTGGGTTATTGCGATACAGAGCAGTGTTTTCTAGTGGTGACTTGTTGGAACCATTTTCAGTAGTCAAACGACTGTCCCAAGGAGCGATTAGAGGACCTGCTAGACAGCTGCGTTATGTGGGTTGCATGCGAATCAGGCGAAATGCAATTCAGGTCGTTCGGATACTTTTGAGCATGACTGTGAATTCTGTCTTCCGACGTGGGCTTACACTGAAATACAGACGTACATTACATCAAAATGAAGCATTTCAAGATTCTGATTAGTTACTGAAGTTGTGGAATGCACAATTAAATATATCTCTTATGGCCCGAGGATGGTTCGAGTGTGACCGAAATCAATTACCAAATGAAAAATAAGTATAGCTGAGTATGTGTGAGGCAGTTCCTAGCCTTCAACAAAGCTGTTCCACACGATTTACAATATACGACCGTGAGGCTGTCGGACTAATCATACAGAACAACCTACGATCGCTACCATGAAGTCCGAAAAAATATTAAGATGCGCAGGAAAGTACACTGAAAATCATTCTTTTCATTAACTAACTCACTGAATGATTATTACCATACGACACTCTGAAAATCATGCACAAATAACAGTTTTCAATGACAGCAGTAAACTCACAAAAAAGAAATGAAAAATATAATTGTAACTAATTCACGGGCCGGCCGAAGTGGCCGTGCGGTTAAAGGCACTGCAGTCTGGAACCGCAAGACCGCTACGGTCGCAGGTTCGAATCCTCCCTCGGGCATGGATGTTTGTGATGTCCTTAGGTTAGTTAGGTTTAACTAGTTCTAAGTTCTAGGGGACTAATGACCTCAGCAGTTGAGTCCCATAGTGCTCAGAGCCATTTGAACCAACTAATTCACGCTCACTGAACAGTGTAAACTTCATAATAACAATAATACTACAAGTAGGCGCATTGTTCAGTCACGTTTTTCGAGAATACTCTGAATCTGGTTCATAAGTGTCCGTGAAGTCAGTGAAATACTTTAATACATAGTCCGAATGAATTTTTCGATCCTCTGCAACTACAATTGCGCCGTCTAATCACTGTTGCTGTAATTCTTGTCACAACGTTTATGCACCGGCACGAGGACGATTTTGATGCTGTTGTAAAAGGTTCAACTAAGATGCACGCCAAACCTTAACGTAAAATTTTTCATGACTAGTTTCAACAGTCAGTTTTTAAACAGTTTGTGTTACCCCGTGAGTTCCGATTGCGGTCTTGAAGATCGGCATTGTTCTTATGTATGCTCTCACTTTCCTCTGGTACCTCGTCGAACTCCAAAGCTGGAGTGTTATTTCGTTGTTGGATCCAAATGTTGTGTGGAAATCAAATGGCTACATTATGGAAACAATTCCTGTCAACAGAAGAGAGCTTACGAAAGAAAGCATAATTGTACAATATGCCCCTTTATTGTATATGGTACAGCCAGATCCCGAATTGGCCTACCATTGCCAACTTTGGCTCTGAGATGTGGCCAAAGTCGTTGTTGTTGTTGTGGTCTTCAGTCCTGAGACTGGTTTGATGCAGCTCTCCATGCTATCCTATCCTGTGCAAGCTTCTTCATCTCCCAGTACCTACTGCAACCTACATCCTTCTGAATCTGCTTAGTGTATTCATCTCTTGGTCTCCCTCTACGATTTTTACCCTCCATCCTGCCCTCCAATACTAAACTGGTGATCCCGTGATGCCTCAGAACATGTCCTACCAACCGATCCCTTCTTCTAGTCAAGTTGTTCCACAAACTCCTCTTCTCCCCAATCCTATTCAGTACCTCATTAGTTATGTGATCTACCCATCTAATCTTCAGCATTCTTCTGCAGCACCACATTTCGAAAGCTTCTATTCTCTTCTTGTCCAAACTATTTATCGTCCATGTTTCACTTCCATACATGGCTACACTCCATAGAAATACTTTCAGAAACGACTTCCTGACACTTAAATCTATACTCGATGTTAACAAATTTCTCTTCTTCAGAAACGCTTTCCTTGCCATTGCCAGTCTACATTTTATATCCTCTCCACTTCGACCATCATCAGTTATTTTGCTCCCCAAATAGCAAAACTCCGTTACTACTTGAAGTGTCTCATTTCTTAATCTAATTCCCGCAGCATCACCCGACTTAATTCGACTACATTCCACTATCCTCGTGTTGCTTTTGTTGATGTTCATCTTATACCCTCCTTTCAAGACACTGTCCATTCCGTTCAACTGCTCTTCCAAGTCCTTTGCTGTGACTGACAGAATTACAATGTCATCGGCGAACCTCAAAGTTTTTATTTCTTCTCCATGGAATTTACTACCCACTCCGAACTTCTCTTTTGTTTGCTTTACTGCTTACTCAATATACAGATTGAATAACACTCCCTTCCCAACCACTGCTTCCCTTTCATGTCCATCGACTCTTATAACTCCCATCTGGTTTCTGTACAAATTGTAGATAGCCTTTCGCTCCCTGTATTTTACCCCTGCCACCTTCAGAATTTGAAAGAGAGTATTCCAGTCAACATTCTCAAAAGCTTTCTCTAAGTCTACAAATGCTAGAAACGTAGGTTTTTCGTTTCCTGAATCTTATTAAACTGATAGTTCGGTAATTTTCACATCTGTCAACACCAGTTTTCTTTGGGATTGGAATTATTATATTCTTCTTGAAGTCTGAGGGAATTTTGCCTGTTCTCATACTTCTTGGCCTTGCTGTTCTGGTACTGCGAACGGCTGAAAGCAAGGGGAAACTACAGCCGTAATTCTTCCTGAGGGCATGCAGCTTTACTGTATGATTAAATGATGATGGCCTCCTCTTGGGTAAAATATATCATTCGGATCTCCGGGCAGGGACTACTCAAGAGGACGTCGTTACCAGGAGAAAGAAAACTGGCGTTTTACGGATCGGAGCGTGGAATGTCAGATCCCTTAACCGGTTAGGTAGGTTAGAAAATTTAAAAAGGGAAATGGATACGTAAAAGTTAGATATAGTGGGAATTAGTGAAGTTCGGTGGCAGGAGGAACAAGACTTTTGGTCAGGTGAATGCAGGGTTATAAATACAAAATCAAATAGGGGTAATGCAGGAGTAGGTTTAATAATGAATAAAAAATAGGAGTACGGGTAAGCTACTACAAACAGCATAGTGAACGCATTATTGTGGCCAAGATAGACACGAAGCCCACGCCTACTACAGTAGTACTAGTTTATATGCCCACTAGCTCTGCAGATGATGAAGAAATTGATGAAATGTATGATGTGATAAATGAAATTATTCAGGTAGTGAAGGGAGACAAAAATTTAATAGTCATGGGTGACTGGAATTCGAGAGTAGGGAAAGGGAGAGAAGGAAACATAGTAGGTGAATATGGATTGGGGCTAAGAAATGAAAGAGGAAGCCGCCTGGTAGAATTTTGCGCAGAGCATAACTTAATCATAGCTAACACTTGGTTCAAGAATCATTAAAGAAGGTTGTATACATGGAAGAACCCTGGAGATACTAGAAGATAACAGATAGATTATTTAATGGTAAGACAAAGATTTAGGAACCAGGTTTTCAATTGTAAGAAATTTCCAGGGACAGATGTGGACTCTGAGCACATAATATTGGTTATGAACTGTAAATTAAAACTGAAGTAACTGCAAGAAGGTGGGAATTTAAGGAGATGGGACCTTGATAAACTGAAAGAGTCAGAGGTAGTACAGGGTTTCAGAGAGAACACAAGGGAACAATTGACAGGAATGCGGGAAAGAAATACAGTAGAAGAAGAATGGGTAGCTTTGAGGGATGAAATAGTGAAGGCAGCAGAGGATCAAATAGGTAAAAAGACAAGGGCTAGTAGAAACCCTTGGGTAACAGAAGAGATATTGAATTTAATGGATGAGAGGCGAAAATATAAAAATGTGGTAAATGAAGCAGGCAAAAAGGAACACAAACATCTCAAAAATGAGATCGACAGGAAGTGCAAATTGACTAAGCAGGGATGGCTGGAGGAAAAATGTAAGGATGTAGTGGCATATATCACTAGGGGTAAGATACATACTGCCTATACGAATTTAAAGAGACCTTTGGAGAAAAGAGAACCACTTTTATGAATATTGAGAGCTCAGATAGAAACCCAGTTCTAAGCAAAGAAGGGAAAGTAGAAAGGTGGAAGGAGCATATAGAGGGACTATACAAGGGCGATGTACTTGAGGACAATATTATGGAAATGGAAGAGGATGTAGATGAAGATGAAATGGGAGATACGATACTGCCTGAAGAGTTTGACAGAGCACTGAAAGGGCTGAGTCGAAACAAGGCCCCGGGAGTAGACAACATTCCATTGGAACTACTGACAGCATTGGGAGAACCAGTCCTGACAAAACTCTACCATCTGGTGAGCAAGATGTATGAGACAGGCGAATTACCCTCAGACTTCAAGAAGAATATAATAATTCCAATCCCACAAAAAAAACAGGTGTTGACAGATATGAAAATTACCGAACTATCAGTTTAATAAGTCACAGCTGCAAAATACTAATGCAAATTCTTAACAGACGAATGGAAAAACTGATAGAAGCCGCCCTCGGGGAAGATCAGTTTGGATTCTGTGGAAATGTTGGAACACGTGAGGCAATACTGACCCTACGTCTTATCTTAGAAGAAAGACTAAAGAAAAGTAAACCTACGTTTCTAGCATTTGTAGACTTGGAGAAAGCTTTTGACAATGTTGACTGGAATACTCACTTTCAAATTCTGAAGGTGGCAGGGGTAAAATACAGGGAGCGAAAGGCTATTTACAATTTGTACAGAAACCAGATGGCAGTTATTAGAGTCGATGGACATGAAAGGGAAGCAGTGGTTGGGAAGGGAGTGAGACACGGTTGTAGCCTCTCCTCGATGTTATTCAATCTGTATATTGAGCAAGCAGTAAAGGAAACAAAAGAAAAGTTCAGAGTAGGTATTAAATTCCATGGAGAAGAAATAAAAACTTTGAGGTTCGCCGATGACATTGTAATTCTGCCAGGGACGGCAGAGGACTTGGAAGAGCTGTAGAACGGAATGGACATTGTCTTGAAAGGAGGATATAAGATGAACATCAACAAAAGCAAAACGAGGATAATGGAATGTAGTCAAATTAAGTCGGGTGATGCTGAGGGAATTAGATTAGAAAATGAGACACTTCAAATAATAATAGATTTTTGCTTTTTGGGGAGCAAAATAGCTGATGATGGTCGAAATAGAGAGGATATAAAATGTAGACTGGCAATGGCAAGGAAAGCGCGTCTGAAGAAGAGAAATTTGTTAACATCGAGTATTGATTTAAGTGTCAGGAAGTCGTTTCTGAAAGTGTTTGTATGGAGTGTAGCCATGTATGGAAGTGAAACATGGACGATGAATAGTTTAGACAAGAAGAGAATAGAAGCTTTCGAAATGTGGTGCTACAGAAGAATGCTGAAGATTAGATGGGTAGATCACATAACTAATGGGGAGGTATTGAATAGAATTGGGGAGAAAAGGAGTTTGTGGCACAACTTGACTAGAAGAAGGGAACGGTTTGTAGGACATGTTCTGAGGCATCAAGGGATCACAAATTTATCATTGGAGGGCAGCGTGGAGGGTAAACATCGTAGAGGGAGATCAAGTGATGGATGCACTAAGCAGATTGAGAAGGATGTAGGTTGCAGTAAGTACTGGGAGATGAAGAAGCTTGCACAAGACAGAGTAGTATGGAGAGCTGCATCAAACCAGTCTCAGGACTGAAGATCACAACAACAACAACATACATCTTGCTCACCAGATGGTAGAGTTTTGTCAGGACTGGCTCTCCCAAGGCTGTCAGTGGATCTAATGGAATGTTGTCTACTCCCGGGGCTTTTCTTCCGGCTTTGGTCGATGGGTCCACGCCATTTCGTGAATTGGGCGGCCAGATCCCGAAATCAGGAAAAGATCGGACATTGGCCGGTGAGTTTATAGCGACACTGACCATTTCCTGACTTGGCTCTCCACTTCCCGCTTCGGCCAGTTTCGCACTTATGCTGTAACATATCCACAACAGCTACACATAGGGCCCGCTGGTTACAAGGCAGTGTTGCCAAACTAGGCACAGACTCTCCTATCACAGATACTCCTTTTGCAGGTTATCCGTATGAAAACCTGTTAGAAGCAATGAATAGTTTGCATAGCGTGCGCAGACTTTTTTACAGTTACACGTAATTATTCAAATCAGATTTGTAAAATATTTTTTTACTTCTTTAAAAATATATACCTCAACATTTCGTTCGATAACTCCTAGGTTGTACAGCTGACAAATGTGACATTACCGAACTCATCCTTAGTAAACAAAACAAAACAAAAATTAATTTGAAGTGTGTGACACCACGCTTCATCGTCACAACATCCTGCAGCTACTAGCAGTCGAGCCCCCACACAACCATCACCATCTATAACACCACCATCCTCATTCTCTAGGAGAAATGTATATGACCAGCAGCATATCAGTTATATTATTACTCTTTTGTTACATAAAAATTTATATTAGCTTTTCACTGTCAACCAGAAGTCGAAGAGCAGCACATATCCTTAATAGGAGTAATAAAAGCAAGTAAATAAAAAAAAGCTTAGGAGTTTAGGTAAGAGGTGATACATAAGCTTCCTGTGAGTGTAGGCTATATTTATCGCAGAAATAATAGAATCACTGATTCAATAGAAACTTAACCAAATGTACTATTGTTTACGTATAATAATGTGAAAGAGGCGCATATTTGTGATTCAGAGATTATTGAGGAAACGTATTATTATCAGGCTAACATAGACCACACAAAATTAATCACTGAAGGAAAACTAGCGAAATAAAATATATTCTCATTACATCATAGTTCATAGAAACAAACCAAAAAAATTAAAATCAATTTTAAAAAATGAAAGCCATAAAAAATAATATACAGTAGACAAAACTGACATATTAAGATGTACTGAAAATGCACACTTATAACTAACTGTAACGAAACAAAATTGGCCAGGTGCATGTAGGACTTGTGATCTGAATGTTCTGAACAAGCTTAATTATGTGTATAAACAGTTCATAATTCCCGGAAACCGTGAATCTCGACGATTTTTGTATGTTATCGATACTTATACCGGCAAGTTATTGTTTGAACCCGGATAAAGAATTACAAAAGAAATATTTTTTGTTTGATATAAATATGTTGTTGTTGTGGTCTTCAGTCCTGAGACTGGTTTGATGCAGCTCTCCATGCTACTCTATCCCGTGCACGCTTCTTCATCTCCCAGTACCCACTGCAACCTACATCCATCTGAATCTGTTTAGTGTATTCATCTCTTGGTCTCCCTCTACGATTTTTACCCTCCACGCTGCCCCCCAATACTAAATTGGTGATTCCTTGATGCCTCAGAATATGTCCTACCAACCGATCCCTTCTCCTATAACTTCTACAACTATAAATTAACAAATTTCTGATTTTTCTTTCATTACTGTGAAACTTTATTTCTTGCAAAATTTCATGATTCTACACCAACGGGAAGTACCTTATAGGTTTAAAAGAGTGTGTTCGCATCAATATGTGTGACATTTTATATCTTTTGATTGCGGTGACTTAGTAGCTTAATTTTTTGACACCACCAATTTTGTGACAAGAATTTCAGGTTGATATGTTTACCCGCTCTTGAGAAAAAGGCGTCTTAATAGACGTAGACAGACAGACGGTGGGATAAAAAAATGACAAAAATATTTATTGTCTGATATAGCTACAAGTTAACAAATTTCTGATCTTTTTCTTTATTACTATGAAACCTTGCTTCTTGCCTAATTTCATGATTCTCTGTCAAAGCGAAGTGCCCTATAGGTTTTGATGAGTAAGTCTGCGAGTATCAGAAGTATGTGACATAAATGATCGTATCTTTTGATAGCATTGACTTCAATTTTGTACCGGCAAGAGACCATAGTTCTTAATGCGTGTCATAAATTTCAAGTTGATCAGTTTACCCGTTCCTGAGAAAAAGGGTTTTTAACAGTCAGACAACTAGACAGACGGGCAGCAAAGTGACCCCATGAGGGTTCGTTTTTACCCATTGAGCCACGGAACCCTAAAAAAGGACATTTTCGGCACAAATAGATGTAAGGACATGTTATTATCGAGTTACATTATGGTGACATATCACAGAAATAATCATAACTGAAATATCTTGGAGCATGCGCACGGAGCAGCCTGAAATAAATGGCCATAAAACCGAGTTGTAACAAACGCAGATGCAAGTCTGAAGTTCAGTGGAAGTATCCTATGAAAACGTAATTCACTCACAATAGGAGAAGCTTACAGAGCCAACATTCGACTGCTTGATCATTAGTTTGGGATCCTCGTCAGGAAGCTTTAAGAGCGGAGACAGAAAAGATCCAAAGATAGGCCGCCCATTTCGTCACGGAATCATTGTCACGGAATCATTAAGTAAGCGAGAGAGAATTATGGAGGTGATCGTAAAACTTCAGTGACAGACTGTAGAAGAACGGTGTTGTGGATCGTGGAGAGGTTTACTGTTGAAATGCAAGTGTGTACGTTCCAAGAATTACTTTCTCGTAGGCAAATATCACAAAATAACCTTGACAGCAAAATGAAAGTAATTCAAGCTCATTCGGTATTTCCCGACAGTAGTGCTCCTTGAGCACTGTTAACAACCAAGGGAAGCGGTTAACAGCTGTGATACAGAACATAGGCGTCCGCGATAAGGGTGGAGATGCCAAGGGGGGGGGGGGGGGAGGGGGGAGGGGGGGAGGGCTCTTGCCTCCTCCAAGGAAATAGGTTACTTATTCATTACAGAATTGCCTCACATTTCTAGCAACGGTTGTCTGCGCGAAGCTTCTAAACTGCATATTAAAATTACCTTGCGCAACGGAAAATATTGTAACTTTAGCAACGACAACCTCACTTCTGCTGCGCGGGATTAGCCGAGCGGTCTTAGGAGCTGCAGTCATGGTCTGTGCGGTTGGTCCCGGCGGAGGTTCGAGTCCTCCCTCGGGCATGTGTGTGTGCGTTTGTCCTTAGGATAATTTAGCTTAAGTAGTGTGTAAGCTTACGGACTGATGACCTTAGCAGTTAAGTCCCATAAGATGTCACACACATTTGAACATTTGAACCTCACTTGTGACTGTTTTCATTTTCATGCAACTCAGAAAAAAATTACGCTGATTCGTAGGGCGGTCTCAGCCTCCGCACTATTTTGCAGTCATGATGGATGGGAACCTTTAAAGAACAGTGCTGAAACAGTACACTCAGTCCTTCATTTGTTTCTTCCTCGCACGTTTCCTTCCGAACTGCACGAAGGGACCGGTCTAATACGCCTTGATACCCAGCACTACGTGTCAGCAGTATTCATGTTCCCATAATCTGTTCCAAACGTCCTTGAGAACGCCTAATGGGTAATGGAATCTCAAAAGTTTTTTTACCGTCTTTCTGTGGAAAAAAAAGGTTCTTGACAGCCGGCGAATTCCACATTCAGTTTCAGACGGCAGGGCTGCTGCTCCAGACTCTGAAGAACACAGCAGTCTGTACCTAAACTAAGAATCCAAATGCTTCAGTCGAAACGGAACATCACACTTTATGTGTTGGATGGAAGGAGTTAAAGTGTCATATTTCAAGGTCGAAAAGATGTTCTCTCAGCAAAAATCTGAAGCTTCTTAACAAAGCGCCATATGTAGTCACAGAGCTGCGTTTTCGGCAGTCGAGTTGCTATGGTTGCACAATAACAACCTTGAGAGACGAGGTTTAGCTTCGTTCAGTGCTAGGCTGATAAATTCGATTCCACAGACGAATGTAAGGGTGGTTTTGGAAGGTTTCCCACGTTCATCTAATTGGTTACAGGCCTTAGGCCATACTTTACGTGCCTGAGCTAAAAAATATAATTATCAAAACACATGTTGTTCAGTTTTAGTTGTGGCTGTTATCATTAAATAAAGAAAGCACGAACGTGATGAAATAAATGAATTAACATAATCAGATGCATTTTGTCTTTAACAAAGAATATGTTTTTAGAGTTTACAACCCATTCCTCCACATCGAAGAGTGTTAACGTTGATTTCTTTTGTTGATATCAAGCGGGATTTTCACAGACATTCAAACTTTTTCCTGATTAACGTTTCATAGCGTTTTCGGAGCTGTAAATGACTTATGGTACATACTTTCCATTTTTATTTCATAATTTGTTGGATATGGTAGATTTAATCATATAGGAATGAAATTTTAGATCCTTGAATCCAAAACATAGCATTAATTTCCATATTAATAAGTAAAAAGATGTACTTCGCATATAGGTTTTTAGGTTAGAGGGACCCCCCCTTGGGCGAAACGATAAAATACCTGACGGCTTACCAGAGAGGACATTATCATCGTTGATAAAGAATGTCCGTCCTCAGAGACCAAAAACAGGAAAAGTTAACGTAATATTGGTAAACTGCAGGAGTATCCAGGGCAAGGTTCCTGAATTAGTATCTCTTATTGAAGGAAATAGTGCGCATATAGTATTAGGAACGGAAAGTTGGTTAAAACCGGAAGTGAACAGTAACGAAATCCTAGACACAGAATGGAATATATACCGCAAGGATAGGATAAACGCCAATGGTGGAGGAGTATTTATAGCAGTAAAGAATTCAATAATATCCAGTGAAGTTATTAGCGAATGCGAATGTGAAATAATCTGGGTTAAGTTAAGTATCAAAGGTGGGTCAGATATGATAGTCGGATGCTTCTATAGACCACCTGCATCAGCAACCGTAGTAGTTGAGCGCCTCAGAGAGAACCTGCAGAACGTCGTGAAGAAGTTTCGTGATCATACTATTGTAATAGGGGGAGACTTCAATCTACCAGGTATAGAATGGGATAGTCACACAATCAGAACTGGAGCCAGGGACAGAGACTCTTGTGACATTATCCTGACTGCCTTGTCCGAGAATTACTTCGAGCAGATAGTTAGAGAACCAACTCGTGAAGCTAACGTTTTAGACCTCATAGCAACAAATAGACCGGAACTTTTCGACTCCGTGAATGTAGAAGAGGGTATCAGTGATCATAAGTCAGTGGTTGCATCAATGACTACAAGTGTAATAAGAAATGCCAAGAAAGGAAGGAAAATATATTTGCTTAACAAGAGTGATAGGGCACAAATCGCAGAATATCTGAGTGAGCACCATCAAACGTTCATTTCTGAGGAAGAGGATGTGGAACAAAAATGGAAAAAATTCAGAAACATCGTCCAGTACGCCTTAGATAAGTTCGTACCGACTAAGGTCCAAAGCGAGGGGAAATATCCACCGTGGTATAACAATCATGTACGAAAGGTACTACGGAAACAAAGAAAGCTTCATCATAGGTTTAAGAGTAGTCGAATCATAGCTGATAAGGAAAAGCTGAACGAAGCGAAAAAGAGCGTAAAGAGAGCAATGAGAGAAGCATTCAACGAATTCGAACATAAAACATTGGCAAACAATCTAAACAAGAACCCTAAAAAGTTTTGGTCATATGTAAAATCGGTAAGCGGATCTAAATCCCCTATTCAGTCACTCGTTGACCACGATGGAACCGAAACAGAGGACGACCGAAGAAAGGCAGAAATACTGAATTCAGTGTTCCGAAACTGTTTCACTGCGGAAAATCGTAACACGGTCCCTGACTTCAGCCGTCGCACGGACGCCAAAATGGAAAATATTGAAATAAACGATATCGGAATTGAAAAACAACTGCTATCACTTAGTAGCGGAAAAGCATCCGGACCAGACGAGATACCCTTAAGATTCTACAGTGATTATGCTAAAGAACTTGCCCCCTTTCTATCAGCAATTTATCGTAGATCGCTGGAAGAACGTAAAGTACCTAGCGACTGGAAGAAAGCGCAGGTCGTTCCTATTTTCAAGAAGGGTCATAAATCAGATGCGAATAATTATAGGCCTATTTCGCTTACGTCAATCTGTTGTAGAATAATGGAACATGTTTTGTGTTCTCGTATTATGACGTTCTTAGATAATACAAATCTCCTTCATCATAACCAACATGGATTCCGCAAACAGAGATCATGTGAAACTCAGCTCGCCCTATTTGCCCACGAAATTCACAGTGCCGTAGACACTGGCGAGCAGATTGATGCCGTATTCCTGGACTTCAGGAAGGCATTTGATACGGTTCCGCACTTACGTTTAGTGAAAAAAATACGAGCTTACGGAATATCGGACCAGGTTTGTGATTGGATTCAGGATTTCCTAGAAGAAAGAACACAACATGTCATTCTTAACGGTTCAAAATCTGCAGATGTAGAGGTAATTTCGGGAGTACCGCAGGGAAGCGTGATAGGACCTTTATTGTTTACAACATACATAAATGACTTAGTTGACAACATCGGTAGCTCCGTGAGGCTATTTGCAGATGACACGGTTGTCTACAAGAAAGTAGCAACATCAGAAGACTCGTACGTACTCCAGGAGGACCTGCAGAGGATTAATGCATGGTGCGACAGCTGGCAGCTTTCCCTAAACGTAGATAAATGTAATATAATGCGCATACATAGGGGCAGAAATCCATTCCAGTACGATTATGCCATAGGTGGTAAATCATTGGAAGCGGTAACGACCGTAAAATACTTAGGAGTTACTATCCGGAGCGATCTGAAGTGGAATGATCACATAAAACAAATAGTGGGAAAAGCAGGCGCCAGGTTGAGATTCATAGGAAGAATTCTAAGAAAATGTGACTCATCGACGAAAGAAGTAGCTTACAAAACGCTTGTTCGTCCGATTCTTGAGTATTGCTCATCAGTATGGGACCCTTACCAGGTTGGATTAATAGAAGAGATAGACATGATCCAGCGAAAAGCAGCGCGATTCGTCATGGGGACATTTAGTCAGCGCGAGAGCGTTACGGAGATGCTGAACAAGCTCCAGTGGCGGACACTTCAAGAAAGGCGTTACGCAATACGGAGAGGTTTATTATCGAAATTACGAGAGAGCACATTCCGGGAAGAGATGGGCAACATATTACTACCGCCCACATATATCTCGCGTAATGATCACAACGAAAAGATCCGAGAAATTAGAGCAAATACGGAGACTTACAAGCAGTCGTTCTTTCCACGCACAATTCGTGAATGGAACAGGGAAGGGGGGATCAGATAGTGGTACAATAAGTACCCTCCGCCACACACCGTAAGGTGGCTCGCGGAGTATAGATGTAGATGATGTAGATGTAGATGTACAACTGTAAGTATTTTCGATATAAAAGTAATCTATCTTAAAAACACTAACTGTAAAACTATCAGTTATTTAAGATACAATAAGTCTGATGCATTTGTGCTCAAATTCAGTTTCTGTCATATGACACCTTCGCAAACTCTCCAAATCAGTTGCACAACCATGTGTATGTGTAAGTGAATTTAACTGAATCTGAGTTAATCGTGAATCAGGCACACCCTTGAGACTCAGTGCTGAATTTAATGTCTGCAAAGGATTTACTAAAGCTATAATTTATTTAGGTCCTACCCGTGAGTCTGAAGGTGGTGAATTGATATAATATTTAGCATTGAAAAGAAGTGAATGTGATAACAGACTCAAGATTTAAATGCACTCCATGGTTTATTAGAAAACATCTTTGGAAAATGAAGCCCTGAAAACCATTATGTCAATATCAATGTTACAGTTACATTTTTCCGATGAGAATTGCAAAACTAGAACTACAAATTGGCAAAGTTACTCGATGATGTGGAATTGCCTAATACTCTCGTATCTGTCTATGTGAAATGTATTGCAACCTGACTATATGATGATAACAGTGAATGCCTGACAGCAACAAGAAGCTATGAATCCCAAAGATCTGAAAATTAGCTGATGAATATGAGACAATGAAACCTATCACGCTTTCGAACTACAGACTCTCATGTGTCATAATATACTTGAGCTGCAAGTGATACTAGCTACAATCTTTTGTGAAATACGTACGGAGTGGAGACACTGCACCTCTCTGGTATGAAGTCCAGCGCTATGATTGCGCAGCTGAGAACACTATCGTTGGACCCCAAACGACTTCACCAATTGAAAGCGCAGTCTACAGAGCACCAATCTCTTCACGTCTGAGCTCCGCGACTTCTGCTCACTGTTTTTCGACTGGGACTCCAGGTTTCAGTCTCCAAAAAGTAGCTTGGTTCCCGCCACAAAACTCTTGCACCAAATCCCTCAAAAGTTACTACAGTCTGCCAATGGCGTAATTGTTTTATTAGCAAAATGTCCCGCCAACAAAAGGAGAAACGTCAACATGCCAGTGATTCGTATGTCCCCCCATTTTCTCCAAAAAGCTTTCCGCTTAATGTCCTCCTGACGTCACTTTTATCTCCTCAATCGGTCTTCACACAGCCAACAGCTATCCTCACATTACAGGTACTGCTAGTTGCCGACTCTGCACTAACTTCCGAACCTTAAGTAGGTCAGAGCTGTTTCAAGTTTTTAGGAAAGCCAGGAGATGTTTATTTGCACACGTATTTCTTTCAACATGTTCCTAGTTCCTACCATTCAGTGCCAAAGTTCAGTTCTCTGGAACGAAAGCTTTTATCTTGGCCATCCTACAGACCATGCTATAAACTGCACTATATCCTAAACTCTTGTTCACCATTTGCCAAAGCAAGTTCCACGTGACGAGGCAGCTATACCCTCTCCTCTCCTCCCTATAGTTCTGCGAAAGCCGATGGGCCCACGACTCCCCATGGTTGAACCTTTGATGCAAGTACTCTGTCTCATATTCATTGCACTCCTCAGTTTTAAAGCTCGCCCACAGAGAAAGCAAACTGATAAGAACAGTACCATTTTAGATTACGGAAGGTTAAGAACAGCAAATGAAATCAGTTCATACATCTACATCTACATTTATACTCCGCAAGCCACCCAACGGTGTGTAGCGGACGGAACTTTACGTGCCACTGTCATTACCTCCAGTTGCGTATGGTTCGCGGGAAGAACGACTGCCGGAAAGCCTCCGTGCGCGCTCGCTTCTCTTTAATTTTGCATTCGTGATATCCTCGGGAGGTATAAGTAGGGGGAAGCAATATATTCGATACGTCAACCAGAAACGCACCCTCTCGAAACCTGGACAACAAGCTACACCGCGATGCAGAGCGCCTCTCTTGCAGAGTCTGCCACTTGAGTTTGCTAAACATCTCCGTAACGCCATCACGCTTACCAAATAACCCTGTGACGAAACGCGCCGCTCTTCTTTGGATCTTCTCTATCTCCTCTGTCAAACCGACCTGGTACGGATCCCACACTGATGAGCAGTACTCAAGTATAGGTCGAACGAGTTTTTTGTAAGCCACCTCCTTTGTTGATGGACTACATTTTCTAAGGACTCTCCCAATGAATCTCAACCTGGCACCCGCCTTACCAACAGTTAATTTTATATGATCATTCCACTTCAAATTGTTCCGTACGCATACTCCCAGGTATTTTACAGAAGTAATTGCTACCAGTGTTTGTTCTGCTATCGTATAATCATACAGTAAAGGATCCTTCCTTCTATGTATTCGCAATACATTACATTTGTCTATGTTAAGGGTCAGTTGCCACTCCCTGCACCAAGTGCGTATCCGCTGCAGATCTTCCTGCATTTCGCTGCAATTTTCTAATGCTCCAATTTCATCGCGAAAAGCCGCTGGAACTTTCGACACTATCTACTAGTTCATTTGTATATATTGTGAAAAGCAATGGTCCCATAACACTGCCCTGTGGCACGCCAGAGGTTACTTTAACGTCACAATCATCTAATTGGTTACACTGTCAACTCATAACTCTCGTTAAACTAATTCGGTTCCCTTTAGTTGCACCGTTAAAGGTAAATAAATCAAAACAGATGAGCTGAAAGACTGGCCGCCCTTCATAGTTACATTATAAAAAATTTCAGAATTTTGTCCCCTCTTGGAAAATTTCTGTGGACGCCTCTGTACCAGGGACCTTAATTCGACACACCAAAAAGGTATCTGCCAAAAATATATGAAGGGATTATGTCAATAGTGGCACAAGTCCATTTTTGTTCTTCATTTTCAGATACAGAGTCCTAAAGTTAAATGAGCGATGAAAAATCTGCAGTTGAGACACCAGAAATATTCAAGCATATGGCTTCTTGCTAGAGGTGAACCTTTCTTTCTGGTTGTTTGGATCATTAATTTCAGAAGCATTTTAGGCAGAAAAGTGGAGGTAATGGTTCAAATGGCTCTGAGCACTATGGGTCTTAACATTTGTGGTCATCAGTCCCCTAGAACTTAGAACTACTTAAACCTAACTAACCTAAGGACATCACACACATCCATGACCGAGGCAGGATTCGAACCTGCGACCGTATCGGTCACGCGGTTCCAGACTGAAGCGCCTAGAACCGCTCGGCCACAACGGCCGGCTGGAAGTAACCACTATTGAAATAAGCCCTTCATATGTGGATGCAGAGAGAAGTACCATGTTACTTGTGATCAGGGTGCGGCTGGTCCCGGCGGTGGTTCGAATACTCCCTCGGGCATTGTTGTGTGTGTTTGTCCTTATGATAATTTAGGTTAAGTAGTGTGTAGGCTTAGGGACTGATGACCTTAGCAGTTAAGTCACATAAGATTTCACACACATTTGTGATCAGGATATGAATGACTCACGGCCGTTGACTGTACACGCAATACAGCTTGGCCCTTTTGCAGTGGATGCTGGGAGTGTAAACACCCGTCTACCACCTAGTACAAAATGGGCAGGCACGACACTGGAATAAACGCACAGTGGTGCCTTTACTCACCATTTGTTAAGTTCATCTAGTGACTGTACATGGCTGTAATGGGGGTTTGTGTCATGCATGCCACGTTGGTGTCGTATGATGATGTAGGGAGCCGACCCTTCTCGAACAGTACCAAGGGGCCGCCCAGATCTGATTGGTGGATCACCACAGCAGTGTCACATGCCCTCATTCCATGAGGCATTGCGAGAAATTTGGAAATGAATCCAGGACATTGGCACAAATTTTAGCTCCTAGGTACTTTACAACACCACATCTCTTCCACTTGTTGGTGAAATACTGAAGGTAAAAATATCTTACATCACAGGTCAAGCACTACTACACAGGTGTAAGTTTCCGAAATGGGCAACAGTGGTGGATATCATAAAATCATGAACTTACCCCACAAAAGGACAAAACTTACCTCCCATTTTCCATAACGATTCACAGGGCAAGGTGGTGCAGTGGTTAAATAGTGGACTCGTATTCCGCAGAACGTAGGTTCAAATCCCCACTATTACACTTCTCATGTTTTACTTCCATCTCTAAAGGCAAGTGCCGAGATGGTTAGTTTGAAACGGAGTGGCTGATTGCCCTCTAAATCTACACAGCTGCTCTGTAATTCACACTACCTGGCAAAGGGTTCATAGAACCACCTTCACACTCTCTCTGTACTGTTCCACTCCGGAAAAGCACGTGGGAAAAATGAAGACTTAAATCTCTCCGTACAAGCTCTGATTTTTCTTATTTTATTATGGTGATAATTTCTCCCCATATAGGTTAGTCAGCCGTTTTAGTAAATCTGTTGCATCTTACAAGTGATCTTCCAACAAAACGCTATCTTCGGTCCACTTTCCTCACTACATTATCTGTACGATCGTTTCAATAGATCTTATTCGAAATTGTAATCCGTAGATATTTATATGTTTACCACTGTGTCAGTCGTTGGGGTCGATATACAAGTTGTATTATTCTTGAAGAATAATGTCTGTCAAGATCGTTGGTAATTCTTTTTATTAATATTACCGGTTTCGACAGATCTACGCTGTCATCATTGGATCAAACATCCCAAAGTGGCTCAGACATATACTGATCAGCTAAAACATTATGACCACTGCCAGTCGCGACGTTGGATGCCTCCTGGTGGCGTTGGGGGCACGTGACGCGGTAAAAGAGGTATACAAGCGGAGTGGAAACGGGTGGCTCATAAGCCTAGCGAAGATGTGGGTTCCAAATGAGGAAATCCATTGAGATAAACTACTTTTTCAAAGGGCAAGTTTATTATTAAGCAGAGCCTCTGAACGAGGACCTCTAAAATGGTGAAGCTGGTCGAATGTTCACGTGCTACTGTCGTGAGCATCTACTGAAAGAGGCAGGACAGTGAAATTATCACCAGGCGCTACATGGTTGGACGTCCACGACATTTCACAGAAAGTGGGGTTCCGAGGCTTTTCTGCTCTGTAAAGTAGGATAAATGGTGATCTGCGGCATCTCCGCCCAATGAGCTCACTGCTGATGCAGGCACAAGTGTTTCGGAGCACACCGTTCATCGCACATTGTAGAGCATGGTGCTCCGCAGCACACCGAGCCTAGGTGTTTACAGGTTGACCCAACTACATCGTCGATTACGACTGCAGTGGGTACGGCACCATCAGGATTCGATCGTCGATCAATGGAAATGTGACGACTCTTCGGGTGACTCACATTTTGTTACACTAGGTCGCTGGTCGTCTCCACAAACGCAGTCATCGAGGTGAACGGTAGCTAGAAACCTGCAACGGCCACGGACACAGGCTGGGTAGGAGCAGTATTATCCTACAGGAGACATTCTGCTGCGCTTGCGCGGGACCTGTGGTGGTAATCGAAGACAGGCTGCGAACCACTTGCATCCCTTCATGCTTCAAGTCTTCCCCGACGGCGATCTCATTTGTCAGTAGTACAACTGTCCGTGTCTCGGAACCAGAACCATGCTACAGAGGCTTGGGAAGCATTATAGTGCAGTCACGTTGATGTCTCGGCGACCAAATTCGTTTAATGTGGGCCAAAATCGTATGGAACCCACCTGGGTCGCTAAAGGCCACCGTCACCGCATACGCAAATCAGCAGCCCATTATGTACGCGAATTACATGACCTGTGCATAGACATATAGAGCCACATGTTTCCAGTCAAACCAACCGACAAACTGTCGCATCCCTGCTACGCATAATCAGTTGTGTATTTCGTTCCAAAGACAGACAAACAAGCTATTAAGCAGGTGGACATAATGTTTTGGCTCATCAGTGTATATGATGTAACTACTAGTAATCAAAACCTCCTCGGTCCCGGTCTCTAACCCTGCTACAGTAGTGGGACAACCTTCGCATCAAGACACACTGCATTGTTCCCAAATTTATTCAAGATGGCGGTAATGACGCTATCCAAGATGGCGGCATGTAGACTTGCCACATCGCATCACGTTATTCATTATGGCGGATTTTGGCGGGAGACTAGGCCAATTGTGCTACGTCCACTAACCTAACCTCAAGAAAAATGGCGGGAAGTTTGAATTTTGGCGGGAAAATAGACCAACTGTGCTACCTCCACTAACCTAAGCCTCCAGGAGAAAAAATGGTGCGAAGTTTGAATTCCAACAGGATAATGCATGCAAAAACCGTACTTATCTTTATTATTATTATTATTGATTATCATTCATTAACATTCATTGTAATTTATTAATATTTATTATCATTTATTATTTGTCGTATCGGCCGCCGCACAGCAGCCGTCAACTCGGCGTGGCGTGCTACAAGACGCGCGGCACACAGCGAGTGCCGCTGGCGCCGCACACGTCAACAACTGGCGCAAGTGAACGCGTCGTCGCGGGGTTAGCGGCAGCGTACACACCACTATCGATACGCATTACACTGGCGGCGCTGCCCTTGCCACCAAGTGAGCAACCGTATAAGGGTGCCATCTACCAACACTCTGATTGGCCGGACCTGCGGATTTAAGCGAGCTCCCTGAGCCCGTTTAACCAGTTCAATCTTCGCCAATGACTGTGTTACTACCCGGCTGCTGGACTCAAGACGACCGAACCGTACTGTGCCTCCCTCGCTGGAAACTTGCGACGCGCCGGCATCGACTGGATGGCAGTGGTTTGGACTTGTATTCTCTACTAGTGACTCTTGATTTGTCCTTGGCGCTACAGCCAGCGAAGTGTTGTGTAGTCGAACTTAAGTTTTGTTTTGAGTGACAGAAGGTCAAATAAATTTGGTTATCACGGAATGTTTGTTGTGTTATAGTGTGGACGTAACATTATTATTTATCATTATTGACCTGCCTCCACTTGAAAATTCCCTCCAAAATCAAATTCCAACACGATAATGGCTGCAAAATCTTACTTTTGTTTATTATTATTCATTATCATTAGCTAACATTCATTATCATTCATTGTCATTCATTATCATTTATTATCATTCATTATCATTTATTATTATTATTATCATAGGCCTACCTCCGCTAGAAAATTGCGCCAAATTCAATTTCCAACACGATAATGACTCGAATACTGTGCTTCTATTTATTATTATCATTTATTATTTATTCAAGATGTCCGATTTTCTCGGCAAGAAAGCAATTTTCCTTACATGCATAACAAAAATCTATCACAAGTTCAAATCCCAACACCATAATTGATCACACGTACGAACTTTCTCCGTCACTTATCTTTTTTCACTGGTAGCCTATCATAATCGTGTCAAATAATAAACGGCTCTTATAGTAACGTAAGTCACGTCCTTTGATTTTGCAGGGGGGGAAGCGACTGAAGGCTTTATTTCAAGCAGTGCAGTCATCACTTGTTCTCCAACACAGTCAGCACACACATCTTTCATATCGCAGTGCAGTCACCACGACGTCTGCGCTCCAGCTGAATTAGTGCAATTCCTCGCCACCCCCTGGCCAGCACGCGGAGACACTGCCGACGCCTGCCACGTGAGGCGGCCGCCCGCGCTGGACTGCCGGTACGCTGGAGGCGAGCCCAGCGATCGCTCCCACGTCGTAAACATGTTTTCGCTGGACACGCTGGAACTTACCGAGTTTGACGTCACAGCGGTCCCTTGTCCGTCCACCACGTGTATTCGTCGCCTCCGCACGTTTCACGCCGAAATTGTTTGCCTCGGAGCTGAATCACACAACGGTCGGCTGTTCCCTGCCACACTTTTGGCGCCAAAGTTGTTTTAATGGGCCCGTTCAAACCTGTCGATGCCGACCACTCACCGTCCACCACGTGTCCCTGTGTGAGCGAGAACGCAGTGATACACTTTCGTCGTCAAAGTTTGCTCGACAGTGGAATCCGCCATGACTATATAACAGCACGTTTGGACCGCACTAGAACGCTCGCTAATTGACTCTCTCGCGCGCGCACGTAATAATTGTACAATCGCTGCGCCGCCGCCGCCCCGCTTACGTCACACACCCTCCATACATGCGACAGACCTAGTCTTCTGTAAATACCTAAGTACTTAATTCCATTTCGTTTTTAATCATATTAAATAATTCAATTTACAATTTCATATATGTATGCAAAGGTGTTCAACTACCTAATTTCAACTACTTTTCGAGGACCAGACAGCCACCTCTTCCTAGGAACCAGCGCCGTGTGTGAATTCTGACAGTAAAGAAAGGCCACTTCTGCTTTCTCTACCAACCTAACAAAATTTGTTGGAAAGAAAGGGCACTTGTACGAACCTCAGCCGCCGACCGCCACTTCCTCCTAGGAACCAGCGCCAAGTTTGAAATCTGCCAGTAAACAAATCTCACTTGCGCTCCCGCCACCAACCTAAGAAAATTGTTGCAAACGAAGCTCATCACCACTAAACTACGCCACTAGCACTCAACCTCTTCCTACACGTTTCGGGTAAAAGGACTCACCCTGCACTAGGCCCATGGATGGAGGATCCAATTTAGTTTATTTAGGAATGGAGTATATGTATCACACCGGCATGTTCCACACCATACAGACCTACAAAACACTCCTACATAACTCATTTATAATGCTCTAGACACACACTTGCTAATTGTAAACAGTTAACAATAACTCATAGCATGGCTAGAGACATGTGAACCGCTCATAAATAATACAAAACGTTTACGTCCAAATAGCCAAACAACTGCTAATTTTCGGAAATAATTTCAGTCCATTGGCTGATGGAAGGAGGAACGAGTGTACTTTAATTATTTGGCGCATATCTTTTTGAAACTTTTGCTTCTCATAGGTTTCGATATGTAAGGCTGACCTAAGGCATGTACAGAACTCCAGTAGTGCACTACATTTGTCAACACACCAAGATATTCATACCAATCCAGACCTGTAACTCCTATAAAGATAAATTTGTCCAGTTATTTGTCGACTCACTCACAGTCTGACCAGATTGCCGTTATTGCACAAAAACCGCTCAGACTGCGCTGCGCTGCTCGGGGAAGTAAGGAAGGACTGCACTCTATTTATTTCAAGCCCTTTCATTTACTCGTGGAGTATATTTGTCACAAAACGCCCGCACTGATCCGACTGTGGTCATCTGACACAGGCAACAAATACGTAAACAACTCCTAATTTCACCACACAATAGCAAACAGCTCTTAAATAATGCAGTGCACAATATCCGCAGACGAGCTCTGTACTCTTAAACTATCCAAATAAAGCACAGCACAGTGCACAGACATGCTCGCAAAATAGTGCAACAGACGCGCCCAAACACCCCCAGCTGCCAAACCGACCAAAAGTCTCTGCTCGGTCCCCCCCAAACATGACTGCAACACAGTCGGATTCGCGCCTATCACCGGACAAATTGATATCGCCTATGTACCTTAGATTACGCTCCAAGGCAGGCGGGAGAGAGGGTTCCAGAGCCTCCACCCAAGTTGCTTCCGCGCTCGCCCGTGACAGCCAACCAGAAAGGGCAATTCAAGCGCCATAATCTCTGAAAACCGTACTTCTATTTATTATTATTATCATTATTTATGATTTATTATTATTTATTCAAGATGGTCAATTTTTGCGGCAAGAAAGTCAATTCCCTTACATCCATAACAAAAAATCTCTCACAAATTCAAATTCAAACACGATAATCTGTCACACCTACGAAAAAAAAAGAGATCAATTGGGGCCATGTGCACTAACCTAAGATCACGTCATCCTACGAAGTTGGATAGTCATGTTCGGCGTCTAGGTGATGTGAATTTCTCAGGTGTTAGGTGTGAATGTGGCTGTCATCAAGTCATGATTGAGGGTTAGAACAGAGACCTTTGAGTGAATTGAGAGCTGTCGGACGTGTGACTTAGTGTGGGACAGGTTCAACGCGCGTCTGTTGAGTTATTTTGCTATACGTTATTTGGGCAGATTACGAGTACTGATGATGTTTAATGTTATGTGTACTGCATTATGTAGGAGCAGTTTGATATTGTGCACTGAAATTAGGTGTTGTTTGCGTGTCTGCCGACTGTGCAATATGACACCAGGTCCGTCAGAGCGAGTGTTTTTTGTTTGAGAGTAATAGATATACTCGATGACTAAATAAAATGTAAGTTAAGTATTGTGGGACGACATAGAATATGAGAGAGTTGGTTATTATTTTTTCTACTTGGTGGTTTCGTTAGATCGAATTGCTGAGGCAAGTAGCTACGAGAGCGCGAGGGATGTGATTGCAGCATATCTCCATCTCTCAGCGGTTATCTACAGGTGGGGCGAGCGATGTTCTCGGCTTAGGTACTGGGGGTGTGCTCTGGCCATGTCCTAGACCGTGTGGATTGAACAACAGTATTCGGGTCATAGTTTAGCTAGAATATTTACAGGGCAGTATGTCCGACGTGAGTATAAAGGTCCAGGCTGTGACGTGTGCGGTCTCGCGCTCGAGGTGTGTGAGAGAGGCAAAGCAGACGATTTTGAATCATCACAGGTAACTTAGGTAGTGGCTTCGTTTGCTACAATTTTCTTGTGTTCATAGCGAAACACGAACTGACCATCAGAATTCAAACTTGGCTTATTTGTATAGAAAGAATGTGATATACGTTAATATAGGTTGGTGCACGTTAGTAAACGGCAGTACACATTAGTACATGTTAGCCGACGAACATGGGTCGGTAAGAGGCCGTGGTGGTTGGTAGGGTTGTAAGGTGTCAGGCGAATCCAACACCATCCATGAAAACCCTGACATCATAGGAAATCCGGCAGTATGTCACATAGCTCCGAATAAATTCTGACATTAAATTAACCAAAGTAATACAATCAACGAGTGAGCAAATGGAATACCACAGACTAACACAAGAACGCCTAAATGCATGACATACCTTCACACCGTGAAACAAACGCAGTTCCGAGGGAAGAAACGAGAACAGAAGCCGAGAGCAGAACCGTGTTAATCTACAAGGCCCTACGATAAGGGACGGACACCCACATCGTCGGCTGACCGCCAGGACCACCCCCCAGCACATGTTTAAAGATAGAGCCCTCCAGAAGAACAGTATAGATCTTATGATAACACATAAAAGGCCACACAAGCTGCAATTTTTAGCGTGAGACTTTTTCACGTCTCTGTTACATTGCAAACGTTAAAAACATTGCCCCACCACGAAAAGTATAACGTTTCTCATTGGATAGACAGAAGTTTTGTAGGCGGAGCTTAAGGTTAACATTGAGACCCTGATTGGTCAGTTGAAAACACAGCCAGATAGCTTTTTTAAACCAACTTCGGTTTATTGTAGTAAGGATAAGTTAGGAGAGAGTTGCTTCCGAGATGGCGAGCTGTGTGGAGCTGCGCTGCTCGCCGCCCCCTGATGCTGCCTAAACACCATCAAGGTAATGAACGCGCGTGATGCCCCACATAACAGAGCATAACACTTCACTCAGAACTGCAGAAGTCTCATCTGTTACATCCCCTTTTTACGTAATACTAGTGTCGATTGTCAATTAAATATCATGGTGTTCACATTTGCTACTTGAAGTAAAAATCTGAAACGCGATGATTTTTCTGTTATATAATTATTGAGAAGCCACATCAGCCACTGTAACTTACGACAAGTTAAATAAGTAATTAGATTATAGATGTGATATGGCATAGGTCATCCTTCGATCCATTGTAGAACTTGGAAACACATTCAGGCAATATTCGTTTTTGTTGAACGCAGTTGCTTTTTATCACCCTGTATTAAAATATTTCCTTTTAGCAATAGTGCAATTTATAAACAATGTTTTGTGAGTAGAATAAAATTTCCAATGGTAAACTTAACTGCTTTTTCGACGTTATTTTACCAGCTAACTAAAAATAGAAAAGCCTTGAACCCTTTCTACTAAATTTAGTTAATATTAAGATTCTTTTACAGGGAGTGCAGTGGAGCTGACGCTGAAATCATTAAGTATTTGATTATATCATTGCTAGCCTCACTGAACTCTTCTGAACTCTACATGTCATGTGTGGTCTGGCGTCTCCTTACCAGCAACAGATCCCTGGTTCAAACTAGTCAATTCCCTAAAAAAACATGCTCAGAGCGCCGTTGCGCGAAAGTGGTAGGGAGACACGACTTAGATCTAACAGACACCACGCAGAATGTTAAAGAATGACGACCCAGCCAGGATGGTAAAATACCATGATTGAAGGTCGACCTCATGCCTAACTAGGTCAGAAAAATATCCTGTTGAAAAATTTTCGTAACAAAAATTTTTTTCTTAAAGTTATACATAGTCGAAAACAGTAGCTGCAGCGATAGATAGCAAGAAAGTATTCAATAGAAAGTAAGACATTCTGTCAGAGACAATAGCAAAATTAAGTTGAGAATTTTAATATCGTTAGAATTTAGTTTTCTCTCCAATGCAAGTGCACAGGTGGCGGATACACCGTTGACAAGTTGGTTCTGACCCAACTAGTAAGTGAATGGATTGTCAGTTTTGGGTATAATAAGTGTCATGTCGTGTGAGCAAAAAGTTTATGAAACGCGTGAGATTGTATGAGCGCATGTTGACGTGAAGTAGGGCGCGTGAATTGCTTTTAAAACAGAAAATAAGGGATTCGGAAAGATTAGCAATGGCAGATCGAGACACTGACCGAATTGAGGTAGAGACCCAGCATGAAGATGGACAGTGAATAGAGGATAGTACAACAGACGATGCAGTATCACGAGAAATGGGACAGATAACGCAACATAACGAGGATAATGTACGCCAAGGCATAGAAAACGTAGGTCAGCATACGACAGAGGAGCAGGAAAGTAGAGAGACAGTCGATGAGGATTCTAACTTGCGTCTTGAATACATAGACCCATAGTACAAGTAATCAGATCTCCCTCACAACAGAGTACAAGGAATTCGAGCAGAAACGTGTCACCGCACAGTTCAATGCAATCGGTTGCGAACCAACACTTGGGCGAAACACAGAGCGTAGGACGTCGGAAGAAAACGCAATAGGACCCACCAATCTGGCAAAATTATTACAACAAATTACGGAAACCATGACAAGGCAAAATAAAGAAATAGCGAACCGAATTCAAATTCAGAATGCAGAAACCACGAGACAAATGCGTGAGATTAAAGAACAAAACAAAAAAAATTCATTTACACCTAAGTCATATTGAAGACGAGGCAAAAGAATCTCGAGAAGTGATAGGAAACTTAATAAAAGGTCACAATCAATTGAGAACAGACATTGACAAGGTAGAAGCGGACGTACAAACATTGCGTAATGACACTCAGGACGAGATCAAAACATTACGTAACAACACTCAGGGAGAAGTCAAGAAACTAGAGAAACAGATAAACGTAATTACTAGACAAGCAGCAGGTACAGTGCGTGAAATTGTTGAAAACAATGTGTTACACAAACGTATCACAAAAGCAGCGCTGAAAAGATATGGTAATCGCATAGTCAAAATAGAAGCGCAAACGAAGCAACAATTTCAGAAATTGCGAACAGAGTTGTTGCAAACCATTGAAGAGCGTAGTGAACAGGATCGAACAAGCACTGAGTCTGCAACCACATCCGTATCTGTAACAGCACCGGAAAAACAAGCAACTAACGAATATATTACGCATTTGCGATTCCAATCACAGGCGGAAAGTAACATACGTGAAATCAGACAGCCTGCACAGCAACAAACACGTTTCGAAATTCTTGATGAACAAACGGCACCACAAACACATGCAGAACCACAAATGTATGTTTCAAGACAGTCTGGATCGTGCAATGAAGCGGCAAGGTAAGCCAGACAAGATACCGAACCAATACGTGACAATGGAAAGCCAGGTCGCGAAGAGTACAGTGCAATGCATTCAGCTACACGTTCACAACCGACGGAAGAAAATTATTGCGTATCAATCAACGATACTACGCAAGGGTAGGCGAAAGTTACAGTGGACAATATCCAATGGATCTACCACAACCGGAAAACCGGAAAGAACGACGGGAAAAATGATCAGAAACAAAAGTGGCGAAGAATCGCGAATTTCATATGGAACTATGACGAAGTACGACAACGATCATTTCCTCACAGTCAGAAAATTTCAACACTTTCGAGAAGGAAACTCATTACATCCACGAACTTTTATTGATCAATTCCGAGTAGGATTACCAGAACACTGGACGCTAGCACACAAATTAGACTTTATATGTGCACACATGTCAGGAACAGTCGCAGAAACCATGCAGAATGTTGCAGCGACATGCCGATCGTACGAAGATTTCAGAGAGAAGTTTCTCTCACGATATTGGTCCAGCGAAGCACAGAACAGAGTGAAGTACGAATTATTACAGAACCCATATTTTGAAAATTCAGGAGAGAAGAGTCCCGTGAAATATTTCGAAGTAATGGCAAAGAAAAATCAATGCTTAGATGTACCACGCAGTGACAGAGAGTTGATTAAATTGTGCGCGATGAAGTTACCATTGAAATACCAGAAATCATTAGTAGGTCGCCGAGGCAATGACGTCGAAGTATTTAAAGGAATTCTAAAGGAACTAGAGTTTATACACTCCTGGAAATTGAAATAAGAACACCGTGAATTCATTGTCCCAGGAAGGGGAAACTTTATTGACACATTCCTGGGGTCAGATACATCACATGATCACACTGACAGAACCACAGGCACATAGACACAGGCAACAGAGCATGCACAATGTCGGCACTAGTACAGTGTATATCCACCTTTCGCAGCAATGCAGGCTGCTATTCTCCCATGGAGACGATCGTAGAGATGCTGGATGTAGTCCTGTGGATCGGCTTGCCATGCCATTTCCACCTGGCGCCTCAGTTGGACCAGCGTTCGTGCTGGACGTGCAGACCGCGTGAGACGACGCTTCATCCAGTCCCAAACATGCTCAATGGGGGACAGATCCGGAGATCTTGCTGGCCAGGGTAGTTGACTTACACCTTCTAGAACACGTTGGGTGGCACGGGATACATGCGGACGTGCATTGTCCTGTTGGAACAGCAAGTTCCCTTGCCGGTCTAGGAATGGTAGAACGATGGGTTCGATGACGGTTTGGATGTACCGTGCACTATTCAGTGTCCCCTCGACGATCACCAGTGGTGTACGGCCAGTGTAGGAGATCGCTCCCCACGCCGTGATGCCGGGTGTTGGCCCTGTGTGCTTCGGGCGTATGCAGTCCTGATTGTGGCGCTCACCTGCACGGCGCCAAACACGCATACGACCATCATTGGCACCAAGGCAGAAGCGACTCTCATCGCTGAAGACGACACGTCTCCATTCGTCCCTCCATTCACGCCTGTCGCGACACCACTGGAGGCGGGCTGCACGATGTTGGGTTGGGGCGTGAGCGGAAGACGGCCTAACGGTGTGCGGGACCGTAGCCCAGCTTCATGGAGACGGTTGCGAATGGTCCTCGCCGATACCCCAGGAGCAACAGTGTCCCTAATTTGCTGGGAAGTGGCGGTGCGGTCCCCTACGGCACTGCGTAGGATCCTACGGTCTTGGCGTGCATCCGTGCGTCGCTGCGGTCCGGTCCCAGGTCGACGGGCACGTGCAGCTTCCGCCGACCACTGGCGACAACATCGATGTACTGTGGAGACCTCACGCCCCACGTGTTGAGCAATTCAGTGGTACGTCCACCCGGCCTCCCGCATGCCCACTATACGCCCTCACTCAAAGTCCGTCAACTGCACATACGGTTCACGTCCACGCTGTCGCGGCATGCTACCAGTGTTAAAGACTGCGATGGAGCTCCGTATGCCACGGCAAACTGGCTGACACTGACGGCGGCGGTGCACAAATGCTGCGCAGCTAGCGCCATTCGACGGCCAACACCGCGGTTCCTGGTGTGTCCGCTGTGCCGTGCGTGTGATCATTGCTTGTACAGCCCTCTCGCAGTGTCCGGAGCAAGTATGGTGGGTCTGACACACCGGTGTCAATGTGTTCTTTTTTCCATTTCCAGGAGTGTATTTTCGGAAGATGACGCAAGAAAAAGACGAAGCGCACCTGAAAACGAAATCAAAAAGCAGTCGAATCCACAAGACACAGTACGAAGAAACAGTAATTACGAACCACGTGATAACTTCGCACCAAGAAACGACAACAGATTTCAACAAAAAAAACGGTTGTGGATTTAGAAGAGAATACGGCAATAACTATAATTAACCCAGGAACGGCAACAACTATTACAGAGGGAACAATGACAACCGGAACGGGTATTGAAAAACCAACAGACCGACTAATTATCAACAAAGAAACCAATATCAACAACGGAGCAAGAAAAGAGAATACAGATGGAAGAGGTGGAGGTAAGATCACCAAACCCCGAAAATCGTTCGAATTGACAGCTAAGCGCCCATACCAAAGAGAATGGCCGGCCGAAGTGGCCGTGCGGTTAAAGGCGCTGCAGTCTGGAACCGCAAGACCGCTACGGTCGCAGGTTCGAATCCTGCCTCGGGCATGGATGTTTGTGATGTCCTTAGGTTAGTTCGGTTTAACTAGTTCTAAGTTCTAGGGGACTAATGACCTCAGCAGTTGAGTCCCATAGTGCTCAGAGCCATTTGAACCAACCAAAGAGAATGACGCACCGACCCAGGATAATTGCAGCACCTTGAACAGAGAGGTAAATACCTTATCACGAGAAGAGAAGAAGGAAGAAACAAAACCGCAGGGACCAGATGAAAACGAAGACAAGAAAATAACAATATCGTGTTGGGACGAAATTAATTTGGAGAATACTAACGAGGAAAATGAATTACCAGAGGCATGCACAACGAATGTAGGAGGAAAGGACGAAGTAATGAGTATTGCAGAGCTATTTGAGGTAGAAACCAGGGAAAGCGAATTCAATGAGGATAATGCGCAGTCGACAGAAGTTGAAAATAAGTTACTAGTGCGCACACAAACCAATGTACATAATGAAGGAAGTTATGAAGCGACAATTAGAGCATTTAGATGCGACTATGTGGAAGTAGCGACGAAGAAGGAGAAGATAGACGAAGATGAGGAAAAAGTAGAGGATGTTGAAGCAAGCGTAAATGAAGGAAGAAATAGAGAAGAGGAAATAAAAGAGAGAGAGGTAGCAGTCGAAGCTTATCCTACAGAAAATTCGAATTCACTGGGGAAAGTCCTGAAAAGACTCATGTATGATTCAGTGGAGGATTCGTTGATGCAAGAAGAAGAAGAACAGAACCAACCCTTTCAAATTCAACCAATTGTGAAGGCCATGGTAAGGCATATCCAAGTCAATATTGTAATAGATAGTGGAAGTGAACTGTCCGTGATCTCAGATAATTTATTCAAGCAATGTAATGCCAATGAGGAATTGCCAGTTATGAAAACACGTAAGTTAAAGTAAGAGGTCCTATTAGAAACAATACCGCGGAAGTTACGAGACAAACAAGGTTACCTCTTTCGTGCCAAGGTCAAAAGATCGAAGCCAACTTCCTGATTATACCTAAACTAACTGTAGATTTGATTATAGTTGCAGATTTTTTAAATGAGAGACGAGCGATAATAGATATGGGGAAATGTAGCGTAACATTCGGGAATGTCACACTTCTCTTTGAGAAAAAGCTCAAATTAGACGAAATACCAGTTATAAACAAACAATTAAGAATGACACGAGATAAAGAGGATGAAGAATTAGAATGGTATGCACAAAAGGCGGAATCGCCTCAACTCATGTTAGAAGTCCACAAAGAAATCGACAAGAAAACTGCAAGAAATTGAAGGTATTTCGGAACACAGTAAAAGAGAATTAGAGGGTATTTTACGAGATAAAGCAGAAGTATTTTTACCTAAGACTGGCAGTATTAAACACTTTCAGTACAAGAAGTTCAAGTAAATATTCAGCACAATATTTCAAGTTTATGTTGCAGATAAGATCGTCAGGAGAAAGAAGAATGAAGAGAGAGGAAGCTGGGGAAAAGAAAGTAGTTTCAATAAAAACAAGAACAAAAATAACACCAATAGTAGCATAGATTAAGGTGAAGGGATAAAGTGTAGATAGTCTAACAGCATGAAATACTAAAATGCTATACACCACAACACTACACAAAAATAAAATAAAAAACGAATTTGAGGATTCTTGTAGAAGTTAAGACTCAAAATATCTTAGAATTGTAACATGGAAAGGGCGCCGAAATTTGTAAAGCTCTTTAAAAAGGCGTAAAGCAATGTAGGTACTAGACATATGTTAGATGATTATAAGTAAAACTTTTTGTAAGAGACATTGTAAAAACTCCAGCAAGAAGCAAATGCAATGACCCACAAGTTGCAACGAGAGAAGTATCAAGAAAGAAAAGGATGTAATTAGCAAGACACAATTCCTCCAAGGCAGAAGCGTTGAGAGAAGGGAAAGGACAGCGAGACCAACAAAGGGCACTTATATCCGAAGTCAGCAGTAAATCTACTGTTAAAAAGGACCCGTGCAGGGACAGACAAGCAAACACCGGGCTTTCGCCGCTCGTAAACCCCAGGACACCCCGACTCGGCGGAGCGAGCAAAAAACGGCCCGACGAGAAGACAGCTTGGGCAAGCCACCACTGGCAAAAAAAATATATGTAAAAGTCACACTACTGCTATTAAACAGAACGCTGATGCACGAAACTGAAGAAAACTTCCACAAAGTAGAACTGACACATCCAAACAATTTATCAAACTGTTACTAAGAGAGGAACTTCAAAGCGACTAGTTATCAATAAATATTCCCATATCCTGCCCAGAGAAGAACCAAGAATCAAGTAAGAAGCAGAGATAAAGCAGGAAGAACAGAAGTTGAAGATTCGCAAGATTGAGACCAAGAAAGAAGATGGGTGAAGATTAGACGACATACCTTCCCAAATCCCTATCCTATTGTAAACTAGTCGTCTGTGAAGTATTACAACGAAAAACGACCGCTTTCAGCGACACATAACGATGACTTTCACGCATACAAAGCCAGTAAACCATGAGATTCTGCACTCACTTCGCCATTCCACTATGGGACCTCCACAACAGCAACACACTGTTGCAAAGCCAACAAGGAACGATGAACGAAGCTGTACATCAAATACTCCATCTCGCTCGAGCCCATCACCTGTGTGCAAAAACATTCGCCAACCTCATGCTTAAACATTCATAGGGTTGTGTGAATGTGTGAAATCAAATTATGTGATGTAGGAATTGTGCAAAAGAAATGTGTGAAAAACTAAATAAGTTAACCACACCACACAGCTAATAAATGACATAACAACAGTCATTGACTAAGGACTTAAGTAAAAATAGACTATCGATAAAAATAAGTCATTAGTTCTGAAATGTACAGTGTATAAAGAACAAAAGTAAGGCATAATAAACACTAAAACTATATGCCGCTATTTTCTCTGCATAAAAATAAAGGAATAACTATATGTTATGTATTTTCTCCTTATAAAAACAAATAATAAAAAATTATCTTGTTGGATGTTTTCCCTTTTTAACATTTGTACCATTTGTTAGGATAATATCTCAGTACTTGTGTATGTATATTTCTTTGTCAAAGCAACTCTTGGAAATAATTCTTATTTGTTAGTGTAACAATGTTGAAATGAGTGTCTAGAAACAAAAACATTTTACTTGTACATGATATTTAGAAAACGTGTTAGGAATAGTTTTTACTTAGTTACTACATCTATAAAAAAAATATTTCTAAGAAAATCGATGTGAAAGACTCCTCTCTTTCGATAACAAACTTCTTAAAAAACAAATTTCACACTCAAATAAAGAAAGAAAATAATTAAAAATTAATATTGATAATAGCATAAAAATATTCTTCTCTTGTCAATATAATCATATTTTTGAGAATAATGTGGAAGAATATAAAAATATAAATTAGTAATACAAACTAGCATAGAACTAGAATAACGTGGCTGAACAGTAGGCAACGAAATTTAGATAAAGGAATAATTTTTGACTGACTTAGACAACGATTCAATCATTGCCTAACTTTAGTGCAAAAATTAAGTTCGAAGGTTGGTGATATGTAAGGTGTCAGGCAAATCCAACACCTTCCATGAAAACCCTGACATGACAGCAAATCCGGCAGTATGTCACATAGCTCCGAATAAATCCTGACATTAAATTAACCAAAGTAATATGATCAACGAGGGAGCAAATGGAATACCACAGACTAACACAAGAACGCCTAAATGCATCTCATACCTTCCCACCGTGAAACAAACGCAGTTCCGAGGGAAGAAACGAGAACAGAAGCCGAAAGCAGAACCGTGTTAATCTACAAGGCCCTACGATAAGGGACGGATATCCACATCTCCGGCTGACCGCCAGGACCACCCCCAGCCCAGGTTAAAAAATAGAGCCCTCCAGAAGAACAGTATAGATCTTACGATAACACTAAAAGGCCACATCAGCTGCAAGTTTTAGCGTGAGACTCTTCCGCATCCCTGTTCCGTTGCAAACGTTAAAAACATTCCCCCCCCCCCCCCCCCAATACAAAAAGTATAAAGTTTCTCATTGGATAGACAGAATTTTTGTAGGTGGAGCTTAAGGCTAACATTGAGGCCCTGATTGGTCAGTTGAAAACACAGCCAGATAGCTTTTTTAAACCAACTTCGGTTTATTGTAGTAAGGATAAGTTAGGAGAGAGTTGCTTCCGAGATGGCGAGCTGTGTGGAGCTGCGCTGCTCGCCGCCCCCTGATGCTGCCTAAACACCATCAAGGTAATGAACGCGCGTGATGCCCCACATAACAGAGCATAACACTTCACTCAGAACTGCAGAAGTCTCATCTGTTACATCCCCTATTTACGTAAACTAGTGTCGATCGTCAATTAAATTCTCATGGTGATCACATTTGCTACTTGAAGTAAAAATCTGAAACGCGATGATTTTTCTGTTATATAATTACTGAGAAGCCACATCAGCCACTGTAACTTACGACAAGTTAAATAAGTAATTAAAGATAATTGAGGGTCACTGTAGATCATTTGGATAGTTTTCTCTTTTATGAAACTTAACTTAAATCTAGATTACAGATGTGATATGGCATAGGTCATCCATCGATCCATTGTAGAATTTGGAAACATATTCAGGCAATATTCGTTTTTGTTGAACGCAGTTGGTTTTTATCATCCTGTATCAAAATATTTCCTTTTAGCAATAGTGTAATTTATAAACAATGTTTTGTGAGTAGAATAAAATTTCTGATGGTAAACTTCTTTTTCGACGTTATTTTACCAGCTAACTAAAAATAGGAAAGCCTTGAACTCCTTCCACTAAATTTAGTTAGTATTAAGATTCATTTATAGGGAGTGCAGTGGAGCTGACGCTGACATCATTAAGTATTTTATTATATCATCGCTAGTCTCACTGAACTTTTCTGAACTCTACAAGTCATGTGTGGTCTGGCGTCTCCTTACCAGCAACAGGTCCCAGGTTCAAAGTAGTCAATTCCCTAAAAAACATGCTCAGAGCGTCTTTGCGCAGAAGTGGTAGGGAGGCACGACTTAGAACTAACAGACACCACTCAGAGTGTTAAAGGGGCTTTAACTATTTCATTCGCCGGTCGCGGTGGTCTAGCGGTTCTAGGCGCGCAGTACGGAACCGCGCGACTGCTACGGTCGCAGGTTCGAATCCTGCCTCGGGCATAGATGTGTGTGATGTCCTTAGGTTAGTTAGGTTTAAGTAGTTCTAAGTTGTAGGGGACTGATGACCACAGTAGTTAAGTCCCATAGTGCTCAGAGCCATTTGAACCATTTGAACTATTTCATTCCAAGTCCAGGTGGGCATGGTACTGGTGGAAAATTGATTCCCAGTGTAGGTGGACGTGACAGTTTTCCGCATCAGAGAGGTTAATTAATTGATCAATTTAACGTAGTAGTCATGGGAACTTTGTTACATTCACTTGCGGAGGTACTAAGCTCGGCGCGCGCGAAGGTTCACGTGTATGAGCGTGTGTTTTCGTGACGATCTTCTATTAGGTAAGTGCAGAATGTGGGTGGAATAATGAGAGTCGGTTGATCAATTACATTAGCGAGGGACGTCGTGGCGAGCACATGTGCTGGACCACCTGTGTGACGTCATGGCGGATTCCACTCTCGAGCAAACTTTGGCGTCAATCGTGCGGCAGAGCATTCTTTGTCAACCAGGTGCTGGTCAACCGACCGACCGTTATGAAATCGGCAGGTTAGAACCTGGCCAGCGAACAGCTTTGGCGCCAACTGGTCGGTGGGGGTGGACTCCACTGTCCACGAAAACATGTTTACATCGCTGGACCAGCGCAGGCCTGTGACGCGAGTCGCCGCCAGTAGGCTGTGGCGTGGACGGCCGCTGGACGGGCAGCGGGCGCGGACGCAGCTGACGGCCGTCACGTGAGGCGACCGCTGGCTCGCCTGTGGCGCGCGGGTCGGTGGCGACCATGTGAACTAATTCAGTTGGACTGGGGGCCTCGTGGCGGTTGGACTGCGTTCTAAGATGTGTACTAACTCTATTGGAGAACAAGTGATGATGGTACTGCTTGAAATAAAGACTTCAGTCCTTTTCCCACGAATTCACAGGAGCTGACTTACGTTAGTAAAAGTGCACATTATTATTATTTGACGCGACTTTCATAGCTTAGGAGTGAAAAAATAAGTGAGGGCGAAAAATTCAAACTTTGTAGGATGACGTGGTCTTAGGTTAGTGCACATGGCCCCAATTGGTCTCCTTTTTTTTCGTAGGTGTGACAGATTATCGTATTTGAATTTGTGAGAGATTTTTTGTTATGGATGTAAGGGAATTGACTTTCTTGCCGCAAAAATTGACCATCTTGAATAAATAATAATAAATCATAATTAATGATAATAATAATAAATAGAAGTACGGTTTTCAGAGATTATGGCGCTTGAATTGCCCTTTCTGGTCGGCTGTCACGGGCGAGCGCGGAAGCAACTTGGGTGGAGGCTCTGGAACCCTCTCTCCCGCCTGCCTTGGAGCGTAATCTAAGGTACATAGGCGATATCAATTTGTCCGGTGATAGGCGGGAATGCGACTGTGTTGTGGTCATGTTTGGGGGGGACCGAGCAGAGACTTTTGGTCGGTTTGGCAGCTGAGGGAGTTTGGGCGCGTCTGTTGCACTATTTTGCGAGCATGTCTGTGCACTGTGCTGTGCTTTATTTGGATAGTTTAAGAGTACAGAGCTCGTCTACGGATATTTTGTACTGCATTATTTAAGAGCTGTTTGCTATTGTGTGGTGAAATTAGGAGTTGTTTACGTATTTGTGGCCTGTGTCAGATGACCACAGTCGGATCAGTGCGGGCGTTTTGTGACAAATATACTCCACGAGTAAATAAAAGGGCTTGAAATAAATAGAGTGCAGTCCTTCCTTACTTCCCCGAGCAGCGCAGCGCAGTCTGAGCGGTTTTTGTGCAATAACGGCAATCTGGTCAGACTGTGAGTGAGTCGACAAATAACTGGACAAATTTATCTTTATAGGAGTTACAGGTCTGGATTGGTATGAATATCTTGGTGTGTTGCCAAATGTAGTGCACTACTGGAGTTCAGAACATGCCTTAGGTCAGCCTTACATATCGAAACCTATGAGAAGCAAAAGTTTCAAAAAGATATGCCCCAAATAAATAAAGTACACTCATTCCTCCTTCCATCAGCCTATGGACTGAAATTATTTCCGAAAATTAGCAGTTGTTTGGCTATTTGGACGTAAACGTTTTGTATTATTTATGAGCAGTTCACGTGTCTGTTTATAATTAGCAAGCGTGTGTCTAGAGCATTATAAATGAGTTATATAGGAGTGTTTTGCAGGTCAGTATGGTGTGGAACATGTCGGTGTGATACATATACTCCATTCGTAAATAAAGTAAATTGGATCCTCTATCCATGGGCCTAGTGCAGGGTGAGTCCTTTTACCCGAAACGTGTAGGAAGAGGTTGAGTGCTGGTGGCGTAGTTTAGTGGTGATGAGCTTCGTTTGCAACAATTTTCTTAGGTTGGTGGCGGGAGCGCAAGTGAGCTTTGTTTACTGGCAGATTTCAAACTTGGCGTGGTTCCTAGGAGGAAGTGGTGGTCGGTGGCTGAGGTTCGTACAAGTACCCTTTCTTTCCAACAATTTTTGTTAGGTTGGTAGAGAAAGCAGAAGTGACATTTCTTCACAGCCAGATTTCACACTCGGCGCTGGTTCCTAGGAAGAGGTGGCTGTCTGGTCCTCGAAAAGTAATTGAAATTAGGTAGTTGAACACCTTTACATACGTATATGAAATTGTAAATTGAATTATTTAATATAATTAAAAACGAAATGGAATTAAGTACTTAGGTATTTACAGAAGACTAGGTTGTCGCATGTATGGAGGGTGTGTGACGTAAGTGGGGCGGCGGCGGCGCAGCGATTGTACAATTATTACGTGCGCGCGAGAGAGAGTCAATTAGCGAGCATTCTAGTGCGGTCCAAACGTGCTGTTATATAGTCATGGCGGATTCCACTGTCGAGCAAACTTTGACGACAAAAGTATAGCACTGCATTCTCGCTCGCACAGTGATACGTGGTGGACGGTGAGCGGTCGGCATCGACAGGTTTGAACGGGCCCATTAAAACAACTTTGGCGCCAAAAGTGTGGCAGGGAACAGCCGACCGTTGTGTGATTCAGCTCCGAGGCAAACAATTTTGGCGGGAAACGTGCGGAGGCGACGAATACACGTGGTGGACGGACAAGGGACCGCTGTGACGTCAAACTCGGCAAGTTCCAGCGTGTCCAGCGAAAACATGTTTACGACGCGGGAGCGATCGCTGGGCTCGCCCCCAGCGTACCGGCAGTCCAGCGCGGGCGGCCGCCTCACGTGGCAGGCGTCGGCAGTGTCTCCGCGTGCTGGCCAGGGGGTGGCGAGGAATTGCACTAATTCAGCTGGAGCGCAGACGTCGTGGTGACTGCACTGCGATATGAAAGATGTGTGTGCTGACTGTGTTGGAGAACAAGTGATGACTGCACTGCTTGAAATAAAGCCTTCAGTCCCTTTCCCCCCTGCAAAATCAAAGGACGTGACTTACGTTACTATAAGAGCCGTTTATTATTTGACACGATTATAATAGGCTACCAGTGAAAAAAGATAAGTAATGGAGAAAGTTCGTACGTGTGATCAATTACGGTGTTGGGATTTGAACTTATGATAGATTTTTGTTATGCATGTAAGGGAAATTGCTTTTTTGCCGAGAAAATCGGACATCTTGAATAAATAATAAATGATAATAATAAATAGAAGTACAGTTTTCGAGACATTATCGTGTTGGAAATTGAATTTGGCGCAATTTTCTAGTGAGATAGGCCTATAATAAGAAATAATAATAATAATAATAATAAATGATAATGAATGATAATAAATGATAATGAATGATAATAAATGACAATGAATGATAATGAATGTTAACAAATCATAATGAATAATAATGAATAATAATAAACAAAAGTAAGGTTTTGCAGCCATTATCGTGTTGGAATTTGACTTTGGAGGGAGTTTTCTAGTGGAGGCAGGTCAATAATAATAAATAATAATAAATGATAATAAATGATGCTGAATGTTAATGAATGATAATCAATAATAATAATAAAGATAAGTACGGTTTTTGCATGCATTATCCTGTTGGAATTCAAACTTCCCGCCATTTTTCTTCTGGAGGCTTAGGTTAGTGGACGTAGCACAATTGGTCTATTTTCCCGCATAAATTCAAACTTCCCGCCATTTTTTCTTGAGGTTACGTTAGTGGACATAGTACAATTGGCCTATTCTCCCGCCAAAATCCGTCATCTTGGATGACATCATGTGATGTTGCCAAGTCTACATCCCGCCATCTTGGATAACGTCATCACCGCCATCTTGAGTAAATTTGGCAACAATGTAGCGTGCCTTGACACGAAGGATGTCGCACTATTCGCTACCGCTTAAATTTTGAATAAAAATCACCAATGGCGGCCGAAGGCTTCCAACATAATAAGTCGCCCTCATTCTGCCAACGGCCTTGTCAAGGGCATGGAGGAGCAGACAGAGGTTCAGGACACTCTCTTACCCTTGGGGTGGCTAATTGCCCCAAAAGGCGTAAGAATAAGCAATGATCAACGGCACCAGAATACAGCACGTTCTACGAGTTGGGGTGTGGATTGTCAGAAGTTTGTACTTGGTAGGAAATGTAGAAAATCTGAAAAGGGGTTCCCTAAGATCGACAGCAAGCCCACTCCGAAAAATATACGATGGTTGGAACTTTAATAGTAGCAACTATTTATTTAGAGCTTGTACAAAATAAGTACGTGTTTCAAAGTTTTACTGACCTTCAAAGTAGTCACCTGCATCCTATATAACCCGTTGCCAGCGATGTGGAAGTCATAGGATACTCTTAGCAGTGCCAGTTGTGTTGACAGTTCGAGCGGCGCGGTCTATTGCCCGACGAATTTGTAGCAGTTCTGAAGCGAGCCGTGAAGTGTTTCCTTCAGTTTAGAAATCGAGTCGAACTCACGAGGGCTTAAGTCAGGGGAGTGCAGTAGGTGGTATAGCACTTAGCAGCCCCATCAGTCAAACAAATTAGAAACAGCTTGCACTGTACGTGCTTGAGCATTGTCCTGCAAAATGATGGTCAGGTCCTGCAGAAAGTGTCATCACTTCTGTCTCTAAGCTGGTCGTAGGTTGTGTACCAACAATGAACAGCATAGAGACAGAAGTGATGACACTTTCTGCAGGACCTGACCATTGTTTTGCGCGACAATGCTCAAGCACGTACAGTGCAAGCTGTTTCTAATTTGTTTGACTGATGGGGCTGCTAAGTGCTATACCACCTACTGCACTCCCCTGACTTAAGCCCTCGTGAGTTCGACTCGATTTCTAAACTGAAGGAAACACTTCACGGCTCGCTTCAGAACTGCTACAAATTCGTCGGGCAATAGACCGCGCCGCTCGAACTGTCAACACAACTGGCACTGCTAAGAGTATCCTACGACTTCCACATCGCTGGCAACGGGTTATATACAATGCAGGTGACTACTTTGAAGGTCAGTAAAACTTTGAAACACGTACCTATTTTGTACAAGCTCTAAATAAATAGTTGCCACTATTAAAGTTCCAACCCTCGTAGTTCGGTTATACATGCCGCCATCGAAAGCTGAACATGAAGAAATAGAGAAAACATGTGAGGGTAGTGAAAGGGTAATTCAGTAAGTAAAGGAAGACGAAAATCTAGTGGTTATGGTGTACTGGAATGGGGTTGTAGGGGAAGGGGTAGAAGAAAGGGTTACGGCAGAATATGGGCTTGATACTAGGAATGAGAGAGGAGAAAGACTCATTGAGTTCCGTAATAAAGTTCAGCAGGTAATAGTGAATACTCTGTTCAAGAATCACAAGAGGAGGAAGAGGATTCACGAAGATTTCAGTTACGTTACATCACGGTCAGACAGCGATTCCGAAATCAGATACTGAAGGCTTACCCAGGAGCGGCTGAAGTTCAAGAGATTAGTCAGGAAGGATCAATACACAAATAAGTAGGATACGGAAATACTATGGAGTGAAGAGATATGCTTCAAGTTCTTTAAAGAAAAAGATACTGCGATAATCAATAGCTCTTTAGGCAACTTCCTGGCAGATTAAAACTGTGTGCCCGACCGAGACTCGAACTCGGGACGTGTCTGCAACCACAGAAGACTGCGGGTCCATCCAATAGAGAGTGTGCAGCGACAGATTTGATAGTATTCTTCTTCTTGTCGGCAGCAGATGTTGTCATTTCAACGTCTTCAATTGTTTTATATATTGTCTGTCTTGCACGTCGACGGTATCTTCTGTAAGGCATATGTTCGATAGGCTATGACGTCACGATTGACAAAGCTTTCCAGTCCCGATACATTTGGCACACCTGTACCGCCTCGTACAATAGCGACTGTTAACCATCCGTTGCCATGGGTAAAGGAATCATTGATGTCAATACTGAAGTTCAGTCTGCAACCACAGAAGACTGCGGGTCCATCCAATAGAGAGTGTGCAGCGACAGATTTGATAGTATTCTTCTTCTTGTACAATGTCCAATAAATTTAACATATTCACAAGTACCTTTACCTTTAATCCATACAAATACAGTTTCATTAACAGATATCTTACGTCTACTACGTGTATACAAGGAGAAGGGTGAGGGTGACATATATGTTGATTTGCCGAAGTCTTTATTTGCATTTTCAGTTACATGATATGTTCGATAGGCTATGACGTCACGATCGACAAAGCTTTCCAGTCCCGATACATTTGGCACACCTGTACCGCCTCGTACAATAGCGACTGTTAACCATCCGTTGCCATGGGTAAAGGAATCATTGATGTCAATACTGAAGTTCAGTCTGCAACCACAGACAGACAATATATAAAACAATTCAAGACGTTGAAATGACAACATCTGCTGCCGACAAGAAGAAGAATACTATCAAATCTGTCCCTGCACACTCTCTATTGGATGGACCCGCAGTCTTCTGTGGTTGCAGACTGAACTTCAGTATTGACATCAATGATTCCTTTACCCATGGCAACGGATGGTTAACAGAGTGCAGAGTGAAAATCTCATTCTAGCTCTTTAGGCAGTTCATTTGAAGAGGAAATCACAGAAGATGGAAAGTAAAACGTAGGTACAAAGAAGGTAAATGCGAGAAAACCATGAGTAACAGATGAAGTACTTCAGTTTATCGGTAAAAGAAGGCGGTACAAAAAAAAATGTCAGCGAAATTCAGGAATACAGAAATACAAGTCGCTGAGGAATGAAATAAATAGGGAGTGTAGGGAAGCTACGACGAAATGGCTGCATGAAAAATGTTAAGAAATCGAAAAAGAAATGATTGTCGGAAGGCCTGACTCAGCATATGTGAAGGATTCCTTACTGGAAATGGAGGGAAAAGGTCCTCTGGATGTGTCCGGAAATGGACGTTGTGCGTCCTACGACAACAAATCGTCCCGGAACACAGGACAGAGCTGCATCGCATCCATGTCACAATATATGTTCAAAGTAACCTCCATGGGATTTCAGGTGACGGGGTTAGTAGCGTTTGTCATGCAGGATACACAGAATCGTACTTTGGCGTACACCACGCTGGCGAGCCATTTGCCTGGAGCTTATACTGGGGTTCGTATCTATGTCCTGTAGAGCCCGGTCCTCCAGATCTGGTGTACACGTAGTCCGCCGCCTCCCTGCACCTTCGCCTGTCTGGAAGGACACGTAATCACACAGACGCCCAAAAAGGGCTTGAAATGTTGTCTGAAGTGGTTGGTGTCTGTGAGGGTACTTCTTATCATATAGTCATGCTGCCTCTCGACCGTTTAATTCTGCTTGGTCATACACATACACCACCTTGGCTTGTTCCCGACATGAATTCCAGACCATTCCGTTGCTTATAGTACGCTGTTTCAATCACACAGCCTGCAACAGACACGAACACACGGCCCGTGGACAGAGGAACTGTGATTCGTCAGCCGTTTCAACCGTGGTAACAATGCATTTCCGGACGCATGTAAACGTGTTCATAGGATCTTTTTTCCTCCATTTTTAGTCAAGAATCCAGCCCTGCAGTTTGACAGTTTTATTAATGTTCACCCTGTACTAAAGTCACATCAACCTTTGGTGAAATTAAAAACAAGGGTGGCAACATTAAGAGTGCAACAGGAATTTCACAGTTAAATGCAGATGAGAGAGCGGATAGGTGGAAGGAGTACATTGGAGGCCTAGGATTTGTCGACCTGCAAAAAGCGTTCGACAATGTCAAATCGTGCAAGGTGTTCGAAATTCTGAGGCAAATAGGGCTACGCTATATGGAGACACGGATAATATACAACACGTACAAGAACCAAGAGGGAATAATAAAAGACCGAGAAGTGCTCGTATTATAAAGGGAGTAAGACGGGGATGTAGTCTTTCACCCCTACTGTTTAATCAATACATCAAAAAAGCAATGACGGAAATAAAAGAAACGTTCTGAAGCGTAATTAAAATTCAAGGTAAAAGGATATCAATGATAGTGAAGAAGAATTAAATAATTTGCTGAATGGAATGAACAGTCTAATGAGTACAGAATATGGATTGACAGTAAATCGAAAAAGGCGAAATTATGAGAAGTAGCAGAAATGAGAACAACGAGGAACTGAACATCAGGGGTGATGGACACAAATTAGATAAAGTTAAGGAATTCTACTATCTAGTCAGCAAAATAACCAATGACGGACGGAACAAGATGGACATCGAAAACAGACTAGCACTGGCAACAAGGCCATTCCTGGCCAATTAATTTTTACTAGTATCAAACATAAGCTTGAATTTGAGGAAGAAATTTCTGAGAAAGTACGTTTGGAGCACATCATTGTATGGGAGTGAAACATTGGCTATGGGAAAATCGGAAAGAAGAGGATCGAAGAATTTGAGATGTGATGCACATAAGAATGTTAAAAATTATGTAGACTGATAAGGTAAGGAATGAGGAGGTTCCGTGCAGAATCGGAGCGGAAAGGAATGTGTGGAAAGTGCTGACAAGAAGAAGGGGCAGGATGATAGTGTAGGGAAGCAGCCTACTCACGATGTAGTAAATTCACGTCAGTTTCCATTGTGTGTCAGCCAGTCTGCTGTAACTAGCTCTGACGTCATAAATGTTGCGCAATACCTTAAAAATCAAGCAAATGGCCTAAAACTTTTCAAGCAGGTCAGAAATAATATTAAATTAATGTGTGTTAAATATCAGTTCGATAACTTCAGCCATTTCCGAGATTTGGGCGTTTTTCTGGAAAAATCATTGGCGCAACAGAAAAGAGCTAGAGACTTCAAAATTTATATTTAGATTCATCTTTCATAATGATTTAATAAAAACAGTACTTTGGATTTCACAAATTAAGACTTTAGTGGAAATTCATGATTTTCTGGTTTTCGTCTCAAAACTGAAGGAAGCAAGATAGATTAAGTAGGCTAGTAAATAAGGCTAGGATGTTTAGATTTAAATAAGTTGGAGGTCCGCTATGATTATGAAGATGTGTAAAGTTTCTTTTTAATACCTATAAAATTATAGCGATAGCGGATCTCAACAGGGCCAGTTCAGAGCTCATCTAGTGCGTGCAGGGCAATTAGATTAATTCTCTCGCCCAAAGTATTTAACTTAGCCACGTCAAAATTTTATTATCAATACTTACCTGCGTGCTGAATGCACGTTTAAATTAAGAGCTTCTTCGGCCATCAGCCAAAGAAGCTATAAATTATTATGTAACTTGAAGTGGTGCGTTACTAGCCCAGCGGCTAGTCGAGAGAGCCGGAAAGATCAGGCGTTCCCTTCGCCGTCCGCACCGCGGCTTTATATATAAGAACACTGCGCGAGGAAGCAAGGCCCCAGTTCTCTCCAGACGCTGAATGACACGCCATCTGTGTCGGTAGTCGCGTCGCATCAGTGTATCTGCTACAAACAGCCTCGGGTGCCGTATTAAGTTACTAGAGATATGCGGAACCATGAAAACATTTCATGTGAAGTGTTAATTCTGGAATGATTTTCATTATCTAGCTTCAGTTTGCGTATTGTCGTATTTTCACGCGCCGTCGCGGGACAGACATTCTACCAAATATTTAGCGTGGCGTTTGATGAAATATTTTCATCAAATTATGGCGAGCATTCTTTTTAACATTTGATTCGGACATTTATAGTTGCATCAGCGCATTAGACTCTGAACTGTTCTGTTAGTTAGGTTGTAGGGATACTTGTGGTTTTTATTAGTGAATTTCAGAATATACTCAACTATTTTGGAAAACCGTTTTTGATTAGAAATCCCGGACAATCTCCTAATTCCTCAGAGCTATAAGCTGCAGCTATAAGAACATTCTCAGGTAAAGTGGGCACTAGGATATCTATTTACTGGCTCCAAGTTTTATTAAATCACTTTCTGGGGGTCACGGAGTAAATAGAGAGCCAGTGTTGAGAACGGCAAAAGACAGCAATAACAACATTCTAAAAGCTAGAAACTGATTCAACACGCAATCATTTATGCAGTTAATTTAATTTTACAAACTTTCATCCGCCGCCCCACAATAGGACATCTGTTAAGACGTCAGGGAATAAATTTCGTCGTACTAGAGGGAGCTGTAGAAGGTAAAAACTGTAGAGAAAGACAGAGACAAGAATTTATCCAGCAGATAATGAGGACGTAGGTTGCAAGTGTTACTCCGAGATGAAGAGGTTAGCACAGGAAAGGAATTCGTGGCGAGACTCATCAAATCAGTCAGAAGATTGATGACCCAAAAAAGGAAAATACACTGAAGAGCCAAAGAAACTGGTACACCTGCCTAATATCGTGTAGGGCAACCGAGAGCACGCAGAAGTGCCGCAACGCAACGTGGCATGGACTCGACTAATGTCTGAAGTACTGATGGAGGGAAGGAACTGACACCATGAATCCTGCAGGGCTGTCCATAAATCAGTAAGAGTACGAGGAGGCTAAGATCTCTTCTTCACAGCACTTTGCAAGGCATCCCAGGTATGCTCAATAATGTTCATGTCTGAGGAGTCTGGCGGCCAGCGGAAGTGTTTAAACTCTGAAGACTGTTCATGGAGCCACACTCTAGCAATTCTGGACAAGTGCAGTGTCTCATCGTTTTGCTGGAATTTCCCAAGTCCGTCAGAATGCACAACGGACATGAATGGATGCAGATGATCAGACAGTATGCTTACGTACGTGTCAGAGTCGTATCTAGATGTGTCAGGGGGTCCCATATCACTCAAACTGCACTCGCCCTACACCATTACAGAACCACCAACAGCTTGAACAGCCCCTCCTGAGATGCAGTGTCCATGGATTCATGAGGTTGTCTCCATACCCGACACGTCCAACCGCTCGATACAATTTGAAACGAGACTCGTCCGACCAGGCAACATGTTTCCAGTCATCAGCAGTCCAGTGTCGGTGTTGAGGGGCCCAGGTGAGGCATAAAGCTTTGTATCGTGCAGTCATCAATGGTATACGAGTCGACCTTCGGCTCCGAAAGCCCATATCGATGATGTTCCGTTGAATGGTTCGCACACTGACACTTGTTAATGGCCCAACATTGAATTTTTTTATTTCTTTATTTTTTACACTTCTAGTTCCGTAGGACCAAACTGAGGAGCAAATCTCCAAGGTCATGGAACGTGTCAGTACATGTAATTACAACATAGAAGCAATATTAGATAAAATAAAATGTTTATGAACCCAAAAAAGTCAACCCATAAGTTTAAGTAAATGCAGTAAACAATATAATGTAGGAATCAGCTTAATTTTTCGAGGAACTCCTCTACACAATAGAATGAGTGACTCCTGAGGAAATTTCAATTTCGATTTGAAAATGCGTGGATTACTGCTAAGATTTTTTAATTCTTGTGGTAGCTTGTTGTAAATGGATGCAGGAGTATACTGCACACCTTCCTGCACAAGTCTTAAGGAAGTGCGATCCAAATGCAGATCGGATTTCTGCCTAATATTAACTAAGTAAAAGCTGCTAACTCTTGAAAATAAGCTGATATATATATATATATATATGTATATATATATGGACTCGACTAATGTCTGAAGTACTGATGGAGGGAAGGAATATATATATATATATATATATATTGAGAGGCCAATGTCAGAATCTACAGATTAGTGACCAGGGGTTGATAGGAGGTTCCCTTACTTACACCACTTACTGCCCGTTTCTGAGCCAAAAATATCCTTTGAGAATGGGAAGAGTTACCCCAAAATATAATATCATACGACATAAGCAAATGAACATAAGCAAAGTAGACCAATTTTCGTGTCGAACGACACGCAGCGATTTGCAGAAGGGTTGCACTCTGTCACTTTGAACGATTCTCTTCAGTCGTCGTTGGTCCCGTTCTTGCAAGATTTTTTTCCGGGCGCAGCGATGTTGCAGATCTGATGTTTTATCGGATTCCTGATATTCACGGCACACTCGTGAAATGGTCGTACGGGAAAATCCGCTGCCTTGGAGATGCTGTTTCCCATCGCTCGTGCGCCGACTAATGACACCACGGTCAAACTCACTTAAATCTTGATAACCTGGCATTGTAGCAGCAGTATCCCATCTAACAACTACGCCAGACACTTGTCTCAGATAGGCGTTGCCGAACGCAGCGCCGTCTCAAATTGTCTGCATATCTCTGTATTTGAATACGCATGCCTATACCAGTTCCTTTGGCGCTTTAGTGTACATTATTGTAACCTCTATCAGCTCATACCTTTATGCGTGGTAAAGTTTCAAGGATTGCTTTCACATTGAGGTAAGTGAACTTTAATATCGACAAGAATTATTTTTAAATAAAGAAAAATAAAGATTAAATAAAAACAGAAAGCGCTGTTCATTATTTTTTTACGTATAATGGCAACACATAACAGCTCAGAAAGGGAAGTGTGAAATCCATTTACCAGCATAGTTTTAATACCTCACAAAGCTGCCGTGGTGATATACACTACTGGCCATTAAAATTGCTACACCACGAAGATGACGTGCTACAGACGCGAAATTTAACCGACGGGAGGAAGGTGCTGTGATATGCAAATGATTAGCTTTTCAGAGCATTCACACAAGGTTGGCGCCGGTGGCGACACCTACAACGTGCTGACATGAGGAAACTTTCCAACCGATTTCTCATACACAAACAGCAGTTGACTGGCTTTACCTGATGAAACGTAGTTGTGATGCCTCGTGTAAGGACGAGAAATGCGTACCATAACATTTCCGACTTTGATAAAGGTCGGATTGTACCCTACCGCGATTGCGGTTTATCGTGTCGCGACATTGCTGCTCGCGTTGGTCGAGATCAAGTGACTGTTAGCAGAATATGGAATCGGTGGGTTCAGGAGGGTAATACGGAACGTCGTGCTGGATCCCAAAGGCCTCGTATTACTAGCAGTCGAGATGACAGGCATCTTATCCGTATGGCTGTAACGGATCGCGCAGCCACGACCCGATCCCTGAGTCAACAGATGGGGACGTTTGCAAGACAACAACCATCTGCACGAACAGTTCGACGACGTTTGCAAAAGCATGGACTATCATCTCGGAGACCATGGCTGCGGTTATCCCTGACGCTGCATCACAGACAGGAGCGCCTGCGATGGTGAACTCAACGACGAACCTGGGTGCACGAATGGCAAAACGTCATTTTCTCAGATTAATCCAGACTCTGTTTACAGCCTCATGATGGTCGCATCCGTGTTGGGCGACATCGCGGTGAAAGCACATAGGAAGCGTGTATTAGTCATCGCCATACTGGCGTATCACCTGGCGTGATGGTATGGGGTGCCATTGGTTACAGGTCTCGGTCACCTCTTGTTCGCACTGACGGCACTTTGAACAGTGGACGTTACATTTCAGATGTGTTACGATCCGTAGCTCTACCCTTCATTCGATCCCTGCGAAACCCTACATTTCAGCAGGATAATGCACGACCGCATGTTGCAGGTTCTGCACGGGCCTTTCTGAATACGGAAAATGTTCGACTGCTGCCCTGGCCAGCACATTCTCCAGATCTCTCACCAATTGGAAACGTCTGGTCAATGGTAGGCGAGCAACTGGCTCATCACAATACGCCAGTCACTACTGTTGATGAACTGTGGTATCGTGTTGAAGCTGCATGGGCAGCTGTACCTGTACACGCCATCGAAGCTCTGTTTGACTCAATGCTCAGGCGTATCAAGGCCGTTACTACAGCCAGATGTGGTTGTTCTGGGTACTGATTTCTCAGGATCTATGCACCCAAATTGCGGGAAAATGTAATCACATGTCAGTTCTAGTATATTTGTTCAAAGAATACCCGATTATCATCTGCATTTCTTCTTGGCGTAGCAATTTTATTGGCTAGTAGTGTATGTATCATCATCGAAAAATGAATATAGTCAGTTGATCACAATTCTAATAGGATAGCAAAAAAAAAAAAATAAATAAATAAATAAATAAATAAAATAAAATAAAATAAAAATGTCCTCTCTGAGTTGCTACGAAAATATGCGCTCGTAAAAGGGTCAACTGCAAATATCATCATTGACACAATGAACGTACCATTTGTACTGCACATTACAAATTACACTGAAAGTGACAGCCATCAGCCTCAATGCAAGCATGATGTTGGCGACAAGTTTTTGATGCATCCTGACAAATATCCCTGATGTTTTTCGAATCACATAACGGGCAGCTACAATCCTGGCAACTAATTCCATCTCCGTATTCACTGGGGTACCCACGATGGGTCTTTTTAGTCCTTACACTTACTTGGCGCATACTTGTCCACAGCACAATTTACGATCTCTTTCCTTCTATGGCGAGGTTGGAAGCTGGACGTCGTGGGACTTCAGTTCGGGCTGAATTGCATTGCGCTAGTATGTGGGTAGAACTGATTCCATGTGTTCCATAGTGAAGCTATCAGAAGTAACGTCTGTATTGCCTTCCCGGCAAGTAGCGACGAGGATATCTCACCGGCGAGCAGCGATACGGCGATGGAATCGATTAGCTATCTCGCTAGAGTAGGAAGCAGAGGTATTAAGTAGCCATCAGGATGCGTGACTTAGATGAGCCAACACGTTGGTTTCGAGGGCAGTTCGCATACTATTTATGAAGCACTTTTATACGTGCCATTATAGTTCTGTGTTGATGGCCTCATTACGAACTTGGATTTTAGTACAACTGTAACTGTTTGTGCATTAATTAGGAAGGACTCTCATTCTGGAAGTTATCGGCTTCCAGCTTTCTATGTGAAGTCGATGATCGCTGTGTCGTGGCTTGTAAATGTTGTGAACGTATTCCGCGTCAGTTTGAACTTTAATCCGAGCACGATTTGCCTAGCGCTTTCTTAAACAACACATTGTATTTGTATCCAGTAAGATACAAAAGCATGAAGTAGGATCTCCTGAAGCGAAGACAGTGGTGCTGGTTATAGCAATTTTGTGAACGATGATGATTTTATTTGAGACAGATAAGCTTCAAGGACAGCAGCCGGTGTATGTGGATGCCGGCTACGTGCTGTTGGAGCAAATCACTGAGTAAGCCTACATGTGAGACATGGAAGTGTGCATGGCAGGCCACAGTGTATATGATACTACCTACGTGATCATAGTCTGCTATACTGCGTGGTTGAAAAGCTGGTTATAATCAAGGGCGACCACAGAAACTTGTCCAGGCGGGGGTGAACGGGCCAAGACTATAAAATTACAATTTTTTGATATCAGTGAGTTGCACAATTTCGGACATGTCATACCATAAGATCTAAATTTTGTGGAACTTACTATGTCGCGGAGAATCGATGTTTATCCATAGAATATATTAACAAAAGCCCTGTACTCCAGATTTCGAATAGGGGATGGGGGGTAGATGTCTACGGATATAGATGATATCAATGGCAGCAGGAAAATTTCAGCAATGAAAAAGAACAAATATTGCACAGAGATATTAAATTATATGTATATACCCACTGTGTGGTCAAAAGTATCCGGACACCCCCGAAAAACATACGTTTTTCATATTATGTGCATTGTGCTGCCACCTACTGCAGGTACTCAATATCAGCGACCTTAGTAGTCATTAGACATCGTGAGAGAGCAGAATGGGGCGCTCCGCGGAACTCACGGACTTCGAACGTGGTCAGGTGTACGCGAGATTTCCACACTCCTAAACATCCCTAGGTCCACTGTTTCCGATGTGGTAGTGAAGTGGAAACGTGAAGGGACACGTACAGCACAAAAGCGTACAGGCCGACCTCGTCTGTTGACTGACAGAGACCACCAGCAGTTAAAGAGGGTCGTAATGTGTAATAGGCAGACATCTATCCAGACCATCACACAGGAATTCAAAACTGCATCACGATCCACTGCAAGTGCTATGACAGTTAGGCGGGAAGTGAGAAAACATGGATTTCATGGTCGAGCGGCTGCTCATAAGCCACACATCACGCCGGTAAATGCCAAAACGACGCCTTACCTGGTGTAAGGAGTATAAACATTGGGCGAATGAACAGTGGAAAAAAGTTGTGTGGAGTGACGAATCACGGTACACAATGCGGCGATCCGATGGCAGGGTGTGGTGATGGCGAATGCCCGGTGAACGTCATCTGCCGGCGTTTGTAGTGCCAACAGTAAAATTCGGAGGCGGTGGTGTTATGGTGTGGTCGTGTTTTTCATGGAGTGGGCTTGCACTCCTTGTTGTTTTGCGTGGCACTATCACAGCACAGGCCTACATTGATGTTATAAACACCTTCTTGCTTCCCACTGTTGAAGAGCAATTCGGGAATGGCGATTGTATCTTTCAACACGATCGAGCACCTGTCCATAATACACAGCCTGTGGCGGAGTGGTTACACGACAATAATATCCCTGTAATGGATTGGCCTGCACAGAGTCCTGACCTGAAACTTGTAGAACACCTTTGGGATGTTTTGGAACGCCGACTTCGTGCCAGGCCTCACCGACCGACATCAATACTTCTCCTCAGTGCAGCGCTCCGTGAAGAATGAGCTGCCATTCCCCGAGACACCTTCTAGCACATGATTGAACGTATACCTGCGAAAGTGGAACTGTTATCAAGGCTAAGGGTGGGCCAACACCATATTGAATTCCAGCATTACCGATGGAGGACGCCACGAACTTGTAAGTCATTTTCAGCCAGGTGTCCGGATACTTTTGATCACATAGTGTAGTTGTTGGAAACATTTATGCAGTAGCGATTGGTATAAACCGTGTTACTAGAGCGTGGTCAACTGAATGAAGTAAATGAAGAACTGAATGACGATCGCACAATAGGCTGTATTTGTGAAAGGAATGACTTTATTTTTATTTTTATTGTTACGGTGTATAGGATGTAGCTGCAGGCGTCAATTTTTGTGAGTATGGCACATATCTAGAATCTGTTTGTAGTAAGGGCATTTTTCTGTTTGCGTTATAATTATTTTAAAGAATTTTTATCCGATTTTGGTATTTAGTTTAAGTGCTATTTGTAACGAGTGATTCTGCATGTTAATCAGCTTTAATGTAAAGATCCTTTGAAAACACTGTGTGGTGGTGTGTTGAAATAAATCAGTACCAAAGTGTGCACTATTAACAGATATCTTTGTCAATTAAAAGCCAATTAATCATATCTTTGTTAATAAACCGAACTTGTGCCTTGATTTTTATGTTAATTTCCCAACTTAAATGGTTTACTCTGTATATGTACGTTTACAATCATTTTTAAGAGAAGCAGAAGCAAAATTCGTGCGATTTAAAACAAAAATCAGAAGGGGAAAGAAGAACGGACGCAAGGGATGCTCGGAATTAGAACGTATCAGAAATGGGAATTTCTGAAAAGACCTGGACATTTGAGCCCTACCAGGCAGTAATAGAAGCAAGGAACATTCGGGTTTAACTTCCGTGCAAAGGCGGGGTCATTGGAGACAAGGCACGCGATCGTATTGAGGAAGAAAATCGACCATCTTCTTTTGAAAGAAACCATTGCAGCATTTGCGTCAAACGATTTAGGGAAACGATAGAAAACCTAAATCTGGATTGCAGGGTTGGGACTTCAACCACCGGCCTCTAGTATTCGAGTGGGTTGTCTCACTAATATGCCTGTTACCAGCTAGAGGAAATACGACGCGCTGGTTGAACAACGAAAATGTGGGCTGATGGGGGACGGGGGATACTGATCACTTCTTGACACGGATGTGTCCTTAGACGTTGACGAACGCAGCTGTTTGGTAATATGGAAGAAAGGAGTAACGTCCGCGGCTGTTGCGTGGCAGTGTGGGTTCCGGGCAAAGAAACGGATGTAACTTTCTCCGCGTCTGCGAAAGTGTACCATAGCTCGGGCATCTGACACGACGTGACCCGCACGGCTGGGAACTGCCTTACGTTTTCGCGATGCTCCCGACTTTCCCCTGGTGCGTGTTCTGCGCTTCCTCCCCATGATTCGGCCCAGTTCCCCCCACGTGCCCTTGTCTGCACATCATAACGCACTACTGCCGTTACGTCACCTCACGTCAGTCGCTACGCCACAGCGGTCTGCGCGTCTCCCGCGACCACGCCATCCTGGCGGAACGGACGCACTGCCCTACTCGGATGGGACGTAACGTCCCACTGCCTCTGATGATGTGCTCACCTCTCTGTCCCTGAAAGAGACGATTTAATTCATACGTATCTGAACAAATACACTCCAAGAAAGAGAAACGACACACCACGATGGAATTATCCGTATGGGACGGATATCGGTAGATATGACGTACATGTACAGACAAATGACTACAATTTCAGAAAAATTGTGTGATTTATTCAAGGGAAAGGGCTTCACAAACTGACAAAGTCACTGACGCTGTAGGAAACGTCTGGTGACCCAACGAGATAGCACAGTGGACTTCAGCGTTTATTCTGTGAAGAATGTTATCTACGATGTGTTTATTCTTTGGTTTTGTTCTAGCGCTATACATTCCCTTTTATATATCTTTGCTTTGTTATTGTCCTGTGTTCAACGACATGCAAAAACGAAACTATATTTTTGAACGCATTACTCTCTCTGGAAAATAATTATTAATCAGCCTCAGTGGCTTTAGTGGTGACCCCAAACTCTGAAAATAAAGAAAATTACGGTGTACAAACAAGAGAATTCAGCGACTTCAGAAAGTTCAGGGCGGAATGAAGAGATTCATCTGTTGAACCTTCAAGAATAAATACATGAACAACTTGAAGCACTGAAGTTAGCATTGGAGACGCCTGTTACTCCAACGTCAAATACGCGTGCGGCCGTAAAAACCAACAGCCCGACGGAAAACATGCAGCACGTAAAAATTCGAACACCGCAGTTCCTGCCGGACAAATTGCAGCTATGGTTCGCATTGATTGAGCTCACGTTTGCCCAAATCAAGATCCATGATGAGCAGACTAAGTTCGCGATAACGGTGAATGCGCTGGATGCTAGAGCAGCGACCGCAGCAGAAAATGTAATACTCCGACCTCCAGCAGAACGACCGTACGCGGCGTTGAAAAATTTATTACTCTCCGTTAAATCAACGCATACGGCAGGTGCTTAAAGAAGAAGCTATAGGTGACAGGACACCGTCGGAATTTTGGAAGCATTTGCACGGTATCGTCAACGCAGAAGAATTGTCAGATGCGACGCCCAAACATATCTGGCTAGATCAGTTATCAAGCACGGTAAAAGCCGCACTAGTAACTCGTGAAAAAGACAACATGCAGAACCACTTGGAGATAGCAGACAAAGTCCATGCTACCATAGGCAATCCACAGATGGCTTGCATGGCAATCTTTAACGGGGAAGAAGCGTCAAAGTGATAGCAACAATATAGAAGACGTAATTTCCGAGAATTATTGCCTATCGAAGTCGCGGGGCCCAAACGCTACATATCGAACGTGCGATTGTAAATCGATCATGCGACTCTGGTGGCGGACGTTATGATCAATTATTTGTGACTGTCAATTTTATCTGTTTTCCCCGGTTCCCTTAGTTGCTCTAAATTACATACGTCCGCGAATTATTTGTGAGTCGTTAGAGAAACCCAGACGATTTACATAGGTAGTGAGTGGGATGTATGTTCTTCACGTTTCTTCGGCGAATTCTTTCACATGGATAAAACTAATTCATTGCTTATCCAGCGTAGAAAATTGTTTCACTTTTTGTCGCAAATATGGAGTAGTGCCGGACGAGGAAAGGAGGGACTGTGTAGATTGTGGTGGTGCGAAGTAGGCAAAACTTTGTAAGAAGAGTTTCAATGCTGAAATACCGTTACGATTTCATTGTGGACAGTGCGGAAAACGAACGAGTTTCAGGAAGAATACACGGTCCGACTCTTCCAAATTAACCATTCAGACCAGCGTAATTCTTATATCTTGCTGGATTCGAGACTAAACCTTGCAAGCAACAGCATCGGAAACTGACTTATCTGCTACTACCGTGTGCGACTATTTCGGGTTTTGCAGAGAATTGTGTTATGTGGTAGTGATGAACGACAGTGTACCCTACTGGTGGACCGAGTAAAGTTGTTGAAGTGGACGAATCTCACATAGCAAGAAAGAAGAACCAGAGAGGACGACCTTCAAAGAGTGAAATCGATCACATTTGGGTATTCGGTGGAATAGAACGAGAGCCCGTAAGTGTTTCGTTTTAACAATATCGTCCAGAGACAGGTTCATTTTAGTGCGTCTGATAAAGCACTTCATACTGCCTGGTAGTAAAGTCAAATGGTTAAAATGGCTCTGAGCACTATGGGACTTAACAGCGTAGGTCATCAGTCCCCTAGAACTTAGAACTACTTAAGCCTAACTAACCTAAGGACATCACACACATCCATGCCCGAGGCAAGAATCGAACCTGCGACCGTAGCGGTCGCGCGGTTCCAGACTGCAGCGCCTAGAACCGCTCGGCCACTCCGGCCGGCAGTAAAGCCATTACAGGCGGATTTCAGTCCTGCAAGACACTCAAAGCAGAAGGATTCGACCACGAGTTCGTCAACCACTCTATAGAGTTCGTGTCTTTGGATGACCCCAGTGTGCACACGCAGAACATCGAGCGGCTATGGAAATCTGAGAAGTCCTCCATTAAAAGAGAAGGGCGTCCAGGACAAAGACACGAACTATACTTGTTTCAGTACCTCTATTTCCACAACTTGCGTTTGTAGGGAAAAGTTAACGTATGTGACACTCTATCGATATTTTTGCGTGATATTGGCAGAGTTTACCCGGGCTATGGCAAAAAGGGCTTTGTTCCTGTAGCATACACATCACATGGACTTTCACATGACAACACCGACGACGAGTAAGGTAAGTCGTTTCCTTTGTAATTACAAGTATTTTTGTAACGCTCTTCTTTTGTCGTTGCTGTAGTGACCACCGTAAAAATGCTCATAACGTCCGCCACCAGAGTTGCATGATTGATTTACAGTCGCACGTTCGATATGTATCGTTTGGACCGCGCGACTTCGATAGGCGATCATTCTTGGAAATTACCAGAAGACTCAGCATACGGGCGTCAACAACCTAATGCAAGAACTCCTACGACAGGTGACATTATTGCAGCAACAGGTCTCACAATTGTTTCAGAATGAAAACAGCAAGGCCAACGGCGAAATTCAACAAGGACTGGTATGTTGGTACCATCAACGTTTTGCGGATAGAGCAACAAAGTGTTCTCAAGCCCTGTGCGCACCCAAACGCGAGCGGCGGCAAGCAGTAGGCGCAGAGGGCCGCAGAAGCACGGAGAAGCGCCTGCAACAACGAGCTGAGATCGACGCAAACTACGGACGGGTGAGTAATGTCAGTAATTTTCTTACCACCTCCAAACGGCTTTATGTCGTCAGAGATGTCAAGTCGAACCGTTGCTATCTAATAGACTCGGGATCCGATGTAAGTGTGCTGGGGACTATCAAGGAATGGATGGTACTCCATTGATGCAATTAACCGCAGCAAATAAGTCTCCCATTGTTGCTCACGGCACACGTGAAATCGAAGTCTCTTTAGGTTTCTCACAAAGCTGTCAGTGGACCTTCATTCTGGCAGAGGTGTAAGAGGCGATATTGGGTGCAGACTTTCTTTGTGACATGCACATTACCGTAGATCTTGCTAATGCACAGATTAAACGAAATCAAGAGACAGTAGATGGCATCACGGAACGTGACACTTAACCGCGCTGGCAAGCATAACTGTGACACGATGTCACACGCCGTAAATGATAACACGGTCGCAGAAAAATCCGCAGTAACTCACAAAACTGTACAACGCAGCCGGCCGCTGTGACCGAGCGGTTCTAGGCGCTTCAGCCCGGAACCGCGCTGCTACTACAGTCGCAGGTTCGAATCCTGCCTCTGACATGCCTGTGTGTGATGTCCTTAGGTTAGTTAGGTTTAAGTAGTTCTAAGTCTAGGGGACTGATGACCTCAGATGTTAAGTCCCATAGAGCTTAGAGCCATTTGAACCATGTTGTACACCGTAATTACACCACGCCCGGTCAGCCAATACATCAACGACCGCGCAGGTTAGCACCCGATCGGTTCGTGGCAGCAAAATCAGAATTCGAGGCATTACTGGCATCAGGTGTCATACGTAGATCAGACATCCCGTGGCCGCCACCCATACATTTGGTAAAGAAAAAAGATGGGTCGTGGAGACCATGTGGCGATTAGAGGAAGTTAAACGCACGTACGATACCAGATCGTTACCCAGTTCCTAATACCCACAATTTCACAAACCAATTAGCTGGGGGAACGATCTTTAGCATTATTGACGGAAAGAAGCTTATCACCAGATACCAGTCGTAGAAGAAGACATACCGAAAACAGCAGTTGAAACACCTTTCGGTTTATTCGAATATGTCCGAATGCCTTTCGGGTTAAAGAACGCAGCTCAAACAAGGCAACAGTTTATTGATGAAGTGTTGCGAGGGTTGAAAGGATGCTTCGCGTATCTGGGTGACATATTAATCTCATCAACGACTGCAGAAGCACACGAGAAGCAACTGTCCGCAGTGTTCGCCCGCCTAAACTAGTAAATAATAAGTCAACAAAGCAAAATGCGAACTGTGAAAACAGCAAGTGACGTTTCTAGGATATGAAGCTACGGCGGAGGGCATACGCCCGCAAGAGGACAAGGTAGCAGTAATCGACAACACGAACAGCCTCGAGACTTACTATCGACTCAGAAAATTGTAGGCGCGGTAAATTTCTATAGACAGCAAATGCCATGAGCTGCACTAATACAAGAGCCCTTGACAGACGCTCTCGCAGGTAAAAATGCAAATGGCAAACGTCCGTTGCAATGGAACGTGGACCCGAAGAGAGCGTTTCAACACCTAAGGGCCGACTTACGAAAAGCAGTACTCATTACTCATCCAGTACCAGAAGCACCTCTGTCAATAGTAGTCGATGCCAGACAAGAAGCGTTGGGAGCCGCACTGCACCAGAAAGTAAACGACGAATGGCAGCCTTAGGGTTTTTTTCTCACGAAAACTTACAGACCCACAAAGGTAAGGGGCGCATACGACAGAGAACTATTAGCGATATATGAAGCTATCCGGTACTTTCACCCGTATGTAGAGGCAAGAGCATTTACTGTGTACACCCAGCATAAACCAATAACCTTTGCATTCAGTAAGTCGCAGGATAACTGTTCTCCAAGTCAGTTTCGCCACTTAGAATACATCAGTCAATTTACTACAGATATCAAGCATATCAAGGGAGCCGAAAACGTAGTCGCCGATTTCCTGTCGCTAGTCTCGGTTATTTCACAAACCACAGACTACGATAAATCAGCCGCAGCACAAGCTAATTATGCACAACTCCAACAGTACTTACAGGACGTAACAACGGGACTTCAGTTAAAATTAATCCAGCCGGCGGGCGCGAATGTGAAGATATGGTGAGACATATCTACGATCAAACCCAGGCCTTTCATCCCAAGATAACTACGGAAAGAGGTTTTCGACAGCATACACGGACTCAGTCATCCGGGTAGCAGAGCAACTATCAAACTACTCACGGAACGTTTTGTCTGGCCGAATATAAAGAAGGATTGCCTCGGTTGGGTAACAACATGCATGCTGTGCCTTTGGTACAAGACTGGACAGCATGTACATAAATCAGTTGGAGATTTTCCCCCGGTAACAAAGAGGATCTACCACGTTCATTTGGACATTGTGAGCCCCCTACCACCTTCGGAAGGCTACAAGTATTTGATGACATCGGTGGACCGTACAAGATGGGCAGGAGCTTTTCCACTATCAGAGCTCGAGTATTTTTGGCTTTTTGGATCTCCCGTTTTTCATGTCCACTATACGTGACAACCGATCAAGGGTGACAATTTGAATCCACTTTGTTCCAACAATTAGCGAAGCTCTGTGGATTCCGCCATCACCGCACGACCGCTTATCAAACGGTTCAAATGGCTCTAAGCGCTATGGGACTTAACATCTGAGGCCATCAGTCCCCTAGACTTAGAACTACTTAACCTAACTAACCTAAGGGCTCCACACACATCCATGCCCGAGGCAGGATTCGAACCTGCGACCGTAGCAGCAGCGCGGTTCCGGACTGAAGCGCCTAGAACCGTTCGCCCACAACGGCCGACACCGCTTACCACCCAGTGAGCAATGGCATGGTTGAACAGTGGCACAGGACATTACAGACGGCACTGATGTGCCATAAGGACAGTTGGACTTCAGCGTTGCCAGTGGTGCTGCTAGGTCTCCTAACTTCCTGCAAACAGACCTAGGTGCATCCATGGCTGTACTGGTTTACGGAGAGAACCTCAGACTGCCCGCAGAATTTTTCGTTGAACCGACGGAAGCGACAGCGGGCGGCACGACATGCCTTACGTCTTACACCAAGTCCGCAACCACATGACACAGGTACGGCCGACACCTGATTCTCGACATGGCACCAACACGCCATTCGTTCACAAGCAGTTTAGCGATTGCCCTTATGTGTAGCTGAGGACAGAATCTGTACGAACACCTCTTCAGCCCCCATACACTTGACCGTATAAAGTACTCGCGAGAGATGAACATACGCTGCAGATAAATCATGACGGGAAGCGACAAACAGTTTCCATTGAGAGAGTGAAATCGGCGCACATGTGGCCACCAGCTGACAAAGAAAATCAAGACACCAGTGAAGAACCGCCGCCTACACAATATGATGAAGAGGTGTTGCCCGCAGAGAGCAACGCGCCAAGCCAGAAGCAGGAAACCACACCGGAAGACCCACCGTTCTCAGAGAAGCGCTCCAGGGCGGGCAGAATTATAAAATACAAGTGTCCGGAGCTCCGCTCTACAAAGGTTGGGCTGTGAAGGAACCGCCTGGTGACACAACGAAATCGTACAGTGGACTTTGACGTTTGTTCTGTGAAGAATGTTATTTACGATGTGTTGATGCTTTGGTTTTGTTCTAGCGCTATGCCATCTCCTTTTATATATCCTTGCTTTGGTATTGCCCTGTGTTCAACGACATGCAAAATTAAACTTATTTTCTTGAACGCATTACTCTCTCTCGAAAATAATTATTAATTAGCCTCAGTGGCTTTAAGACGTTGGTCCAGTTGTGACCGTTAGGCAAGCAATTATTTGGTTTGGCATTGATTGATTTGTTGGATGTCCTCCTGAGAGGTATCGTGCCTGATTCTGCCCAGTTGCCGCTTTAGATCGTCAAACATCCGAGCTCGCTGTAGGATCCTGCCCATAATGTTCCAAACGTTGATAGGTGTCTCGTATAATTTTGGTATCCGAATCGATTGTGAGCGTGCAGCGATGTTCTAAAGCTGTATCGCAGAAGTCAGGATATAATCTTTGGTGTGCGTGAGGGCACAGTCAGCAGATAATGTTAAGCTGCGTTAGAGAGAGGAAGTAATGGTAATGTCATGTTTCAAAGGTAAAGTCACAATTCATCAACGTGTTTAATGGACATGATTATATCAAGATTGTTACGGAAACTGATTTGTGAAGGAGGAAGTTTAATGGAACTAAGTGTATACCAGAAGTGGAGCGGCAGAGTTAACTATTACAGGGTTATTACAAATGATTGAAGCGAGTTCATAAATTCACTGTAGCTCCATTCATTGACATATGGTCACGACACACTACAGATACGTAGAAAAACTCATAAAGTTTTGTTCGGCTGAAACCGCACTTCAGGTTTCTGCCGCGAGAGCGCTCGAGAGCGCAGTGAGACAAAATGGCGACAGGAGCCGAGAAAGCGTATGTCGTGCTTGAAATGCACTCACATCAGTCAGTCATAACAGCGCAACGACACTTCAGGACGAAGTTCAACAAAGATCCACCAACTGCTAACTCCATTCGGCGATGGTATGCGCAGTTTAAAGCTTCTGGGTGCCTCTGTAAGGGGAAATCAACGGGTCGGCCTGCAGTGAGCGAAGAAACGGTTGAACGCGTGCGGGCAAGTTTCACGCGTAGCCCGCGGAAGTCGACGAATAAAGCAAGCAGGGAGCTAAACGTACCACAGCCGCTTGTTTGGAAAATCTTACGGAAAAGGCTAAAGCAGAAGCCTTACCGTTTACAATTGCTACAAGCCCTGACACCCGATGACAAAGTCAAACGCTTTGAATTTTCGGCGCGGTTGCAACAGCTCATGGAATAGGATGCGTTCAGTGCGAAGCTTGTTTTCAGTGATGAAGCAACATTTTTTCTTAATGGTGAAGTGAACAGACACAATGTGCGAATCTGGGCGGTAGAGAATCCTCACGCATTCGTGCAGCAAATTCTCAATTCACCAAAAGTTAACGTGTTTTGTGCAATATCACGGTTTAAAGTTTTCGGTCCCTTTTTCTTCTGCGAAAAAACGTTACAGGACACGTGTATCTGGACATGCTGGAAAATTGGCTCATGCCACAACTGGAGACCGGCAGCGCCGACTTCATCTTTCAACAGGATGGTGCTCCACCGCACTTCCATCATGATGTTCGGCATTTCTTAAACAGGAGATTGGAAAACCGATGGATCGGTCGTGGTGGAGATCATGATCAACAATTCATGTCATGGCCTCCACGCTCTCCCGACTTAACTCCATACGATTTCTTTCTGTGGGGTTATGTGAAAGATTTAGTGTTTAAACGTCCTCTACCAAGAAACGTGCCAGAACTGCGAGCTCGCATCAACGATGCTTTCGAACTCATTGATGGGGACATGCTGCGCCGAGTGTGGGAGGAACTTGATTATCGGCTTGATGTCTGCCGAATCGCTAAAGGGGCACATATCTAACATTTGTGAATGCCTAAAAAAACTTTTTGAGTTTTTGTATGTGTGTGCAAAGCATTGTGAAAATATCTCAAATAATAAAGTTATTGTAGAGCTGTGAAATCGCTTCAATCATTTGTAATAACCCTGTATATCATTTTTAGTTGTGGGATCTGTGATCAGTTTTCCAAAGCTAATTATCGTAGGTCTTATGTGAAAGTTTGTAATTCAGGCAGTTTATACTGTTCCAAATTCTTGCAGTCAGATTGCTAACTTTTACAGTATGAAAGACTTCCATTTATATTACAATTAACAATTATTATAGTGCAACTTTGCCTTCACATTACGACAGTATAAGTTTCATTACGACAGTTCATTTACAGTTATTACAGTTCAGATCTTACAGTCAGGAACAGAACTTCCACTCACATATTTTTATTCATTTAGATAACTTCCAACATTCTCAATTGGGGAGGTATCTGGTGACCTTGATGGCCAGGGTACGATTTGGGAAGAACGAAGACAAGCAGTAGAAACTCTCGTCGGGTGTGGGCGTACCCAGACAGGTGTTCGCTGGTCCTCGGAGCTCAGTTCGAAGCAAGATTCATCACTGAAGACAGTCATACTCCAGTGATGAGACTCCAGACCGAAGACGTTTCTGGAGGTGTCCCGGACAGGGGTGGGTAACCTGACTATCGGCCGCCTTAGAGCCCGACAGCCAGGAGTGACTGTCTTGGGTGTTATTCCTTTCCACAGCAAGACCACTTTGATTGTCATCCACGGTACCCTTACAGCAAAGCGGTAAGTCGACGATATTGTACACTCCATTTTGTTGCCCTTCATGGGAAGCCATCTTGGGCTTACTTCTTAGCAAGATAATGCTCTCCTGCACACGGCGAGTTTCTACTGCTTGTCTTTGTGCTCGCCAAACCTTGGCCAGCAAGGTTGCCAGATCTGTCTGCAACTGAGAAGGTTAGCATTACAGGCAGGGTCCTCCAACGATCTTGGGACTTCGACGATCTAATGCGCCAGTTGGAAAGAGCTTGGCACAAATATCGCTCAGGAGGACATTCAACAATTCCATCAACCAATTGCAAACAGAATAACAGCTTGCATAAGGACCAGAGGAGGAGCAACGCGTTCATTTAGTTCTTTCCCTTGAATAAATCATCCATTTTTTCGAAAATGTAATTATTTGTTTGTGTGTAGATATAAATCACAGCTACCGATTTCCGTCGGATTCTGGAGCGTCGTGTTTTTTTTTTTTTTTCCTTAGAATATATATGATCACGGACGTAAAATAACGTAACAAAGTAGAGCGCAGTTTCAGCAGCGTTAGAAAAATGCGGGTTGAGGCTGTTGCAAGTCCAGCAACACAAGCGAATGGATATATGAGGCACAGTCATAAAGCTCATACTTGTAATCTTCTCCAGGAACCAAACTGCGACCATTATAATAATTGCTATTAGTCCTTTCCTACTTACAACACACTCACAAAGATGGATTACCTGGCGCAAACCTCGGTTCCAGAATTCGGCATTTTTGGCTGTTCAGGTAACGCCCCTATTCGAAAGCCGTCTACTTTTAAAAATTTCTGCCACACAATGGTGCCACGTGGGGAGAATCCATGTCTGAGATAAAAATTGGTAGCCGAAGGAAGCATCAGCCCTACCCACCAACCACGTGTGAATATAGTACTTCGTTGTGGACCGGAGAGTCGTCGTACAGCAAAATTACACCTTTGGACGGCAACCCGCGACATTTTACATCTAAATCTAGATCTATATTCCGCACACTGCTGTGAAGTCAGAGCAGAGTAACAGTTACTTGAGTTTTTCCCATTCCATTCATGAATGGAGCGCGAGAAAAAAGTCTATTTAAATTACTCTTCGCATGTTGTAATTAATCTAAGCACGATCGCTATGGAAGCGATCTGTGGGAAGTTGTAGGAGGGAAGTTCAGTAAGTAATCCATCACATTTTATTTTCTGAAAGCAGATTGATTTTATTCAGGATTCTAATGCACCATATTATAACCCACTCCTTTGGCCACAAAACCTTATTTTTCAACATAATTTCCGTTCAATGCGACGGCCTTACGCCACCTTACTGGGAGGGCCTATACTCGTATGCCTGAATGGTACCACTCTACCAGTCGACGTCGGAGCCGTCATGCTGCATCAATAATCTTCCCATTATCCATGTCCTGTTTCCCGGGGAGTGCACCCTTCATTGGACCCGAGAGATGGTAGTCGAGATCTGGGCTGCAGGGTGGATGAGGCAGAACACTCCAATGAAGTTTTGTGTGCTGCTCGCGGATGTGCGCATTTGCATGAGACCTTGCATTGTGATGGAGAAGCCGACGAGCACGCTGAAGTAGATTCTTCAGTTTCCTGAGGTAGAACAAAACATAGCGTGTAGGCTTTCACGGCCGGCGTCTTCAGTAATTAAAACTTCCGGGCTAAGAGGCCGTGGTCCAATAGTAGAAATACTTTTCCCTGACGTTTCGTTGCCAGCTGCGGGCAACATCATCTGAGGTGAGTCTACGACTGGCTGCTAGGCCGTGGAGGTCCTGTTTATATAGAGCGTGTAGAGGGCGCCACCACTCGTCACGTGTTGTCAACAGTAAAACTATCTCTGGCTGGCGTCATTACTCTCGATCGAAGGTAATCGGTTGTCACATCTTTGGTACAAAGTCGATCGCCATATGTAAGACATCGCATTATTATGCACGTATGTATAGAGAGGCTGTAGAGATTTTTAAACACCGCAATAATTTTAACAGGAAAGAAGAAGGCTTGAAATTAGATAAGATATGGCGATCGACTTTGTACCAAAGATGTGACAATCGATTACCTTCGATCGAGAGTAATGACGCCAGCCAGAGATAGTTTTACTGTTGACAACACGTGACGAGTGGTGGCGCCCTCTACACGCTCTATATAAACAGGACCTCCACGGCCTAGCAGCCAGTCGTAGACTCACCTCAGATGATGTTGCCCGCAGCTGGCAACGAAACGTCAGGGAGAAGTATTTCTACTATTGGACCACGGCCTCTTAGCCCGGAAGTTTTAATTACTAGAACAAAACACTCAAAAGTTGATCTTTGCACGATGAGGGAGGACATCAAAGAAAATAACCGCTTCAGAGTCCCATACTACCGTCGCCATGTCTTTGCCGTCTAAGGGTGCTGCTCTGAACTTTTACTTCGGAGGTGAGATGGTGTGGCTCCACTCCATGAATTACCGTTTTGTTTCCAGTTCGAAGTTATGAACCCGTGTTTCGTCGCCTCGGGTGATCGTCGCCAAAAAATTGTCACGATCAGCCTCGTAACACGCAAGCAATTCCACACAGATGGTCCTTCGTTGCTCTTAATGGTCTTCCGTTAGGCTGCGAGGAACCCAGCGGGACATACCTTTCAGTGCCCCAACCAAAGGACGTGTGCGTCAGCAGTATCAATACAGATGTCCAGTATTGCAGCAAAGTGGTTGATTGAGGTCCTTCGATCATGTCGAAAGCGTCTCCACGTGTTCGTACATTGCAGGAGTCACAGCTGTGTGCGGCCGGCTGGCACGAGGGAGAATGGACATGTGGCGACCTCGCTACGATGGTGGCAGACGCCTCGTCCAACGACTCAGCGTGCCTTCATTCATCGCCAGGTTTCCGTAGACAATGAACAAGTGCCTTTGAATGTCAGCGATGCTCTCGTTTTCCGCCAAAAGAAATTGAATGACAGCACTCCTGCTTGGAACGGCCTCCGGTTCCAGACGACGTTTTGAAGGCTACCAGTAGCGCCGTCACCTATCACAATTTCATGAAAGTACACTACTGGCCATTAAAATTGCTACACCACGAAGATGACGTGGTACAGGCGCGAAATTTAATCGACAGGAAGAAGATGCTGTGATATGCAAATAATTAGCTTTTCAGAGCATTCACACAAGGTTGGCGTCGGTGGCGACACCTACAACGTGCTGACATGAGGAAAGTTTCCAACCGATTTCTCATACTCAAACAGCAGTTGACCGGCGTTGACTGGTGAATCGTTGTTGTGATGCCTCGTGTTAGGAGGAGAAATGCGTACCATCACGTTTCCGACTTTGATAAAGGTCGAATTGTAGCCTATCGAGATTGCGGTTTATCGTATCGCGACATTGCTGCTCGAGTTGGTCGAGATCCAATGACTGTTAGCAGAATATGGAATCGGTGGGTTCAGGAGGGTAATACGGAACGCCGTGCTGGGTACCAACGGCATCGTATCACTAGCAGTCGCGATGACAGGCATCTTATCCGCATGGCAGCCACGTCTCGATCCCTGAGTCAACAGATGGGGACGTTTGGAAGACAACAACCATCTGCATGAACAGTTCGACGACGTTTGCAGCAGCATGGACTATCAGCTCGGAGACCATGGCTGCGGTTACCCTTGACACTGCATCACAGGCGGGAGCGCCTGCGATGGTGTACTCAACGACGAACCTGGGTACACTAATGGCAAAATGTCATTTTTTCGGATTAATCCAGGTTCTGTTTACAGCATCGTGATGGTCGCATCCAACATAGCAGTGAACGCACATCGGATGCGTGTATTCGTCATCGCCATACTGGCGTATCACCCGGCGTGATGGTATGGGGTGCCATTGGTTACACGTCTCGGTCACCTCTTGTTCGCATTGACGGCACTTTGAACAGTGGACGTTACATTTCAGATGTGTTACGAGCCGTGCTCTATCCTTCATTCGATCCCTGCGAAATCCTACATTTCAGCGGGATAATGCACAACCGCATGTTGCAGGTCCTGTACGGGCCTTTCTGGATACAGAAAATGTTCGACTGCTGCCCTGGCCAGCACATTCTCCAGATTTCTCACCAACTGAAAACCTCTGTTCAATGGTGGCCGAGCAACTTGCCCGTCACAATACGCCAGTCACTACTCTTAATGAACTGCGGTAACGTGTTGAAGCTGCTTGGGCAGCTGTACCTGTACACGCCATCCAAGCTTTGTTTGACTCAATACCCAGGCGTATCAAGGTCGTTATTATGTTCAGAGGTGTTGGTTCTGGGTGCTGATCTCTCAGGATCTATGCACCCAAACTGCGTGAAAATGTAATCAGATGTCAGTTCTAGTATAATATATTTGTCCAATGAATACCCGTTTATCATCTGCGTTTCTTCTTGGTGTAGCAATTTTAATGGCCAGTAGTCTATAAGGGTTGAAGCGGGAATATTCCACAATGACCCACAACAAATTCCACATGTTTTTCAACCGAAAATGACCGAGGAAAAGATGTGTTGTGTTACGTATTTAACGCCCATTGTAGTATGTTCTAAGACTTACCATTTAATTCTGATTTTTGAAACGTTGCAAGTATGTTTTCTCGGGATACTTTACGTCTGTCTCCAAGTGCTTGACAGTTCAGTTCTTTCAACATCTCTATGACACTATCCCGCGGGGTCAAACAAATGAATGACCTCTGTGCATGGTATTTTCAATAACGACTACACTGGTGTCCAATATTAAAGCAAGAAATGGAACCTTTGGAAGGTTGCTTTCATTTTGTCTCAAACCATTATAAAACGATGTTACTAAAGCAGAAACAATCTAAACAATAAAGAACATAAACAACTGCAACGTTCATAACAGCAGACAAAAATGTTCTTCGTTTTCTCCAACTCAACAGATTTGCACACACATTCTGACAACTGGTTAATGCGTTCAATATCAAGTGTGGCCGTCTCTGGCAGCAATACAGGCCTGACAATGACGGGGCATGCTGTGGGTGATGTCATCAATCTTATGTCGAGGCAATAAGGCTCATTCTTCCTGCAGAGCTGGTCGCAAATCTCGGAGAGTGGTTGGTGGATGCTGACGCGACGCAACTCACCTCCCTAGTGCGTCCCAGACGTGGTCTATGGGATTCAAATCGGGAGAGCAGGCAGGCCACGCCATGAGTTCAATATCTTCCAGTGCTCTATAGCGTAGTACGTGTAAATTCGTACGCATGTTAGTAGTAAGTAAACTGGAAAACAGTAATGCTAGTCAAAATCAGTAGACAAATTTTCTTCCATCTCTCCTTAAGCTGGCTTCTCCTACCCCAGGTTCCCTACTTTAAATTGTTCAGTGAAGTATGCTCTATATTCTGTTACATTTTAGCGCACTCTTACGGAAACACCCTGTATACTGTAGATCCTTCGAACAAAACAATGTGCCGGCCGCTATGGCCGAGCGGTTCCAGGGGGCTTCAGTCAAGAACGACGCTGCTGCTACGGTCACAGGTTCGAATTCTGCCTCGGGCATTGATGTGTGTAATGTCCTTCGATTAGTTAGGTTTAAGTAGTTCTAAGTCTAGGGGACTGATGACCTCAGATGTTAAGTGCCATAGTGCTTAGAGCCATTTGAACCATTTTTTTTAACAAAACACTGTGTCCAGTAGCTGGAAGAAATTACTGGACATTCGCATCTACAAGATAAGTAACAAAATGTTTCATACAACTACCGTTCAATATCTTTCAAATTCGTCTCACGCAGACCTTTCAGAAGATTTTCTGAGCTCAAGCGTATTGAGGTATGTTGAACAGAATTACGTCCTTCATCCGAATCAGCATAGATTCTGAAACCATCGACCTTGAAAGAAACCTTTCACTTTTGTCGAATGACATCCTGAAAGCCATCCAGGTAGGTAAAGCACTTCTTTACAGCCGAAAATTATTTGACTCAGTACCAATCCAACGAAAGTAACACCATGTGTGGTATTAAGCAAACTGTGTGACTGGATTCAGTATTTTTGGTAGCGATCATGCAGCATGTTATCTTGGATGGAGAGTCATCAACAAATATACAAGGAAGCTCAGACGAACCCCATGGCTTTGTGCCATGACTGTTGCTCTTCATGTTGTATATTCATAACGCGGCAGATAATACACTCCTAGAAAAAAATTAAAAAGAGAACGATGCACCACGAAGGAATTATCCGAATGTGACGGAAATTGATAAATGTGATGTACATTTACACGCAGACAAATGATTACAGTTCCATAAAAATTGGATGATTTATTCGAGAGACAGAGCTCCACAAAATTAGCAAGTCAATATAACGTGATGATGCACCTTTTGCCCTTATGCAAGCAGTTCCTCGTCTTGGCACTGATTTTTCGAGTTGTGGTATGTCCTCCTGAGAGATATCGTGCGAGGGGCCGGGACAAGCAATGTATTTAACACTAAATTCTTCTAGTATCTTTATATTAAATGATGCTCTAAGACCCCCGCCCCCTTTTCTAACTCCGATTTTTGCTGTTGCACATGGATTAAGAAGAAAAACGAACTGACTGTAATCGACCCTGCAAGTGGAGTAGAAAAGAGTTTGGCACCTGCAATAATTTAATTTGATAGAAATTAATTTGATAAAGGAAAGTTTCATTAATGTAGTGAGAAATGAAAAGGTTGCTCTACCGATCTACAGAATGAAAGTTCTGTCCAAAATAAGTTTGATTTATTATGACTAAACTCAAAATAATAAGCAAAATACATGAAACATTTACAATACGTCAAATTGGATACTCAAATCAATGCTGTGAAGGTGAAGTTACCCATAAACTAGCTTGTGACATTTATGACCAAGTGGTATGTGGAGCCAATTCTTTGCGACTCTAATCTTAAGAGAAACACCCAGCCAACCCAACATTAATTGCCGCTGCAGTAGTGAGAACTCAGACAATGGTCACCCAAGACAGAACCGCGTTAGACAAGACGGGAACAGGAGCGCTTTGCTGAGCTCTGGTTATCACGTAGCAAAATTCCCTAATCTGCCGGTGCTGCAGACAAACATTACCAAGCTGTCTTCTTAACGGCAAGGACACGATCAGGCATACCGGAGGCGATGGCTGGTTGCTTCGACGTCCTGCCGTGGTGATGATAATGTCGCGAGTATAGCCCGAAACAAATTATCCTGGTCTGGTTGTTCCCGACTAAAGACTTCCTAGCAACACAAATGCGCATCTGAGGGAGACGAAGAAGGCTGGCTACACAATCACAGACGGTACAGTGATTGATTTTAACAAGCGAAGTCACACAGTAACTCCGATACAGCCAACGTTAGCCAGAACTGCTCAAGACGGACAACATAGGCCACTATTACACAGAACGCTCAATTGTCAACTGTACTCGGAAAGTTATGTTGAAGTCGAAACTTCAGCAACTTCGTCAAACAGAATTAAATGAAAGTATATTAGATAGCCAGCGGAAGGCAGGTTGTCCAGAGCAGCAGGAGCTCAGTCTTGTAACCTACTCCAACCGATAGGCGAGAGCCGACTCTCTCAAGAGCACCCGTACAAGCCGAACACAGAACATTACAGCCCCCACAACAGTGGCCGTGGTTAAACGTGCCAATCAGCAACTCGAAAACCGGCGGAAAATTCCAATCTATTACCGAAGCACTACTATTCCACCAATGGAGATACCTGACGCCGATTTTGCTACGTGACGGAGCTATCCCCTGTGCAAGCCAATCACAGTTATGATTTTGGAGAAAACGCGGGAATTTGCCCTCCAAGACACTCTGGGAACACAAGTCATTCCCATGCCTCGCTGGCAGCCCGTCAGGAAGAGGTTACACTAAGTTCCTGCGGAGTAACGGAATCTCTAACCCCAGCCGCTCCTTCAGGCTCCTGTGGGCGTGTCGCCCCCGCTCTTATGATAATGTCGGCCTCTGGACAGCATCCTCTCGACTCCCTCACACCCGTCGGCATAACCATTTCAAGATCAGAAGAACCCACCTGTCGCCGGATCACCCGGGTGACGAGAGACATTGTTTGGGAAGTCCGCGTGTGAAGGAATAGCAACTTTTCACCGCATGCAGTTAGAGAGGAAAATATTCATGTCTTCTGAGTTCTCAATATTAGCCTTGTAATGGCAATACTCGGCTATACTTCTCCAAATCGAATTACTCAGAGTAAGATATAAATATGAGAGGGGGCAAGACACCTCTCAATTGTGCTACATTCTGTCTAATTGACACGTTAGATCGTCAAAATCCCGAAATGGTCGGAGATTCCTGCTCTTAATGCTCCAAACATTCCCAGTTGGGGAAAGATTCGGCGACATGGCTGGCCAAGGTTTGGTTTGGCAAGCACGTAGACAAGCAGTAGAAACTCTCGCCGTGTTCGGGCGGGCATTATCTTGCTGAAATGTAAGCCCACATGGCTTGCTATGAAGGACTATAAAACGGGACGTAAAATATCGTCGACGTTCCACGGTGCTCTAAGTGTGCCGCGGATGACAACCACAGGAGTCCTCCTATGAAAAGAAATGGCAACCCAGATCGTCAATCCTGATTCCCGCCGCATGGCGGACGACAGTGAGGTTGGTATCCCACCAGTGTCTGCGGCGTCTACAGAAACGTCGTCAGCCTGCAGTTCATTTACTGGAGTAGAATTGTCTTCAGTGATGAGTTCTGCTTCGAAGTGAGATCCGATGACCCGCGAAGACGTCTCTGGAGACGCCCCAGACAGCGGTAGGATACAATACGGCCCGGCAATGAGGATTGATGGTTTGGGGTGTCATTTCTTTTTATAACGGGACACCTTCGGTTGTCATCTGTGGCACCTTTACATCACAGCAGTGTTGTTGTTATTGTGTTCTTCAGTCCTGAGACTGGTTTGATACAGCTCTCCATGCTACTCTATCCTGTGCAAACTTCTTCATGTCCCAGTGCCTACTGCAACCTACATCCTTCTGAATCTGATCTCCCACTACGATTTTTACCCTCCACGCTGCACTCCAATACTAAATTGGTGATCCCTTGATGCCTTAGAACATGTCGTACCAACTGATTCCTTCTTTTAGTCAGGTTGTGTCACAAACTCCTGTTCTCCCCAATTCTACTCAATACCTCCTCATTAGTTATGTGATCTACCCATCTAATCTACAGCACCATATTTCGAAAGCTTCTATTCTCTTCTTGTCCAAACTATTTATCGTCCATGTTTCACTTCCATACGTGGCTACACTCCATACAAATACGTTCATAAACGACTTCCTGACACTTAAATCTATGCTCCATGTTATCAAATTTCTCTTCTTCAGAAACGCTTTCCTTGCCATTGCCAGGGTACATTTTATATCCTCTCTACTTCGACCATCATTAATTTTGCTTTCCAAGTAGCAAAACTCGTTTACTACTTTAAGTCTCATTTCCTAATCCAATTCCCTCAGCATCACCTGATTTAATTCGACTACATTCCGTTATTCTCGTTTTGCTTTTGTTGATGTTCATTTCATATCCTCCTTTCAAGACACTGTCCATTCCGTTCAACTGCTCTTCTAGGTCCTTTGCGGTCTCTGCCACAATTACAATATCATCGGTGAACCTTAAAGTTTTTATTTCTTCTCCATGGATTTTAATACCTACTCCGAATTTTTCTTTTGTTTCCTTGCTTGCTCAATATATAGATTGAATAACATCGGGGAGAGGCTACAACCCTGTCTCACTCCCTTCCCAACCACTGCTTCCTTTTCGTGCCCGTCGACTCTTATAACTGCCATCTGCTTTCTGTACAAATTGTAAATAGCCTTTCGCTCCCTGTATTTTATCCGGCCGCGGTGGCCGTGCGGTTCTGGCGCTGCAGTCCGGAACCGCGAGGCTGCTACGGTCGCAGGTTCGAATCCTGCCTCGGGCATGGGTGTGTGTGATGTCCTTAGGTTAGTTAGGTTTAGGTAGTTCTAAGTTCTAGGGGACTTATGACCTAAGATGTTGGGTCCCATAGTGCTCAGAGCCATTTGAACCTGTATTTTACCCCTGCCACCTTCAGAATTTGAAAGAGAGCATTCCAGTCAACATTGTCAAAAGCTTTCTCTAAGTCTACAAATGCTAGAAACGTAGGTTTGCCATTCCTTAATCTATCTTCTAAGATAAGTCGTAGGGGCAGTATTGCCTCACGTGTTCCAATATTTCTACGGAATCCAAACTGATCTTCCCCGAGGTCGGCTTCTACCAGTTTTTCCATTCGTCTGTAAAGAATTCGTATTAGTATTTTGCAGCCGTGACTTATTAAACTGATAGCTCGGTATTTTCACATCTGTCAACACCTGCTTTCACAGCAGTAAGTCGGTGGAATTCTACGCCCCGTTTTGTGTCCTTCATACCAAGCCATACTGGTGTTACATTTCAGCAAGATAATGTCCGTCCGCACACGCCGAGAGTTTCTACTACTTGTCTTCCAGCTTGTCAAACCCTACCTTCACCAGCAAGGTCGCCGGATGCCTTCACGACTGAAATCGTTTGAAGCATTATGGACAGGACCCTCTAAGCGTCTCGGGATTTCGATGATCCAACGCGCCAATTGGACAGAATCAGGCACAACATACCTCAGAAGAACATCCAGTGCCCTAGAGTGTACTAACAGGAACCTCATATTTTTACAAAGCAATCTATAATGAAACATACCTAACTTTTGAAGAAGGAAAAAAATGAAGCTGTTCAAAGGTTCACTCAGTTCTTGATAATACGAATATTTCAAACTGGTGCTAAGATTGGCAATATGCTACAAAAGTTCTGATGTGTAAAACTCTACAATTCACGAAATGAAAAAAAAGTCCTACGACTACATTATGAGTCACGTTTACAATCGTTCAAGTCGTACAAATATCTGACTGTAACTATCTGTAGGGATACGACGTGGAATGATCACGTAGACTTAGTCGTACGTAGGATAATGAGAAAACGTAATCAGTGTCCAAAGGAGATACCTATCAAAACAACTGAGCGATCCAAAACACAATGTCGCCCAAGTATGCTGAATCTAACTAAAAGAGGCTAACAGGTGATATTTCAAGTACCACTGTTGAGAGAAGAAGAGCTCACTGCAACAAATCACTGTCATACTGACCGCGTATACAAAATAAGAGTAATTACAGCACGTGCAAAGGTAATTAAACAAACATTCTTCTAGTGCGCCGGCCGATGTGGCCGAGCGATTCTAGGTGCTTCAGTCTGGAACCGCGCGACCGCTACGGTCGCAGGTTCGAATCCTGCCCCGGGCATGGATGTGTGTGATGTCCTTAGGTTAGTTAGGTTTAAGTAGTTCTAAGTTCTAGGGAACTGATGACCTCAGATATTAAGTTTCATAGTGCTCAGAGTCATTTGAACCTAGATCTGACGTCGCGGCGTAGTGGAAACTCACATATTGCTGCAACAAGTTATCTCTTGCGCAGACCGGCAAGGACGGCGGCATTCCCACGGTGACCAACACATGCGCACAATCACACGTGCCGGCTACAAGCTGCCATTCGTCCCTTGTTGTCAGGTCGTCCCTGGAGCATTCGATTAGAGTTGGTCTGTGGACGCAGTTAAGAAGTTGGAATTTCCGACAGGTGCGGTCTCCGGTTTTATTGGAGGACAGCGAGCAAATCGGAGGTCGGCCGGGGGGAAATGGAGGGATCGTCCGTTATTGTACGTCTATACTCCCCAAACCGCCATAGGGTACGTGACGGACGGTATTCTGATACCAAAGACAGTGGACGGAACTACATGGTGTTTCAAAAAGGACTTTAAACATACATATAAATTTATTGAAAGATGATATAGAGCTGAGTTTAGTGTTATGTTGTAGCGAAAGACATCAAGTTTTTTACCTTAAAATAGAAATATTGTATGCGGCTTCCGTTGGTAATCCTGCACACATCCCATCGGAAGTCAGTTTACTCCCAAACTCTCTGTAGCATTGCAAGTATAACTTGCTCAGTGGCGGGGTAAATTCTTGCTCTAAGTTCAGGTAGAGAAACTGGCACAAGAGGTATAAACACGATAACCTTGATGAATCATCATAAAAAAAATCGAGTGGTGTCAGGCCGAATGCCGGACATTTGCCTCACTTGCCCCTTCCCCAGGTAGCGATCCTTCAGGTAAGGGACGCCCTTCCTCGTACTTCTTCTGTCCGCTTTCAAACCGCCGTCTCCACATCTTACTCGATACAACCAGTACGTAAGGGACCTTCTTCTTTGACATCTTGGCCAAATATAGAGCTTCTTTCCCGAAATAGAAATATCTATAACTTTTGGGAAACGCAAGCAATACTGACGATTATGTTAGTATGTAATTAGTTCTGCCAAGTATAAATATAGATACCTCTGTCTGTACGGTAGCTTACTTTCACGCTTACTGATTGCGATAGAAACAGTCCATCGCCATGGGAGCAACAGGAAAGGAACGATGTAAAGAGAATGCGAATGTACGCTAATCATTTCTTTTTGATCACTGCACTTGTGCCTACTTTAATTACTACAACTGCATACACAAATGACAATAAGGAAAGAAGAAATGGGTATGTGAATGTGTGAAAAGAAGAACGACATACTCCATGTTAATTTACTCTCTAAAATGCGATATCCCTTGCGGTGAAACATTAGTTAATAAAGTGTAGCGGGACGATGTTCAGAACGTGACTGAAAATACGTTCACTAAATAGAGATAAGAATATCTATGATTGACATGTCATCTAAAGTCGACGTACAATTTTAAAATGTTAGAAATAAGGAAATGAAGTAATACAGAATGATATGCTTGTAACGTACGTTGTTGTTCTACATTGTTTAGCTCTGGTATTTACAGGGTCACAGAGAAAGCATCCTAGGTTTTGGAGGAAAAACCGTAATTGGAATGATCTACACTACAACGGAAACAAGAAGCACAGCTTAAGGAAAAATAATGTAATGTGTGTTCCAGCTCCTGTGACTTAGTATGGGCAAAGGTTATATTCGACAACAGGAATAAATTAATAACTGGCTCCTTTTACCGACTCCCAGTCTGCGATGGAATAGTTGCTGAACAGTTCAAAGAAAACTTCCCATCACAAACAAGTGCCCTACTCATACAATAATAGTTGGCAGTGACCTTCCGTATATTGACAAAAATACATTTTCAGACCCTATTGTAGATAGAAAACAACTTCTGTAATTGTTCTAAACGCTTTTTTAAAAATTATTTTGACAATTATTCACGAGGCCATTCAAATTGTAAATGGTTACGAAAACACACTTGACCTCTTAGCCACAAATAATCCTGAGCATCACGACGGATACAGGGATTAGTGAACACACAGTCATAGCGACGCTCAATTCCGTAACAAAAAAATTCACCAAAATTAAAGGCGAAATATATCTATTTATAAACTCGAACTAAAAATTCGGTTGACGTCTTTCTAAGAGACAGTCTCTAGTCCTTCCAAACTACGCAAGTGAAGACCATATGTGGCTTAAGTTCAAAGAAATAGTATCAAATGGTTCAAATGGCTCTGAGCACTATGGGACTTAACATCTATGGTCATCAGTCCCCTAGAACTTAGAACTACTTAAACCTAACTAACCTAAGGACATCACACAACACCCAGTCATCACGAGGCAGAGAAAATCCCTGACCCCGCCGGGGGTACTGAGAAAAAACGGTGTTTTGCATAACTGGCGGACCTCACATCCAACAATTTTAACTGCAAACACGGCCAACAGAAGGAGGTGCAAATCAAAATGATGTATATTTCCACCATATAAGCACCGACTTGGAGGCAAGAGACTAGTGTGGCTTTCGTGTGTTTTCGTGGTGCGTCAAGTAAATGCGGGAACGTGAACTGTGGGGACTTTATTACCAAATATGTCCAAGAAGGGCCAATATGTTGTTATTCTGTTCTTGACTGAAGAAGGGGATTCACTGGTAGACATCTACCGCAGAGTGAAGAATGTGGGACAGCGTGTCTGTCGAATGGCGCTGAAGGGTCGACGATTTCTGATGGAGGAGTATGTGCATCAGACTGTTACGGACATCCTCACGCAGCATGACACGGTGTTTCGCCAAAGAGGTATCTTCAACGTGGTGCGTCGATGAGGTGATTGTCTCAGTGCTCACGGCGATTTTGCCTGACTGGCGAACAAATTATTGGCTTTATGGAAATCAGTAGAAATGTGCTCTCCGCCACACTTATAAGATGGTTTGCGGAGAGTGTAGGCAGATATAAATGCAGAAAACACAATCTGTACAAAAGCAATAAAAAATTAACATTTTACAACAAAAAAGCGGTAAAGACGCGTAAGTTAATAAAACGATCCTTCAGCTTGTTCGGCAGTGGTTCAGATATGACAATGAAGAATGAAAGAAACGGAAGACAGCTATTTTTCTCCACAGCCTGCCCCTACTTTTGCAACATTTTTCGAGCTAACGTAAAACCTTGATCTTCACAAATTCGCTCATCACATACACTTTAAGACAACATAAACGACGCACCACGAAGGAGTTATTCAAATTGGTCACAATTTGATATCCATATAGCTATCGGCGGAAAATGCAAAATTGCAAACTTTGGCGGCCGATAGGTGAATGTGTGACGCGCAATTTCCCCGCGCACCTGGTAAGAATAATAAACGGGGGACGTGTAGATACCGGGGCATGAAGCCTTCGCCAATTTCCGTCCGTGTACTCTAACAGTAACTATGCCTCGCAGACATGGGCGTGAAGAATATACGCACATGCCAACATTTGAGAGAGAAACCTGAACCGCAATTTATTTTCAAAGAATATTCTTAAGAATTTATTTTATTTACTAGCGATTTATCGAGAACATTGACACATTTAATCACACTATGTAAGCATGGAATTAGTTGTCAGGGAGTAACATGAAATCACGACCAAATTCTTTTTAACAAATGGGAATTTTATTCACTCTAATTGTGCTTAAAAGTATTTTTTTAAAAGAAACAGATTTAAAATTATAATCAGAAAGCACCCTCTAAATATCAAAGTTACAATTTATTCAGAGGCAGAAAGAAACAAGTTTTGACTGTATGAGCTTTCGGCCAGAGAACCTTGCCGCTCCCTTTTGACACAGCCGTAGTTACGACCGCTCACAACAGCCTCTGAAAGACTACACTGGTGCAAATCTGCAACACACCAGATAACTTTAAACTAAGAGTTTTAACAATTTACACAAGCACACAAACTATGTACCCCCCGTAGGAGGGATGGATATGGTACAAAACACTAAAAACTAAAATATTAACCTTGCCACCGAAAGTGCAACTTGATTTTAACTTCTAAGAAAAGTCTTACGGTGAAAGGGTGGCAACTTTATATACTAAAATGATCATTTAAATAAAAGCCCATGAAATGCAATCTTATATAAAATTCTACAAGGTTGGCCATACAATAGTTAAGATGCTCTACAGTACACATATACCGCCTCTCGAGATCATAGGCAATAATATCAAAGTTTCCAAAGATCAAAACATATTTCAGGTATTAGGCCGTTACACTCCAAGCAATAAATTCGTTAACACACAAAATCCGACAAACATGACAGAGGCAGCTACTAACCTACGGTAGATTGATAGGGAGATTACCGACAACCCGAACCGCAGGTTGCTCTAACCTGCCCATACTCGACAAAGCAAAAACGGACCACTCACTTTATTAACAACCACCTTCCCGCGGGTGGGCAAACGGAGAAGAATGGTGGGACGACCCCAAAGCAAAACGGCTGGTGACCTCACCAAGAAAACAAGTAGAATTTAACGAGTAAATGAAACAACATTTCACCAATCCCTTAACTTCTAATAAACTGCGATTTCTCGAGAAGACCTGGAGCAGCACCCCCAAATCGCTCTCCCGAACCGACCGCTGCCAGCCGCTTCAACGGACGCAGGAAGGCGCGCCGACCACCCGTCTCACGGCGTCGCAGCTCGCACCGGCCAGACTGATGTCGTGGGTTGACTCCTGTTGCTCTCGTGTCGACCGCGAAGCCACTACCCCTCGCTATACGCCGCGGCCCACTGGACTCACGTGGCAACCTCACATGCGCCGACGCTCAAGACGGACAAGTCATCTCGTGTCTCAGTGCGCGACCGACCAACCGATTGATCCAACCGCCAATAACCATTGCCTAAGCAAACTCGAGCAGACTGGCGGCCGAACGTCCAGACTCAGATGCAGGAACTAAGCCCCGACCGGGCGACCACCCGCTGAGTTCTCTTACCGGCGGAGTGGAAAAACTCTCATTTTGCCGGCTTTAAAGGTTGATCCGAACAACAGACATACTAGCGCTCCGAACGACAGACAGACACTAACTGCCTAACAAATGCGAACGAGAGACAGACTAGCAAGCTGGGGACGAGAGACTGACCCACACTGACCCCCTGGCGAGCTCATAGCGCCCATTAAATGCACGTGAGCAGACAACCTTTCCCCTTTCCCACCAAAGGGAGACACCAAAGCTGGGATTGCCACAGCGGCGCCACCGCCAGAAACGGAGGACGACTGCTTCACACTACGCGCTGAGGCGCGCTCTTCAAAACAGCAATTTTTACCACGGCTCAAAAGCTAGCTGAAGTAGTCGGCGAAACGCTCGATATCTGAATAGGAGAGATGCTACTGTTCGTCGATGGGTAAATCATGGCCGGACAATGCTTTAAGAAGGAAGCGATCGACCTAGAGGGACAACAGAACGAGAGGACCGAGAAATTATCACAGAGGCGCTCAGAGCTGCGGACTCCTCATTATCATCGACCCGACGTGCAACTGGTGCTTCAGTGACCACAACGCAATCAATAGGCAGCTCACAGAAAGTGGGCTGAGCTCACGGTACCCCTTGCTCCGACTACCGCTGACCTCCGTACACCAACAAGCACGTCTGCAGTTGCGTCGGGAACATTTGACCTGTAATCTCATTCGCTAGATTAGAACAGTCTTCAGTAATGAGTCCCGCTCGACCTGAACCTCGATGACCAGCGAAGACGTGTCTGGAGACACTCCAGACAGCGGTGGGATACTAATCTGATTGTCGCCCGCGATACTGCCCGACGCTCTCGTGTGCCGTTTCATATTACACTAAAGCGCCAAAGAAACTGGTATAGGCATGCGTATTCAAACACAGAGATGTGTAAACAGGCAGAATACGGTGCTGCGGTCGGCAACGCCTATATAAGACAAGTATCTGGCGCAGTTTTTATTTCGGTTACTGCCGCTACAATTGCAGGTTATCAAGAGTTACGCGAGTTTGAACGTGCTGTTACAGTCGGCGCACGAGCGATGGGACACAGCATTTCCGAGGTAGCGATGCAGTGGGAATTTTCCCGTATGACTATTTCACGAATGCACCGTGAATATCAGGAATCCGGTAAAACATCAAATCTCCGACATCGCTGCAACCGGAAAAAGATCCTGCAAGAATTGGACCAACGACGACAGAGGAGAATCGTTTAACGTGACAGAGGTGCAACCCTTCCGCAAATTGCTCCGGATTTCAATGCTGGGTCTTCAACAAGCGTCAGGGTGCGAACAATTCAACGAAACCTCATCGATACGGATTTTCGGAGCCGAAGGCCCAATCGTGTACCCTCGATGACTGCACGCCTCGCCTGGGTCCGTCAACACGGACTCTTGATGACTGGAAACATGTTGCCTGGTCGGACTAGTCTCGTTTCAAATTGTATCGAGCGGATGAGTATGGAGACAACCTCATGAATCCATGGACTCTGCATGTCAGCAGGAGACGGTTCAAGCTGGTGCAGGCCCTGTAATGGCGTGGGCTGTGTGCAGTTGGACTGATATGGGACCCGTGACACGTTTAGATACGACAGGTGACACGTAAGCGTCATGTCTGATCACCTGCATCCTTTCATGTCTGTTGTACATTCCGAAAGACTTGGGCAATTCCAGCAGGACAATACGACACCCCACACGTCCAGAATTGCTAGAGAGAGGCTCCAGGGACACTCTTCTGAGTTTAAACACCTCCACTGGCCGCCAGACTCCCCAGGCATGAACGTTATTGGGCATAACTGGGATGCTTTGCAACGTGCTGTTCAGAGATCTCCACCCCCTCGCACTCTTACGGATTTATGGAGAGCGCTGCAGGATTCATGGTGTCAAATGAAATGTAGCTTCAAAATTTCATTACTCTTCATTAACAATTTTTTTGTTGCGATTTTTTTTTCGTCTGTGTAAAAACATTCATCTGTTGGTTCTATGGTTCAAAATGGTTCAAATGGCTCTGAGCACTATGGGACTTAACAGCTGAGGTCTACAGTCCCTTAGAACTTAGAACTACTTAAACCTAACTAACATAAGGACATCACACACACATGCCCGAGGCAGAATTCGAACCTGCGACCGTAGCAGTGACGCAGTTCCGGACTGAAGCGCCTAGAACCACTCGGCCACAGCGGCCGGAATGCTGTAAATTCCCTCCAGCACTACTTCAGACATTAGTCGAGTACATACCACCGGAACGGTGTCAATTCCCTCCAGCACTACTTCAGACATTAGGCGAGTGCATACCACCAGAACGGTGTCAGTTCCCTCCAGCACTACTTCAGACATTAGTCGAGTACATACCACCGAAACGGTGTCAATTCCCTCCAGCACTACTTCAGACATTAGGCGAGTGCATACCACCGGAACGGTGTCAATTCCCCCCAGCACTACTTCAGACATTAGTCGAGTACATAGCACCGGAACGGTGTCAATTCCCTCCAGCACTACTTCAGACATTAGTCGAGTACATACCACCGGAACGGTGTCAATTCCCTCCAGCACTACTTCAGACATTAGGCGAGTGCATACCACCGGAACGGTGTCAATTCCCTCCAGCACTACTTCAGACATTAGTCGAGTACATACCACTTCCGCTTGCCCGCGGGGACACTACACGACATTAGACAGGTGTACCAGTTTCTTTGGTTCTTCAGTGTAGGACCCTGTTGTTCCGATCCGCTGCATCCTTACAGCATTGTGGTACATCGACGATATGCTAAGCCCCGCTTTCTTGTCCTTATTGCTAACCATCCTAGGCTTAAATATCTGCAAGGTAATGCTCATCCGCGCACGGCGAGAATATCTACTATTTGTTTTCGTACTTTCCAAACCATACCTTGGCCAGCGAGGTGCCGGCTACAGTGGCTTAGCGGTTCTAGGCGCTTCAGTTCGGAACCGCGCTGCTACTACGGTTGCAGGTTCGATTCCTGCCTCGGGCATGGATGTGTGTGATGTCCTGAGGTTAGTTAGGTTTAAGTAGTTCTAAGTCTAGGGGACTGATGACTTCAGATGTTAAATCCCATAATGCTTAGAGCCATCTGAACCATTGTTGCCAGCGAGGTCGCCAGATATCTCCCCATTGGCGAACTTTTGGAGCATTATGGACAGGCTCCTCCAGCCAGCTCGGTATTTTGAGGATCTAAGACGCCAGTTGGACAGAATTTGGCACGATATACCTAATGAGGATATCCAAGAACTCTGTCAGTCAATGCCAAGCAGAAAGAATGCTTGCGTAAGGGCTAAAGGTGAACCAATACGTTATTGACTTGCTCAATCTGTGAGGCTCTGTCTCTTCAAGAAATGATCCAATTTTTCTTGAACAGTAATGATTTATTTGTTGGTGCGTCTAAACCACATCCACCGATTTCCATCCCATTCGGATAATTGTTTCGTGGTGCGTCTTTTATTGTCTTATACACCTAGTTGCGGAACAGTTTTTGCGTGTTCATTCACGAAAAAAAAGCCGAAATTGCAATCGGTGAGGCATTTAGAAGTTTCTGGTTAGTAACTTGTGCAACGTATGGCCTTGTACCGTGTTGATCGAAAATGTCCTTTTCTAGTAAAACGCCTGCAAACCTATTGCAAGTATACCCTAAACGACCTTTCACACATTTCATCGAATATTACCACACGGGACTCCCAGTAAACACATGTCAACATGACGCATTCTAAGAATTTTTTATGGCTTTATGCTGTATTTATAACAGGTGTATGGCTGAACCTTACTTACTGTACGACTCGCAAGCGGCTTCTGCAGATGTTTTACTGGTTCGTGACTTCAACTAAAAAAAAAAAAAAAAAAAAAAAAAAAAAAAAAAAAAAAAAAACAGCTGAAAGCTGAATAATTACGCGTTGCCTTACGCAACTGACCTGTGGGCCTATAACAGGCTCCCTCGAAACTACGTTGCAGGCTGCTGGAAAAAAGTACGCTGTCCTGCACGTAATAATACCGCTGTGTAATGTTCTGAGACGAAATATAGCATTTTTACTTGGTATGCAAACAGTACCAGGGAGTTTCAGGACACTGGGTGCCTTTTTCACTCCATATTACGAGAAAATGAGAAACTGTTTTTTTCATGCCGGCCGTTGTGGCCGGCGGGTCTAGGCGCTTCAGTCCGGTACCGCGCTGCTGCTACGGTTGCAGGTTCGAATCCTGCCTCGGGCATGGATGTGTGTGGTATCCTTAAGTTAGTTAGGTTTAAGTAGTTCTAAGTTCTAGGGGACTGATGACCTCAGCAGTTAAGTCCCATAGTGCTCAGAGCCACAGAGCCATTTGAACTAGCCTCCTCTTGGCGCTTCTTTTAGCAGTTCTTGCTTCCTTGTGTGAATGTATAGTATGGACTGCTGGTTACATCTGGAATTTATTTTATCGCATTTCTTGATGTGCGTCAGTGTTAGTATTTATTACAGATTAAAGTATATATACACTCCTGGAAATGGAAGAAAGAACACATTGACACCGGTGTGTCACACCCACCATACTTGCTCCGGACACTGCGAGAGGGCTGTACAAGCAATGATCACAGGCACGGCACAGCGGACACACCAGGAACCGCGGTGTTGGCCGTCGAATGGCGCTAGCTGCGCAGCATTTGTGCACCGCCGCTGTCAGTGTCAGCCAGTTTGCCGTGGCATACGGAGCTCCATCGCAGTCTTTAACACTGGTAGCATGCCGCGACAGCGTGGACGTGAACCGTATGTGCAGTTGACGGACTTTGAGCGAGGGCGTATAGTGGGCATGCGGGAGGCCGGGTGGACGTACCGCCGAATTGCTCAACACGTGGGGCGTGAGGTCTCCACAGTACATCGATGTTGTCGCCAGTGGTCGGCGGAAGGTGCACGTGCCCTTCGACCTGGGACCGGACCGCAGCGACGCACGGATGCACGCCAAGACCGTAGGATCCTATGCAGTGCCGTAGGGGACCGCACCGCCACTTCCCAGCAAATTAGGGACACTGTTGCTCCTGGGGTATCGGCGAGGACCATTCGCAACCGTCTCCATGAATCTGGGCTACGGTCCCGCACACCGTTAGGCCGTCTTCCGCTCACGCCCCAACATCGTGCAGCCCGCCTCCAGTGGTGTCGCGACAGTCGTGAATGGAGGGACGAATGGAGACGTGTCGTCTTCAGCGATGAGAGTCGCTTCTGCCTTGGTGCCAATGATGGTCGTATGCGTGTTTGGCGCCGTGCAGGTGAGCGCCACAATCAGGACTGCATACGACCGAGGCACACAGGGCCAACACCCGGCATCATGGTGTGGGGAGCGATCTCCTACACTGGCCGTACACCACTGGTGATCGTCGAGGGGACACTGAATAGTGCACGGTACATCCAAACCGTCATCGAACCCATCGTTCTACCGGCAAGGGAACTTGCTGTTCCAACAGGACAATGCACGTCCGCATGTATCCCGTGCCACCCAACGTGCTCTAGAAGGTGTAAGTCAACTACCCTGGCCAGCAAGATCTCCGGATCTGTCCCCCATTGAGCATGTTTGGGACTGGATGAAGCGTCGTCTCACGCGGTCTGCACGTCCAGCACGAACGCTGGTCCAACTGAGGCGCCAGGTGGAAATGGCATGGCAAGCCGTTCCACAGGACTACATCCAGCATCTCTACGATCGTCTCCAAGGGAGAATAGCAGCCTGCATTGCTCCGAAAGGTGGATATACGCTGTACTAGTGCCGACATTGTGCATGCTCTGTTGCCTGTGTCTATGTGCCTGTGGTTCTGTCAGTGTGATCATGTGATGTATCTGACCCCAGGAATGTGTCAATAAAGTTTCCCCTTCCTGGGACAATGAATTCACGGTGTTCTTATTTCAATTTCCAGGAGTGTAGACCCACAAAAATCTATTCCAATTAAGCAAGAAATTTCCAGTAGGACGTAAACAAAGCACTTTACCAAAGCCAAAATATACAGGAACAAATATGGTCGTTTCGAGGTGCTGATAAGCAGCAGTGTTACCAATATATGCAATATATGTCAAGCAGAATCGATGGAAGTAAAAACTCCAGTTATTTTGAGAAATACTGAAGACTTTCTAGAATTGAATGAAACTGTGGGGGTTGGGGACGTGGCAGTGTACATGGGTCTGCCCCTAAAATTTAGTACAATGTGGCTATTTTTTATTCTACAGCGAGTAATCTATACAGGGTGAGTCACCTAACGTTACCGCTGGATATATTTCGTAAACCGCATCAAATACTGACGAACCGATTCCACAGACCGAACGTGAGGAGAGGGGCTAGTGTAATTGTTTAATACAAACCATAAAAAAATGCACGGAAGTATGTTTTTTAACACAAACCTACGTTTTTTTTAATGGAACCACGTTAGTTTTGTTAGCACATCTGAACATACAAACAAATACGTAATCAGTGCCGTTTGTTGCATTGTAAAATGTTAATTACATCCGGAGATATTGTAACCTAAAGTTGACGCTTGAAACCTCCGACGTTCAGTTGCGTGTTGTAACAAACACGGGCCACGGTCGGCGAGCAGCATCTGCAGGGACTTCTTGCTGTGGGGTACGTTAAAGGAGAATGTGTACCGTGATGTGCCTACAACCCCAGAGGATATGAAACAACGTATTGTGGAAGCCTGCGGCGACATTACACTAGATGTACTGCGGCGTGTACGACATTCATTACGCCAGAGATTGCAATTGTGTGCAGCAAATGATGGCCACCACATTGAACATCTATTGGCCTGACATGTCGGGACACACTCTATTCCACTCCGTAATTGAAAACGGAAACCACGTGTGTACGTGTACCTCACCCCTCATGGTAATGTACATGTGCGTCAGTGAAAAATACCAATAAAAAGGTGTTAGCATGTGGACGTAATGTGCTGTTCCAGTCTCTTCTGTACCTAAGGTCCATCACCGTTCCCTTTGGATCCCTACGTAATTCGGTGCTCTCCGATACACACGATCGAACAGCGGAGGAGTGGTACTCAAGCGTCAACTTTAGGTTACAATATCTCCGGATGCAACAAACGGCACTGATTACGTATTTGTTTATATGTTCAGATGTGCTAACAAAAATAACGGGGTTCCATTTAAAAAACGTAGGTTTGTGTTAAAAGACATACTTCCGTGCATTTTTTTATGGTTTGTATTAACCAATTACACTAGCCCCTCTCCTCACGTTCGGTCTGTGGAATCGATTGGTCAGTATGTGATGCGGTTTACGAAATATATCCAGCGGTAATGTTAGGTGACTCACACTGTATATCAATGTAATCTGAAAAGACTATCGAATTTAATAGAATTATTAAAAAATCGATTTTCCATCATTCACAAGCGAGCAGTGTCCTTCGATACAGTGCCCACTACACAATAAGAACGAAATGAAGGATAAACCCGCAGATACGTAGGCGTTAACTGAAACCGGCTCGGCTGTTAGAAGGGAACGTGAAGCGTTTACGAACTACAGTAGCAATGTGCTACCGCGGCAACTCTCCCACAGCCCTGTGAAATTTTGGATATACGCAAAGGCTGCCAGTAGCACAAAATTTGGGGGCAGAAATATAGCAAGATGACAACCGAAATTTTGTCTTCAAATGTTCCTTCCGAAAGGAAGAGTAAGGAATTTGATACTGTTTAATTACTGTATTGCTACAAAAATATGTTTCTTAGTATTCAGAAGCAACGGCGTTGAAAAGCAGCTTAAATCCCTAAAATTCAATAGGAAGAACTATAGTCCTGTAAGTCTTACTTTTATTTGTAACAGAGTCGCAGATTATATCCTACGTTCAAACATTGTGATCTACCTGTAATAAAATAACTACTTTCCATGGAAGGAACGTATTCCGTAAAAATACATCACGTGCAAATCAACTCCTACTCTTCATGCTAGAAACATTAAATGCTATGGATAGAGATAACATGTGTGTGGTGTTTCTACATATTTGTAAATGTTTCTTATCATAACCGCACTGACACCAAGCAAATCAAATACATTTCTTTGTCAACTTCTTAGCAGGCAGAACGCAGGGCGTTATCTTAAATACAAACACCGAAGTAGTCTTTGTTGTGCACTAGTGAAATATAGTACTACCATTACTATTCATATTAAACATTAAGAACTTAGAGGATAATAATTAGTTACAATCTACTTCTCATAGATCACGTGATGTTAGGATGCAAAAGAGTGCCTGAGGCCATAACCTTACACTGTAAGGTAAGTACATAATTAAATAAGCCGAGCTTGTGCGATCGTTTCCCTTGAAGTCTCTACAATTGTTACTCTCAGCTGTTTGTACGACACTACTGACCTTAATAATGAAAAATGTTCACTGGCACTCGAAGACGCCTCATAATTCGCGAACACCTGCTTGGAATCGATTTCAAGAACGTACTAATGGTGTGCAACACAGGTAAGATATAGCTGTTGTATTCGGAGAAAAGCAATGGACCAAGAACCGAAGTCCTTGGAACTTTCGAAAACATTCTTTTTTTTTTCATGGTGACTTCTCCAGTTCATAGGCGATTTGTTGCTGCTTTAAACTGATTTCAAGAACCGAATTCTGGTGTGTGACACAGGTAAGATATAGTTGTTATATTCAGAGAAAAGCTATGGACGAAGAGCGGAACCCTGTGGAACTCCTGGCAGCAAATTTTTTCCTTGATGGATCCTCCGTTTCAAGCCAATTTGCTAGCTGTTTGTCAGTTAGCTATCAAAACAGAGTGTTACAGGGTTTGAGAAATTCATTTCTACCAGTTTCGAAAGGGGGATATCGAAATCAACGATGTAAAATGCCTTACTGAACTCAAGCAGTTTAAAATTGAAACTTCGTATCTGTGGCCTTCTGTGACCGTAGTTTAATTAATGTAGTTGCATTGTGGTGACTTTGGAAACGCGACTGATATTTTTCGTGGGTGATATAAATTTTAAGGTAGTCCGACAACTGATTATAAACAATGTACCGCATAGCTTTCGATACTGCAGATAAATTTTGATCGGTGCGGTGATTCAGAGTTATCATTTGGACCTCTGTGGGTAAAGAAAATGAAGGCTCCTGTTTGTTGGCACGATACTGGAAAACTGTTTGTTGGTCGGAAATCGAGCGTGTAAAAGAGAAAGGTGACGCGATTGGTCACAGTCTTCTTCGATTCGACGAGATTGTAACGGAAATTTCAATCGGTTTTAGCTGGCAGGTAGACGGAGACACTGCATTTGCTAGCCAATACCTGCTTTGAAACTTCCACGAGCCCGTATTCAGAGGTGAAAATACAAATGTCATTCGGTGTAATACATATCTACACTCCTGGAAATTGAAATAAGAACACCGTGAATTCATTTTCCCAGGAAGGGGAAACTTTATTGACACATTCCTGGGGTCGGATACATCACATGATCACACTGACAGAACCACAGGCACATAGACACAGGCAACAGAGCATGCACAATGTCGGCACTAGTACAGTGTATATCCACCTTTCGCAGCAATGCAGGCTGCTATTCTCCCATGGAGACGATCGTAGAGATGCTGGATGTAGTCCTGTGGAAAGGCTTGCCATGCCATTTCCACCTGGCGCCTCAGTTGGACCAGCGTTCGTGCTGGACGTGCAGACCGCGTGAGACGACGCTTCATCCAGTCCCAAACATGCTCAATGGGGGACAGATCCGGAGATCTTGCTGGCCAGGGTAGTTGACTTACACCTTCTAGAGCACGTTGGGTGGCACGGGATACATGCGGACGTGCATTGTCCTGTTGGAACAGCAAGTTCCCTTGCCGGTAGAACGATGGGTTCGATGACGGTTTGGATGTACCGTGCACTATTCAGTGGCCCCTCGACGAACACCAGTGGTGTACGGCCAGTGTAGGAGATCGCTCCCCACACCATGATGCCGGGTGTTGGCCCTGTGTGCCTCGGTCGTATGCAGTCCTGATTGTGGCGCTCACCTGCATGGCGCCAAACACGCATACGACCATCATTGGCACCAAGGCAGAAGCGACTCTCATCGCTGAAGACGACACGTCTCCATTCGTCCCTCCATTCACGCCTGTCACGACACCACTGGAGGCGGGCTGCACGATGTTGGGGCGTGAGCGGAAGACGGCCTAACGGTGTGCGGGACCGTAGCCCAGCTTCATGGAGACGGTTGCGAATGGTCCTCGCCGATACCCCAGGAGCAACAGTGTCCCTAATTTGCTGGGAAGTGGCGGTGCGGTCCCCTACGGCACTGCGTACGATCCTACGGTCTTGGCGTGCATCCGTGCGTCGCTGCGGTCCGGTCCCAGGTCGACGGGCACGTGCACCTTCCGCCGACCACTGGCGACAACATCGATGTACTGTGGAGACCTCACGCCCCACGTGTTGAGCAATTCGGCGGTACGTCCACCCGGCCTCCCGCATGCCCACTATACGCCCTCGCTCAAAGTCCGTCAACTGCACATACGGTTCACGTCCACGCTGTCGCGGCATGCTACCAGTGTTAAAGACTGCGATGGAGCTCCGTATGCCACGGCAAACTGGCTGACACTGACGGCGGCGGTGCACAGATGCTGCGCAGCTAGCGCCATTCGACGGCCAACACCGCGGTTCCTGGTGTGTCCGCTGTGCCGTGCGTGTGATCATTGCTTGTACAGCCCTCTCGCAGTGTCCGGAGCAAGTATGGTGGGTCTGACACACCGGTGTCAATGTGTTCTTTTTTCCATTTCCAGGAGTGTACTTTGTAGAGATGGTGAAGATAATATTAAGCAAACGGTATCTCTCGTAGACTGTTACAAGCAGACATCATTCCCACACTTGGTCTATGAACAGAACGGAAAGAAACCTTAGTGCATGCTAAAATGAAAAGGTCCGAAACGTTAGCGTCAAACGCGACACATCCCGGAGTTTCTGGGAGCATTACCAAATTACATTCATAAATCTAAGACTACATAACAAGAACAAGTTCAAAGTACCGCCATACGTCTCTTGTGGTGAAGAAGGCCAATATTTACAATTCAATAATGAAAGTATTGCATTACAAAAAACTGAGTGGAACTTATACAACTCTCAACATAGTTTGTAGTGCGCCACTGGTACTGTGGCGGGCTAGTGTGATTAAAAAATCTACATTTATATTGTAGCGCAGTGAAACAGCGTAAGTCAAATATTTGTTTCTCTCTATACAAGCGTCCCCCCCCGTGAACCATGGACCTTGCCGTTGGTGGGGAGGCTTGCGTGCCTCAGCGATACAGATAGCCGTACCGTAGGTGCAACCACAACGGAGGGGTATCTGTTGAGAGGCCAGACAAACGCGTGGTTCCTGAAGAGGGGCAGCAGCCTTTTCAGTAGTTGCAGGGGCAACAGTCTGGATGATTGACTGACCTGGCCTTGCAATATTAACCAAAACGGCCTTCCTGTGCTGGTACTGTGAACGGCTGAAAGCAAGGGGAAACTACGGCCGTAATTTTTCCCGAGGGCATGCAGCTTTACTGTATGGATAAATGATGATGGCGTCCTCTTGGTAAAATATTCCGGAGGTAAAATAGTCCCCCATTCGGATCTCCGGGCGGGTACTACTCAAGAGGACGTCGTTATCAGGAGAAAGAAAAAGGCATTCTACGGATCAGAGCGTGGAATGTCAGATCCCTCAATCATGTAGGTAGGTTAGAAAATTTGAAAATGGGAATGGATAGGTTAAAGTGAGATATAGTGGGAATTAGTGAAGTTCGGTAGCAGGAGGAACAAGACTTTTGGTCAGGCGAGTACAGGGTTATAAACACAAAATCAGATAGGGGTAATGCAGGAGTAGGTTTAATAATTAAAAAAATAGGAGTACGGGTAAGCTACTACGAACAGGATAGTGAACGCATTATTGTGGCCACGATAGACACGAAGCCCACGCCCTCTACAGTAGTACAAGTTTATATGCCAACTAGCTCTGCAGATGACGAAGAAATTGAAGAAATGTATGATGAAATCAAAGAAATTATTCAGATAGTGAAGGGAGACGAAAATTTAATAGTGATGGGTCACTGGAATTCGGTAGTAGGAAAAGGGAGAGAAGGAAACGTAGTATGGGAATATGGATTGGGACTAAGAAATGAAAGAGAAAGCCGCCTGGTAGAATTTTGCACAGAGCGCAAATTAATCATAGCTAACACTTGGTTCAAGAATCGTAAAAGAAGGCTGTATACATGGAAGAAGCCTGGAGATACTGAGAGGTTTCAGATAGATTATATAATGGTAAGACAGAGATTTACGAACCAGGTTTTAAATTGTAAGACACTTCCAGGGGCAGATGTGCACTCTGAACTGTAGATTACAACTGAAGAAACTGCAAAAAGGTTGAAATTTAAGGAGATGGGACCTGGATAAACTGAAAGACCCAGAGGTTATACAGAGTTTCAGGGAGAGCATAACGGAACAATTGACAGGAATGGTGGAAAGAAATACAGTAGAATGAGGAATGGGTAGTTTTGAGGGATGAAGTAGTGAAGGCAGCAGAGGATCAAGTAAGCAAAAAGACAAGGGCTAGTAGAAAGCCTTGGGTAACAGAAGAAATATTGAATTTAATTGATGAAAGGAGAAAATAAAAAAATGCAATAAATGCAACAGGTAAAAAGGATTACAAACATTTCAAAAATGAGATCGACAGGAAGTGCAAAATGGCTAAGCAGGCATGGCTAGAGGACAAATGTAAGGATGTAGAGGGTTATCTCACTAGGGGTAAGATAGATACTTCCTACAGGAAAATTAAAGAGACCTTTGGAGAAAAGAGAACTACTTGTATGAATATCAAGAGCTCAGATGGAAACCCAGTTCTAAGCAAAGAAGGGAAAGCAGAAAGGTGGAAGGCGTATCTAGAGGATCTATACAAGGGCGATGTAATTGAGGACAATATTATGTAAATGGAAGAGGATGTAGATGAAGATGAAATGGGATATATGATACTGCGTGAAGAGTTTGACAGAGCACTGAAAGACCTGAGTCGAAACAAGGCCCCGGGAGTAGACAACATTCCATTAGAACTGCTGACGGCCTTGGGAGAGCCACTCCTGACAAAACTCTACCATCTGGTGAGTAAGATGTATGAGACAGGAGAAATACCCTCGGACTTCAAGAAGAATATAATAATTCCAATCACAAAGAAAGCATGTGTTGACAGATGTGAAAATTAGCGAACTATCAGTTTAATAAGTCACAGCTGCAAAATACTAACGCGAATTCTTTACAGACGAATGGAAAAACTGGTAGAAGCTGACCTCGGCGAAGATCAGTTTGGATTCCGTAGAAATGTTGGAACATGTGAGGCAATACTGATCCTACAACTTATTTTAGAAGAAAGATTAAGGAAAGGCAAACTTACATTTCTAGCATTTGTAGACTTAGAGAAAGCTTTTGACAATGTTGACTGGAATACTCTCTTTCAAATTCTAAAGGTGGCAGGGGTAAAATACAGGGAGCGAAAGGCTATTTACAATTTGTACAGAAACCAGATGGCAGTTATAAGAGTTGAGGGGTATGAAAGGGAAGCAGTGGTTGGGAAGGGAGTGAGACAGGGTTGTAGCCTATCCCCGATGTTATTCAATCTGTATATTGAGCAAGCAGTAAAGGAAACAAAAGAAAAATTTGGATTAGGAATTAAAATCCATGGAGAAGAAATAAAAACTTTGAGGTTCGCCGATGACATTGTAATTCAGTCAGAGACAGCAAATGACTTGGAAGAGCAGTTGAACTTAATAGATAGTGTCTTGAAAGGTGGATATAATATGAACATCAACAAAAGCAAAACAAGGATAATGAAATGTAGTCGAATTAAGTCGGGTGATGCTGAGGGAATTAGATTAGGAATTGAGACACTTAAAGTAGTAAAGGAGTTTTGCTATTAGGGGAGCAAAATAACTGATGATGGTCGATGTAGAGAGGATATAAAATGTAGTCTGGCAATGGAAAGGAAAGCGTTTCTGAAGAAGAGAAATTTGTTAACATAGAATATAGATTTAAGTGTCGGGAAGTCATTTCTGAAAGTATTTGTATGGAGTGTAGCCATGTATGGAAGTGAAACATAGACGATAAATAGTTTGGACAAGAAGAGAATAGAAGCTTTCGAAATGTGGTGCTACAGAAGAATGCTAAAGTTTAGATGGGTAGATCACATAACTAATGAGGAGGTATTGAATTGGATTGGGGAGAAGAGAAGTTTGTGACACAACTTGACTAAAAGAAGGGATCGGTTGGTAGGACATGTTCGGAGGCATCAAGCGATCACCAATTTAGTATTGGAGGGCAGTGTGGAGGGTAAAAATCGTAGAGGGAGACCAAGAGATGAATACACTAAGCAGATTCAATAGGATGTAGGCGGCAGTAGGTACTGGGAGATGAAGAAGCTTGCACAGGATAGAGTAGCATGGAGAGCTGCATCAAACCAGTCTCAGGACTGAAGACCACAACAACATATACAAGCGTAAGTAGTTCACAAGAAAAGGTCATATTTACATCTCGATTTTCAAATATCAAATCACTCATTAATTATATCCGCCTGTGCTTGAATTCTGTTTCTACGGCTTATTAAAATAACAGTGATACCTGTAACTTAAGAGTTTAAAGTTTAGTTTGTTACTCAAGTGCAATATCATAAACGGCCAATGTATAACTGACACTTCCCTGTTTTTATAAAATACAGGGATGCAGTCCTTCGCCCTTACTGTTCAATCTTTACGTCGAAGAAAAAATGTGGCAAATAAAAGAAAGTTTCAAGAGTGGCACTTAAAATTCAGCGTGGAAGGATATCAATAATTAGATTCGCTGACGACATTGCTGTCCTCAGTGAAAGTAAAGATGAATCACAGGATCTACTGAATTGAATGAACAGTCTAGTGAACACAGAACATGGGTTGTGAGTAAATCGAAGAAAGGCGAAAGTAACGGGAAGTAGCAGAAATGAGAACAGCGAGAAACTTAACATCAGGATTGGTGATCACAAAAAGGAATTCTGCTACCTAGGCAGCAAAATAAGATACGACGGACGAAGCAGGAGGACATAAAAAGTAGACTATCACTGGCGAAAGATACATTCCCGGCCAAGAGTATTAGTATTAAGCGTAGGCCTTAATTTGAGGAAGCAATTTCTGAGAATGTACATTTGGATCACAGCATTGTGTGTTTGTGAAAAATGGACTGTGGGAGACCCGGAACAGAAGAGAATCGAAGCATTTGAGATGTGATGCTATAGAAGAATGTTGAAAATTAAGTTCTCTGATCAGGTAAGAAATGAGGAGGTTCTCCAGAGAATCAGTCAGGAAAGGAATATGTGGAACACACTGACAAGAAGAAGGGTTGGGAGGTTAGGACCCTGTTAAGGCATCAGGGAATAACTTCCGTGGTACTGGAGGGAGCTTTAAAGGATAGAAACTGAAGAGTAGGACAGAGATTGGAATGTTGTTGCTGTAGTGATCTTCAGTCCTGAGACTGGTTTGATGCAGCTCTCCATGCTACACTATCCTGTGCAAGCTTCTTCATCTCCCAGTACCTACTGCAACCTACATGCTTCTGAATCTGCTTAGTGTATTCATCTCTTGGTCTCCCTCTACCATTTTCACCCTCCACGCTGTCCTCCAATACTAAATTGGTGATCCCTTGATGCCTCAGAACATGTCCTACCAACCAATCCCTTCATCTAGTCATGGTGTGCCACAAACTCCTCTTCTCCCCAATTCCAGTCAATACCTCCTCATTAATTATGTGATCTACCCATCTTATCTTCAGCATTCTTCTGTAGCACCACATGTCGAAAGCTTCTATTCTCTTCTTGTCTAAACTATTTATCGTCCACGTTTCACTTCCATACATGGCTACACTCCATACAAATACTTTCAGAAACGACGAGGTTGGAATACATACATAAATAATTATGGAAGTAAGTTGCAAGTGCTACTCTGAGATGAGGAGGTTGGCATAGGAGAGGAATTCGTGACGGGCCGCATCAAACAAGTCAAAGGAAAGATTACTTTTAAAAAAAGCCTCTAAGGAAGACAACGCTTTTCTTTTGTAATTTTTAATTCGCTCCAAATATGTAAAAAAAAATGATACCATTTCAAACCACTATTAACATTATTTGTACCTAATAGAAAAATCTATCAGACTACATACTCTTCCCTTTCACTAGTGAAATAACAAGGATTGTTTACTTCCTAAAAAATTAAAATTAATCACTATTTTTACATTTTACTCATTGTTTGGTATATTATAAATACTGTAATCTCTAGTAAGAGTAATATAGAACTTCAGTAAACAAACGTCACACAGTTTTATTCAAGACACAGATAATTCTGGATTGTACCTGTGGCTTAGCAAACTAGGATATCACTAACCAACATTTACAAACAAAGAAATTCACCAAACAGCTGTGCAAATTGAGAAGTTATTTTGTTTTATATCTGTCAATTTGCATGGCTGTTTGGCGAATTTCTTTGTTCAGTGTTTGACCAGCCGCTGTCCCACGTCCACAATGGATCAACATGAATCCAAAGTTTAAGCTGAAAAAATTGAACAGAAACAACGGTAACTTACCTCAAAGAAACATCGAATTATGTTTCATTCCATAACAGTAGGGCCTACGTATGATTATTATTTACACCAGGGGCGACCAAGATTTCGGCTCGCGGCCATTGCCCTGGCATGAGTGCCATACCACTAGGTCTCGCAAATTTCAGTTGCACGATAAACCACACAAATCTAAAGGCTGTAGTATCAACTAAATACCATGGATTGCAGTTACCAATAACTTAAACTGGACCGTCCACAGGGATAATGTTGTGGGGGTAAAGCAAACCAAGGACTGCGATTTCTTGGCAGAATACTTAGACATTGCATCAGCTTTAGTAAAGACTGCTTAAACCACGCTTGTACGCCCTCTTGTGAAGTACCGCTGCGCGGTGTGGCATCCGTATCAGATTGGACTGACGGAGGACATCGAAAAAGAAGGGCAGCTCATTTTGTATTATCGCGAAATAGTGGAGAGAGGGCCACGAATATGATACACTAATTGGGGTGGCAATCATTAAAACAAAGACGTTTTTCCCTGTGGCAAGACCTTCTTATGAAATTTCAATCACCATCTCTCTTCTCAGAGCGTGAAAATATTTTGTTGGCCCCTATCTATATAGGGAGAAATGATTATCATAATAAAATAAGAACAATCAGATTTCGAACGGAAAGATTTAAGCGTTTGCCCCGCGTGGTGTTCGAGAATGGAACAGTAGAGAAGCAGCTTAAAGATGGTTCGATGAACCCTCTGCCAGGCACTTGACTGCGAATTGGTGAGTAATCATGTAAATACAGACGTAGATGTAGATGAACTGTACTGCCTATTGAACTATTCATTATCACAGTATTATAGCCTAAGAGAACTTCAAGCATATCTCTTTATTCCTTAGTACTTATGTATCCCTCTTCTTTGCGCATTGATGCTTCCTGACTAGTCTGAAACCTCAGCCTACTCTTCATCATTACTGAATTGTGATCTGAGTGTATATCTGCTCCTGATTACGCCTTACAAACCAATATCTGAATTCGGAATCTCTGCCTGACCATGTCATAATCTAACTGAAATCTCCCAATATCTCGCTATTACGAGCTGAAATGCATTGCGGAACTCAATTAGTCTATCTCCTCTCCCATTCCTACTACCAATCCCAAATTATCGCTTAACCCTCCCTTCTATTCCTTCACATACAACAACATTCCAGTCCCCAATCACTCTTAGATTTTCATCTCCCGTTACGTACTAAATTACCCATTCCACATCCTTACACAATTTCTCTATTTCTTCCTCTTCTGCTTGCGACGTCGGCATATAGACCTGAACTGTTGTTGTCGGTGTTAGTTGCTGTCTATTTGATGAGAACAGCCCTATCACTGAACTGTTCACTGTAACTCACTCTCTGCCCTACGTTCCTATTCATAAGGCATCCTACTCCCATTATGCCACTTTCTGATGACGCTGATATTACCCTACACTCATCTGACCAAACATTCTTGTCTTCATTCCATTTCACTTCACTAACACCTACTATAACCAGACTGAAACATAGAAATTCCCTTTTCAGATTTTCTAGCTTCCCTACCACAATTAGCCTTCTGACATTCCATCCCCCGATTCGTAGAATGTTATCCTTTCGTTGGTTATTCAGTCTTTTTCTCATGGTCACCTCCTCGTTTGCAGTGCCCTCCCGGGAATCCGAATGTGAGACTAGTTTTGAATCTTTTGCCACTGGAGAGATTATCATGACACTTCTTTCATTTACGGGCCACATGTCCTGTGGATACACATTATTCGTCTTTAATGCAATGGCTTCCATTGCCTTGCTGACTCCTCAGGCCGTTGATCACTGGTGATTCTCCCGCCTTTAGGAATAGTTTCCCACCCTACGGTCAAGAGCGTGTCCTGAACCCCAGTTCTCACCTCCGCTCTTGTTGACAAGGGCCGTTGGTTGGAATGGAGATGACTAAGGCGCTAGCCCCCCACCCCGCCCCCCCCCCTATTTCATTTTTTCTTGTCGTTGCATTTGGTTGTGACAGACGTCACATGACACACTTTGAAGTTAATCTTGACCCCTTCACTCGTTTTTTTTTCATTTTTAATTACATAGAGCAGCAAGCTCTATGACCGAATATGCTCAGCTACCCTAGACCATGAGTGGACCTTGGGACATTATTGCTTAGGTGTTACTCGCATTCGTGCAACAAAACAAGTCATACGTCGACGTTATTTAGGATGTGGCTAAAATCACATCAAACAAAAAACTCTGCTTTGCCTTAACAATACGTATTTTCATATTTAACACATAGAAAAATTAGTATAGTTTAGTTAAAATTACAGTGTTTACAAAGCGCAGAAGGTCCCAGACATATATCCAACTGATGAATATGTTCAGTTGATGTCTTTTTTGCCACCAGGAACTCCTCCGGATGGCCAGGAAATAACCCTTTTGAACATGCATACATGATACGCTGGACATTTTGTCGTTCTCCATCACATTGTTCTGTTGAATTCAGACCATATCTTCCAATGTTCTTCAAATGTTGGTGGGCTGGACGAGATGCAGGGCATCATAAGCTGCCCTGGGATATCACTGTTCTGTCATATTTCTGCCCATCGGAGAGCTATTTATTGTTACTCTATTGTACATCAAAAATTTTACACCTTGCAGAGGTGGAAGACGGCAGCCAAAACTGCTTTTATGGGAGCAGGAATGCCCTAATGTAGAGGGGAATAAGAATAACTAGCTATTTTGGTAAACTCCTGCTTGAGAGCAATTCTTGCCGCAATAATTGGGGAGCTGTGTGGCTGAGAAGAGGCAATCAAAGTCAGAGTGTTTCTGATTGTTTCTGTGATGCACGTAGTGTGACTGAGGTGCGTGTCGACGAATCTGGTGTATGGGCTGTTGATCCAGACTACACAAGGTACATCGAGAGCTGAAGTTTTTAGTGCTGGAGCTGGTAAAGCCTGTGCCGTACCACAAGGTTTCTGCAGGAGTTAATTCTTGTCTTCATCTCAGCAGCAGTTTTCAACGAGTGCTCGTCAAAGCTGACTTCTAGATAACGTAGGCTTCTGTTGCGCCTGAACTGTTTCTCTTCAAAATATACCTTTATTTATTTCTTGGCGAGCTAGTTGTGAAAGGTAACCCAAGTGGGACTATATAAATGATTGAGAATGTAGGCAAAGCTTAGTGAACGAACAACATTTATTTTCCCAAAATAGACATAAACTATGCTAAACAAGTTATTGATTGAATACTATAAACAACTAACAGGTGATTTAAGACCACACTGGACAAGGATCCTGGATGGCAGAGACAGTTTAACTAGTGGAGTGAGTCAAGTACTCTGGTCCTAAAAATGTGGATAACGCAACCTGAACTGATCCGAGCTGAGCAGACTTTGATTGATCAAATCTGCTGAAGTTTCTCTACATAGGTGCAGTGGAGAGCAAGTGGCGATTGAAATCTGTACGCCCTGACAATGCCGGAGCAGCAGTACGTTACCCTGTTTGCTTCGTGCAGCAATGTAACTTGCAGCTGGGGAGATGTGTGTGGTGGAGGTGAGACGTGGAGGCGCCATCTGTGAATCGATCGCGGCCATGAAAGAAATGCAAAAATCTCACGGTCTAGCGATCAGGCAGACGGGTCGTAATTTACTCTCTACCAGAGCTCTGAAATCACAGTAGGTTTCAGTGCGTGGCACACCCATTCGCTGGTTATACCAAAGACCAATCTGGCTCACTTATACGACAGAGCTCACAAGGATACCAAATGTCAAGACTGGTAAACCAAAAACGAATAAGTGTGCCCTCGGCAAATTAGTAGTCCGAGACGTTTGGAGTCACACTGTTGGTACAGTAAGAACTCGTCCATAGGCTCCCCAGTCCAAACTACTCGCAAGTGAACTCAGTCTCAGGATAGGTCCCAAGTACCAACCACAGATGCTAGAGCCTCGACGAGAAGTGCTTACCAGACCAAAGTCGCACACCCGAGGAGTGCTTTGCAACTTTCCAGAAAAAAATTCCATTTTCCCACAAAGCGCACGGACAACACCATCTTGAGCCAATCACAGAACTCTAGAGGTGCTGAATCTCCCCTCCCACACGACAGCACAAACTCATGTCGAATCAGGGCATGAGTTAAGAAACCTACATCTCTGAAAAAAAAGGAACCGCCAATTACTGGCTTTTATAAGTTTTCACAGAGAGGGAAGATGATTTTTACTAAGTCATGTCTCTTCCCATGGCAGCAACCGAACAGATACAACCCCAAAGATCTTTATCTTAATCTCCTGTGCCTTGGAGCTTGTTATTCCTAGCTGTGAGGTGTAATAAAGATTCTCCAATCGTTTCCCTGACGCCAGATTTTGCTTATAGAACCGAGGCGGCCTATTTGCACTATTGGCAAACACGAAAACAGGCGAATGTTTTTACATATGGCTCTGCACACAATGCCTGGTTTACAACTACACTGTATAGATGCATCCCTTTAGACTGTCACCCCAGTCCAGGCTTCTGCTGGCGCCACAGCAGGTAGTGTAGCATTGTTCTGATGGAGACCTGTCTCAATGAGGGCCTGCCCTGTATGGCTGAGGGCCTGTCTGGCAAGATTTATTAAGGGATGGGCTCGCCGCCAATTGCTTTCAACTCCCAATAAGCCATTTATGTGAGCTAAGAATCATAAAAATACCTTATGCTTTTAGCGCCTTACCAGGCCCCATCAATGTCTGCTCAGGCCATTAACTTTCTAGAGTCTCGCTCAAGATGTGTCAGGTTGTAATGAAATCTTTAATAATTTTACATATGCGAAAACTAAGTGAGAGAGTAATTGTCCTCTCTCAGTTGTTAAGGTGGAATCTCATGACTTCCATTTTGGCAATGCTTGGCCTTAGCCTCCAGTTAAGCAAGGATTTGCCAACAATTTGTAGGTCTTCAGTCAAGACAGACTCAGTAATGCCCAGGCCTTAGTGGCTCGCAGCAAGAGCCCAATAGCATTCATATCCAGATTTCCTTAATGTTATCTTAGGCATATCTGCTGAATGCAGGGAAAACAGAAGAGGGGTTAGCACTGATCCTTGTGGAAGGCTATTACTAACCATCATTAGAAGTCTCATCTTACTGCCCATTAGAACCTGAGAGTTTCTGTTGCTGAACATAGAATTGATGAGATTTCCAATTTTAAGGCGTGGTATGGTTGCTAAAGGTTATGGTTTCTAAATGCTATTACCCCTTGCCACTACACAGTATCATGAGCTGCCATTAGGTCTACAAACACAGTTGAGGTTTTCTCTTTCTTTGCTAATCTTTCTTCAGTAAAATTTGTCAGAGAAAGATCGGTGCAACTGCCTGTTCAGCAGGCAGGTTTTGCAAAATTTTGTGGCTGATTCTGTTTTATATTATTCACTCTGGAAGTTTATGTATTGTGTTAAGTAAAGGAATGGGTTGCTAGCTTTGCTGTTAGTCATTTTCTTTACTTGATTTTAAGGTGGCTATGATTTTTGTTCTTCTGAAAACATGGGGTATGTTACCAGTGTGGAGAACATCAGTGGTCTGGTGGGTTGTCACCTCCAAGTTTTCTCAGCAAGAACCAGGCTTTTCTGCTTGAGGTGCTTTTAAGACTAATTGTAAAGGTTCAACTGGTTCAGTCCACTACTGCGTCGATACTGAGGAGATATTCGTCAGCTGTTTCACAGTCATTGGCAAAACTTTTTGCACAGAATTTCGCACCTTCGTGTCCATCTATATTCCTTGTGAAAGCCTCTTGGGATACATCTCTTTACTACGCATAGCACAGCTCCAAAGAACCTACTTTGTGCTTCGTTGAAACGAACCCCTACATTTCGCTGAGGTCAGTAATGTAATTATTTTTCCGAATGCAAAATTTACTTCTTCGTTACAATTAATACATTTTTTAATTTTTGAGTGTCCATGATTTTATGAAAAATGAATGTGCAGAGTCGTCTTCGTCCTTCTTCTTGCTCGGACCGCCATGCGAAAGGTCATTTACAAAACTGTCATGTAATTTAAAGGGAAATAGTAATTGATTTGAAATTAGAAACGTCCAGTTTTATAGTACAGGGTGATTCAAAAAGAATACCACAACTTTAGGAATTTAAAACTCTGCAACGACAAAAGGCAGAGCTAAGCACTATCTGTCGGCGAATTAAGGAAGCTATGAAGTTTCATTTAGTTGTACATTTGTTCGCCATTTCAGCCAATAAAGTTTTTGGTCCCTTTTTCTTCGAAGGTGCTACTGTAACTGGACTACAGTATCTGGAGATGTTAGAGAATTGGCTGTTCCCTCAGCTCGAACAAGAAGCACAACAATTCATATTTCAGCAGGATGGAGCGCCACCACATTGGCACTTATCTGTCCGTAACTACCTGAACGTCAACTACCCGAGGCGATGGATCGGCCGCCAGGCAGCCCGTGACAGAGCACTTCATCACTGGCCTCCAAGAAGCCCTGATCTTACCCCCTGCGATTTTTTCTTATGGGGATATGTTAAGGATATGGTGTTTCGGCCACCTCTCCCAGCCACCATTGATGATTTGAAACGAGAAATAACAGCAGCTATCCAAACTGTTACGTCTGATATGCTACAGAGAGTTTGGAACGAGTTGGAGTATCGGGTTGATATTGCTCGTGTGTCTGGAGGGGGCCATATTGAACATCTCTGAACTTGTTTTTGAGTGAAAAAAAACCTTTTTAAATACTCTTTGTAATGATGTATAACAGAAGGTTATATTATGTTTCTTTCATTAAATACACATTTTTAAAGTTGTGGTATTCTTTTTGAATCACCCTGTATTATGTTTAATCCCATTTACTAATAATGTGTAAACCTTTTGCGTATTTTTCGGCCTGCTAATATAATTCGTTCCTGCAATTTATGTCTTTAACGAAGTCTGTAAATTGTCATCATTATCACCATTCAAATCATTTCACTGCATTAAAACCCAACAATAACACGATTTTGTGTCACCAAGCTCCCTGCTTATCAACAACTCCTGGCATTGAACTGCACATCACTGTGCTGAGCAACGCGTCCCACACAGTAAAATCAGGCGACCAGTACAAGAAACATTTCATTTAAAGAGACAATACACTGCGTCTGAATTATACCTCTATATCGGCATTCAACATCCTCTTGCTGCCGTCAATTAATGCTGACTTCCTTCCTTAACATTTTACTTTCATATTTACTTCCGGATGTGCTACACCATAAACCTATGCGACTGTTGACGATTATCGTCTATTGTCTATGTGAAATTGACGTTTGTTCGGCATTGCAGTTGCTAATGGTGCGTTGAAATAAACCATTGCCCATAGTTGTCACAGCTCTTCAAATTTCAAAGCGTTATTGAGTAATAGAAACACAGTATTTTTTTAAGTGTGATTAGCGATTGACTCTAGGCTGTAGTTTAAATAAGGCAAATTCAAACTTAAATGGCAAATAATCTGATAAGCCATACTGCGATTTCGGCAAATGTGTCATAAGATAAAGCCATATTTCATTTTATTGATCCGCAACATATAGGCCTAACAATGAGGAATTTCGACAAACTAGTTACACAAATAAAATAAATTAGCAGAGAAACATTAAATAATGAATTTTAGCGAACCGCACAGGGTCCATATGGGATAATCTTTTTAGCGTTCAAATACAGAAAATCCCTTACAATATGGGACGGTTGGCAACCCTAAACACAATGCACTCACAGGAGAAGTAGGGTTAAAATCTCCGTTCAGCCATACAGGTTTTTATGTTTCCTATTGTTGCAGAAAGAAATTTTACCAGACATCAAGGCTCTTCGTTGCGCAATACTTGTCATTTACATGTCACATTCTGCTTCGAACGTCCAAAATTGTCATTGGTGTTTTACGTTCCTATAAAAATGTAAAATCACGTTCAGTAATGTGTAATTGTTGCTGTAGATATTTCTTTGCCCCCTTCAGGAAAAACAGTGAAGAGCACAGCGAAACGCGAACTGCCCCCGACATAACTTTCTCTTCTCGTGATAGAAAGCTTCCACCAAGATTGTGTATCTGGATAAAGCACTTTTCATAACGCTGCAATACAGATGGGATCAGGTCGTTTCAAATTTCCCTCCTCCCCCTCTTTATCTCCCTCTTCTTCTCTCTGTTACCTTGGGAGCTCTGGATGCAGTAGGCACTGACTTGCATTTCGCTTACGGAGGGGAAAAAACGTTGTGACATCCGGCATTCACTGACACTGTCGCCGAGATTTATGATCACTGATTGTAAATATAATCCTCTGAGATTTATATCTCGTATGAAGATCCTAGTAGTCATCGATTCTTGCTTTTTCTGTTCTTTTTTTTTTCTTTTTTCATCCAACCAACTCCTGATGAGCCAGGAGTGGGTTGTCAGTGGCAACGTTTACACTGCTCTGCCGCCAAAAGATTTAAAACAACAAAAAGTAGCTTCAAATTATTCAGACGTGTTCAAATATACGTCTTTCGAAACCACACATATCAATAAAAGTGTTACATCTCCCTGAAATGTCATACAGGTGTGTTGGTATTGTGACTGCTCCTGTACCGATCGGAAGGTCATTCCAGACATTGTTTATGAACATACACACAATTACCGTGAGTGCTACCTATCACCAGACTGCCCCATTCGAATGGACTGGAGCACTTCAGTTGAACGTGAAGCACCAGTAAGGACGCATTAGAAACGTCTGTGAAACAGAAAAGCGAACATCCATCATGTCGCGGACAGTCGCGACCAATGATCGGGCCCGTATCATACAGTTAGACGTAAAAAAATCGCCGGCGATGAGGATGAAATGATGATGAGGACAACACAACAGCCAGTCCCCGAGGGAAGAAAACCTCCACCCCGGCCGGGAATCGAAGCCCGGCCCGCTTCCATGGGAGGCGAGCACGTTACCACCCAGCTAAGCAGGCGGACAATTACGCGTAGAAGGCTTGTGAACCAGTGAATTTGCGCGACATGTGCGTCGGGGTCAAAGTGTTGTGGTGCGTACACGGAATCAGTTCCAGTTGACAGGCAGTATTGATTATGACACCAAACATTCAGTCCGCGTTCGACAAGTGCACAGGATGACCGATATCTACGATTTTTGAGTCAAAAGAACCATAGGCTGATTGCTCCAGAGTTGAATTCGGCATTCGAAGAGGCTACAGGAAGTCCTGCATCGCACCAAACTGTTAGGAGACGGCTTTCCCGATGGCCATAGCGAGCACCACCTTGTACACCACAACATCGTGGAGACCGTCACAGATGGGTAAGGAATCATATGGAATACAATATCGCAGTACCTGGTGTCGTTCGGAATTGTGCTGCAATGTTACTTCTTAGATGCATCCATGCATGGAATGACGACGATTCAAATTTGGTTCAAATGGTTCAAATGGCTCTGAGCACTATGGGACTCAACTGCTGAGGTCATGAGTCCCCTAGAACTTAGAACTAGTTAAACCTAACTAACCTAAGGACATCACAAACATCCATGCCCGAGGCAGGATTCGAACCTGCGACCGTAGCGGTCTTGCGGTTCCAGACTGCAGCGCCTTTAACCGCACGGCCACTTCGGCCGGCGATTCAAATTTGGGCCGGACCAGTACTCGAACCCAGACTTCCAGCTTATCGCGAGCGGTCGCCTTACTATTAGACTATCCGAGCAGGCTCCACGATCTGACCCAAAAACCGCTACGCCGTCAGCCATCTGCCTACAACCAGCACTCGCACATTCATTATGTGTATTCCCGTACAGGGGAGACATTTTAACTGAAAGTAGCTTGCACAATGCAGACGAATAAAGACGACATTGCAGTGATGTGTGTTGTTCAGAACTACACTACTGGCCATTAAAATTGCTACACCAAGACGAAATGCAAATAATAAACGGGTATTCATTGGACAAATATATTATACTGGAACTGACATGTTATTACATTTTCCCGCAGTTTGGGTGTATAGATCATGAGAAATCAGTACCTAGAACAACCACCTCTGGGCGTAATAACGGCCTTGATACGCCTGGGCATTGAGTCAAACGGAGTTTGGATGGCGTGTACAGGTACAGCTGCCCATACAGCTTCAACACGATACCACAGTTCGTCAAGAGTAGTGACTGGCGTATTGTGACGAGCCAGTTGCTCGGCCACCATTGACCAGACGTTTTCAACTGGTGAGAGATCTGGAGATTGTGCTGGCCAAGGCAGCAGTCGAACATTTTCTGTATCCCGAAAGGCCCGTACAGGACCTGCAACATGCGGTAGTTCATTATCCTGCTGAAATGTATGGTTTCGCAGGGATCGAATGAAGGGTAGAGCCACGGGTCGTAACACATCTGAAATGTAACGTCCACTGTTCAAAGTGCCGTCAATGCGAACAAGAGGTGACCGAGACGTGTAACTAATGGCACCCCGTACCATCACGCCTGGTGATACGCCAGTATGGCGATGACTAATACACGCTTCCAATGTGGGTTCACCGCGATGTCGCCAAACACGTATGCGACCATCATGATGCTGTAAACAGAGCCTGGATTAATATGAAAAAATGACGTTTTGCCATTCGTGCACCCAGGTTCGTCGTTGAGTACACCATCGCGGGCGCTCCTGTCTGTGAAACAGCGCCAAGGGTAACCGCAGCCATGGTCTCCGAGCTGATAGTCCATGCTGCTGCAAACGTCGTCGAACTGTTCGTGCAGATGGTTGTTGTCTTGCAAACGTCCCCATCTGTTGACTCAGGGATCGAGACGTGGCTGCACGATCCGTTACAGCCATGCGGATAAGATGCCTGTCATCTCGACTGCTAGTGATACGAGGCCGTTGGGATCCAGCACGGCTTTCCGTATTACACTCCTGAACCCACCGATTCCATATTCTGCTAACAGTCATTGGATCTCGACCAACGCGAGCAGCAATGTCGCGATACGATAAACCGCAATCGCGATAGGCTACAATCCGACCTTTATCAAAGTCGGAAACGTGATGGTACGCATTTTTGCTCTTTACACGAGGCTTCACAACAACGTTTCACCAGGCAACGCCGGTCAACTGCTGTTTGTGTATGAGAAATCGGTTGGAAACTTTCCTCATGTCAGCACGTTGTAGATGTCGCCACCGGCGCCAACCTTGTGTGAATGCTCTGAAAATCTCATCATTTGCATATCACAGCATCTTCTTCCTGTCGGTTAAATTTCGCGTCTGTAGCGCGTCATCTTCGTGGTGTAGCAATTTTAATTGCCAGTAGTGTACAATTGCGCCACCTCTTCATGAACCGCTTAGAAATTTAAAGAAGATTCTCGTTTCTGAAAGAAATTCTGCGTATATAATGGAAATAAAGGTACTCTATACAGTTATGATTTATGTAAAGTATCATGTTTGTCCAAGAGTAAACATACAGTAAAGACCTAACGCTCCTGGCTTGTTTCCTGTTTCAGTATATACGCTGATGAGCCGAAACATTATGACCAACTGCTTAATAGCTTGTTCGTCCGTCTTTAGACCGAAATACATCACTCATTATGCGTATCAGGGATCCGACAGTTTGTTGGCTGGTTTGTGGAGGTATGTAGCATTAGATGTCTACACACAGGTCATGTGATTCGCGTAAATAATGGGCCGCTGATTTGCGTACACAGTGATGGCGCCCGATAGCGAACCAGTTGGGTTTCATAGGATTTACATCTGGCAAATTTGGTCGCCGAGACAGCAACGTGAGTTTACTATAATGCCCCCCAAGCTACCGTAGCACGGATCTGGCTCCGAGACACTGACTGCCGAAAGGTGACGTCCGGAAAGGGGAAAGACATAAAGCGTGAAGGCGTGCAGGGGGTTTGCAGCTGTCTCCGATTATTACAAGTCCCACCCATGCGCAGGGAAGCAGGGAATATGTTCCATAGCATAATACTGCTCCTACTAGCCTGCGTCCTTAGCGCGCTGCACGTTTCGAGCCACCACTCACATCGATGGCGCCGTTTGTAGAGACGACCATCGACCTAGTCTATCAAAAATGGAACCGAGCGAGGTGGCGCAGTGGTTAGCACACTGGACTCGCATTCGGGAGGACGACGGTCCAATCCCGTCTCCGGCCATCCTGATTTAGGTTTTCCGTGATTTCCCTAAATCGTTTCAGGCAAATGCCGGGATGGTTCCTTTGAAAGGGCACGGCCGATTTCCTTCCCAATCCTTCCCTAACCCGAGCTTGCGCTCCGTCTCTAATGACCTCGTTGTCGACGGGACGTTAAACACTAACCACCACCACCTATCAAAAATGTGATTCACCCGAAGAGCCGACACCTATCCATTGATCGACGGTCGAATCTCGATGGTCCCGCACCCACTTAAATCGTAGTTGACGATGTCGTTGGGTCAACATGTGAACTCGTAGAGGTGATCTGCTGCGGGGCTCCATGTTCAACACTGTACGATGAACGATGTACTTCGAAACATTTTTGCGCGCTCCAGCATTGTGCTCTTTCGGCAGAGATGCCACGGATCACTATCTATGCTACCTTACAGAGCAGACAAGCCTCTGAACCCCACGTTCTGTGCCGGCCGCTGTTGACGAGCGATTCTAGGCGCTTACATCTACATCTACGTGATTACTCTGCTATTCACAATGAAGTGTCTGGCAGAGGGTTCAATGAACCACCTTCAAGCTGTCTCTCTACCGTTCCACTCTCGAACGGCACTCGGGAAAAATGAGCACTTAAATTTTTCTGTGCCAGCCCTTATTTCTCTTATTTTATCGTGATGATCATTTCTCCATTCGTAGTTGGGTGCCAACTGAATGTTTTCGCAATCGGAGGGGAAAACTGGTGACTGAAATTTCATGAGGAGATCCCGTCGCAACGAAAAACGCCTTTGTTTTAATGATTGCCACTCCAATTCACGTATCATGTCTGTGACACTATCTCCCCTATTTCGCGATAATACAAAACGAGCTGCCCTTCTTTGTACTTTTTCGATGTCATCCGTCAGTCCCACCTGATGCGGATCCCACACCGCACAGCAATACTCCAGAATAGGGCGGACAAGCGTGGTGTAAGCAGTCTCTTTAGTAGACCTGTTCAGTCCGGAAACGCGCTGCTGCTACGGTCGCAGGTTCGAATCCTGCCTCAGACATGGACGTGTGTGATGTTCTTAGCTTACTTAGATTTAAGTAGTTCTAAATCTAGAGGACTGATGACCTCAGATGCTAAGTCCCATAGTGCTTAGAGACATTTGAACCATTTTTGAACCCACGTTCTGTGAATAATCGTGGACGTCCAACCATTTAGCGCTTAGAGGTAGTCTCGCTGTCTTTCTACCTCTTTCCGTAGATGATCACGACAGTAGCACGTGAATGTTCGACCAGCTTTGCCGGTTTCGATATACTCATTCACAGGCTCTGCGTAATGATAATCTGCCCTTTGTCAAAGTCGCTTATTTCAATGGATTTCCCCATTTGCTGCCCACGTCCTCGCTAGAGTGATCCCCCGTCCGCGTGTGCTCCGCTTCCATACTTCTGTTATCGCGTCACGTGCTCGCAACCGCACCAGGCTGGATCGAAATGCGCCTGGACAGTGGTCATAATGTTTTAGCTTATCAGTGTACGGCAATGACTCGTTCATTCTATTCCATTCTTTTCTGTTTGTGTTTTCAATTACCATTGCCATTGCTGCCTCTGTTCTGATGAAATGTGTCTGTTTCTAATTGAAATAATAACTGTTGAAAAGATTCTTTCATCCTCTTTTACGTCATCTCCTATCCTTCGCTTATTCCGAAACATTACAGCTAAATGTGACTACTGTAACTGTACTAGTGGAAACTACCGAAGTTTGCGTAACGCCATTAACTTATTTTCTTTCTTAACAGCCACTAGCTGTACTTACCGTTCAACAAAACCCGAGCATAGTTTGTTTTCTTTCGAAGTCCAATGTTTTATTGAGTTACGTGGTGTAGATAATTTTACAGAAGATATATATTTCAAATGCAACCACACAAGCCAAAGCTATTCAGTAGCTTTGGTTCGAGCAGAAATCATTGTGTTTCTTGTTAAGAAATAAAATAATTTTATACAAATGGGAAAATATTACATGCAGTCTTTGGTAATAGTTCAACATTAAACTCATATATGTTATTTAACTTAGACAACCACTTCTCTCAATTGCGAAGAATTTATAGCTGATGCTCTCGAAATATTACTGCAGTCTATAAATGAAACATATCATGGTGTATTAAAAAAACTAAAAACCCGCCTCGATTGCTAAAAAAGCACCTAGTGTTAAGTGTTAACCCAAGTTTCAGCGTAGATAACTATACCTTCTTCAGAACAACAATAAAACCCACAACTGCCTAAGAAGACCTTTGTCAATGATTAAAAGAACACCATAGCTATATATTTATAAACGAAAGAGAAAAGGAAAACACAAACAGTACATATGTACAAAGTCAAAACCACTACTTAATGGTGTACGTTCCACCACACACCGGCCTATGTTCGATGGGCCATGACCCGCTATAAACTGCAGCTTCAACGGTCGCTCACTTACAAGCCCGACCCGCTACCTATGCACATGCGCAAGACAAGGGAAGTTATTTGAATGCGCATGCGCATACGAATACGAGAAAGTTTATACATGGGTTGGGGCTAAATAGTCCATATATTCCCAACTGTGGAACAACGTATATCAAAAAATGAAATCGATAGAACAAGATACGAGCTAAATAGAAGATAAAAACCTAAAAATAACCCCACAGGGTTGCTTATGCTAGTAAAGAAACTTATATATGAATCTACCTATGACAACAGGAGGAACTCTTAAAAACTATACTTAAAGCCAGTAGTTAGCCTGGGTGGGGGGAGGGGGGGGGGCTGAGGGGACGTAATCTAAAGACGTCGTGGTAATAAAGATATAGGAATAAAACGTGAGGTGTTCAACGGGCTAAAATCACCTTCATCGTAAAAGGAAAATGAGGATAAAAAGAAAGAAGATGAACAGATTGACCAACCACGCTCGCCAATCAGCGCGCGCATGTGATATTCCCCAGATCATCAGATTTACAAGTATGAAGAACAAAGAAAAGGCGCGAAACCTTCCAAAAATTTTCTATTTCTTAGTAGGAGTTGCTCATTGAGGATATTGTCTTTAACATGTTGCAGATGCTTAAAGATCTGCATTTCTTCCAAAACATCCAGTTTTAATCCCTTAACCTCGGCATGAAGTAACTCGATGTTAACTGGAGGGCTCGGCGCATGAGCCGTTTGCACAAGGTGTTCCGCATAAGTAGAGCCCTTAGTACCGTCACCGCTCCTGGTAGGAATGTGTTCTTTATACCTGAGACCCAGAGCTCGCCCCGTTTGCCCAATGTAAAATTTTGGACAATCCCCGCATGTAATTTTATATACTCTTGATTGGGAAAGTTTATCGCTCTTACTAGGCAAATGCCGGGATGGTTCCTTTGAAAGGGTACGGCCGACTTCCTTCCCCGTCCTTCCCTAATCCGATGAGACCGATGACCACGCTCTTTGGTCTCTTCCCCCAAACAACCCAAATTATCGCTCTTAATCTACAAGGAGTGAAATAAATTCCTTTGTAAACTATTATTAGTAAAATAGGTGACTCTGAAATTATGGGCTCTGAGTAAACGCCCCAGTTTGTAACTTATATTGCCTATGTAAGGGATAGATATCGTTGCCACCTGTTTGTCATCTAACGCATCCCCTAGGGTGGAAGACGTAATATTATTTTTATTTATTTTCTTGTTATACATCTGTCTTACCAGCTGAGGCCTATAGCCATAATTTATAGCAATATTCTCAAGTGTGACGAGTTCAGTTTCTACCGCATCTGGTGCAAGAGGGGTAGCTGTAACTCGATGAATATTAGAATCAAAATAGGACATCTTATGGGCATACGGATGGGCCGAGCCTGCAGATATAATATTGTCGGAAAACGTGTTTTTCCGAAAAATATTAAATTCAATGCGGTTGTCAACAACAGTTAAGGTGAGGTCCAAATGGTGTTGTTGTTGACGCGAAATAAACTCAATTAGTAATAATAATAGATGTCAGTTATACGATACAATGTTCCTTCGGACATGCATCTCGAGCGGTGGTTTCGTCCTTAGGCTATCCGATTACGACTGACGGCCAGAAACAAACTTGCATATGTGGCCAACCGTGTGTCTACAACCTACACTCGTACGTTAAGTACTTTCCTGTACAGTGGAAATACTTTAATTGAAAGTCGTTTGCTCGGTGTTGGCGAGTAAATACGATATTGCAGAGTCTGTCTTCTTCAGAATTACGATGCAATGTTCCTTCCGACATGCATGCAAATACTTCTGCTTCGAAAATTACGGATGTGCACCTTTCGAAACATCGGACGTTGGAGAAGACGCCACAGGTTGCATTCCCATATCTTCTTTGAACGAAAGTAATACCTTGAAGCGGGAAAATGAGTGGGTGAGGCTCTGGTGCAATAAACTGTGTGCATTGCGTCGATCGAAGACTTGTTTTCTCCAGGTTGACAGAGAGGCCGCGGGCGGCTTTGGGACACAGCGTCGGTCGTCGGCTGCTAAAGTTTATGCGTGCAGTCGTGGCAGAACTGCGTTCCCGGCGCCCCACGTCCAAAGCGGCGCTGATGTCACAGCAGACCGTCGACAGATCGTATGGTTCGCGAAACACTTGTGCTCGTCCTGTGAGGTGGTTAACTCTTGCGGAAGCATTGTATGTGTGGTACTGAACATCTACCCTAGACATACCGATGACGCTAATTCCTGTGTAACATCCGATATTCTGCGTCTCTCATCGATTATCATATCACGTTCAAAGTCAGTTAACTCGCATGGTGCTGTCGTGTTCACTACGCACCTGTCTGTAACAGACTGCTCACAATCGTGTCTACATTCGCGCCATAGCTGCATCTAGACGCAACACTGGGGCGTCATACATGGTGCATCTTTCCTTGACTTATGGCCTCTCAGTTACGTGGATCTCCTACGTGTTTCAAGACTTGTCATGACTAATTTTTGAAAACAAAAATAAATACTCCTGGCTGTGTATTATACCCATGTTCGATCCTTCTCTCATCCTGGTCAGCAAGGCATCCGCCCGCATCTCGTGGTCGTGCGGTAGCGTTCTCGCTTCCCACGCCCGGGTTCCCGGGTTCGATTCCCGGCGGGGTCAGGGATTTTCTCTGCCTCGTGATGGCTGGGTGTTGTGTGCTGTCCTTAGGTTAGTTAGGTTTAAGTAGTTCTAAGTTCTAGGGGACTTATGACCACAGCAGTTGAGTCCCATAGTGCTCAGAGCCATTTGAACCATTTGAGCAAGGCATCCGCAAGGCGCTTGGAGCTGTCACAAGCGGGCAAGTAAGCAGGAAGGTCTGGTCTGATGCTGTCCCGGCGACCACGGAATCGACGTGCACTTTTCCTTTTGGTGGCCACTTTTTATTGCTTACACCATTCGTGTTTCTCCTCGCAGGCTAAAGGAGTAAATCTTGGCGTGCAATCTGCATTGATGCCTCCGGCGAGAAGGCAGTAACTTAATGAGCTTCATCCTCACGGCACTTTTCTCTGTCCGGATGTATACACACGTTTATAAAAGCGTGCAGAAGGTACGTGTGTGACGCTTAGCAGTGATTAGCAATTATTTGGATGTATTTGGTTCTGTTTTTCAGTCTGCGACATGTAATGACAGTAGAAAAGTATTTACAAGAACAAAGTCTTATTTAAAACCTTCGAGAGCTGCTGGTGGAATGAATCTTTAATCATTAAGAGTTCCTATAAGCTGTTCATCATGAGGTACAATAAATTATTTCCATCACCCTGTGTGGTACCGGTCTGACCGTGCCGTTAAAAAAAGATAATAATAATAAAAATATTGCGTCACTCAAAAAAATTCAAATGGCTCAGAGAACTATGGGACTCAACTGCTGAGGTCATTAGTCCCCTAGAACTTAGAACTAGTTAAACCTAACTAACCTAAGGACATCACGAACATCCATGCCCGAGGCAGGATTCGAACCTGCGACCGTAGCGGTCTTGCGGTTCCAGACTGCAGCGCCTTTAACCGCACGGCCACTTCGGCCGGCTTTGCGTCACTCAAACTGCTGTTGACACAGTCAACAGTAAAATACGTTAATATAATTAGACAATTTTAGTACACTGTCTACATTCAGGTTACATCTTCTTCTGAGTACAGCATACTTCTCTGAGTACGCAAATATTTAAGAGTTGAGGGGAATCACCTGCACAAAATACATATATATCAAGTGTACACGTGTTTCGATGCTCTTTGTTATATTTTCCAGGCCACGATATCCAACAACAAACAAACCACTTACATAAAGTGAACGTGTGCACCGACGTATTTTTTCGGTCGGTGACATCTGACGACAATAAAGTACGGTGAATGTGTGTTTTGATGTATTTTGTTGCACAGTATAATTACAAGTTCCATGAAATATACCGATAAATCGCTAACAATAACGCAACAAATCGTACAGTGCGTGAAAGACTAACTCCAAGTGTTTTTGTTTTACGATATTTACTCGTATAAATGATGTAAATGCCCACACTTAGTCACGCGGCACAGAACTAATCGGTGATCCAGTATTTCCCGTACGCAACCCTGCATACCAGGAGTGAGAGTAGGAACATTCCGGTAATAACTCGCTCAGTTGTCGAAATGTGAAGGGGCACCATATTGTTGATGAAATCCCCGCTGTCAAAAAATTGGTCCAAATGGCTCTGAGCATTATGCGACTTAACATCTGAGGTCATCAGTCCCCTAGAACTTAGAACTACTTAAACCTAACTAACCTAAGGACATCACACACATCCATGCGCGAGGCAGGAATCGAACCTGCGACCCTAGCGGTCGCGCGGTTCCAGACTGAAGCGCCTAGAACCGCTCGGTCACAGCTGCCGTCTCCCTGCTGTCACTGTCAAGTTGTGGCATGAGCCCCAACTGCAGCATACCGAAACAGGTGGCATCACTGATAGTTCTATCAGCGAAGAAGGAGGATTCATAAACTCTCTTGGCTACGACGTAGAGTACGTTAACCGTCTCGGGAACCTGGAGGATGCGTTTTATAGTTACACATGTATTCTGTGTCGCCCTGTCCCCCATTATGCGTCCGTTGTGTCGATTGACTTTTCGTGAAAAATGGAAAAGTGGCTTCGTCATGGAAGACTAATTTGCTTGCCAAGTCGTCATTTTCAAGAAGGTTGTGAATATCAACGCTGAACTGCATGTAGAGCAATTTGTCATCTTGGCTCTTGTCCTGCAGTAGCTGCAATTTGTATTGTTTCGCTCTTAAACGCTTATCACGGATTTTCCACACTGTCGGCTGAGCCGGCCGTGGTGGCCGAGCGGTTCTAGGAGCTTCAGTCCGGAACCGGGCGACTGCTACGGTCGCAGGTTCGAATCCTGCCTCAGGCATGGATCATGGATGTGTGTGATGTCCTTAGGTTAGTTAGGTTTATGTAGTTCTAAGTGACTGATGACGTCAGATGTTAAGTCCCATAGTGCGCAGAGCCATTTGATTTCTTTTTTTTTTTTGTCGGCTGAGAGATAGTCAATTCTGCACTAGCTCGGTAGGTAAACTTTATCGGATTCCGCACCATCACGTCTGTCACACGGTCCGTTGCCTGCTCTGATATGTCCGGTCGTTAGTCGTCCGCAACGTTTTGCATCGCACAAGCATCATTCTCGGATCTCTTATAACATGTTACTATTTTGTTGTAAACAGGTTCGTTGTGAATATTGCCAAGGAAGGCGCTTAGCGCACTACTGCCGACTGGCAACGGGCAAATTCCCGTACACAAAATGCTTTCTACACCGATTTATTAAAATATTTCACGGACTTTATAACTGCCCCGTATTTTTCAGTGTGCGGCGTCCACTGATTACAGAAAAATTCACACAGGTGTTCATTGAGGGCTATATACACACATCGTTAAGTATTAAGGAAGTTCAGTACAACACACTGTCTTAATATTATCATAGGACGGGACTGGTTTCAGATCTAGTTCCAGCCATCTTCCGGCACACTTCCCGTGTTTTCCCTCGACACGTGAGGCAAAGGCGCGGTGGCTCACTGCGAACAGCCTTGGTCTGACCTATTCCCGTCCTTGGGCCACTCAGCCAGTGCCCTGCTTCTAGTGACCTGCCCGCGGAGAAATTCAGCTAACGTAAACAAACGCTAGCCTCTGTCTTTCATTCACGAATTTCTCGTTATTTGGAGAACGTTAGACCAGCATCATTCTACCTTAAACTGTTGGGGCGATATAAGCTACTTATCAACTGCAACACACAACTAAATATAATCAGACACTCTTATTAATCTTTTGGCAGTGCGTTTCAGAGGATTATACACTCATCATAATCGAGTCGTGTAAATTAACAAAACGTTGACGATTTAGAGATGCGTTTTGTCTGAGTAAAGTGTGACACTTCCTGGCAGCATGACAAGAAAGAAAATTATTTTGGTAAATTATACAAGGCGGCACACGAAAAACCAGCCTCGAGTACTAGACTGCTCAGTCGTCCGCCAGTTGTCATCTACTGTTTCGAAGCTGTTGCGACTACGTTTATTGTCACTGAGAAAGCCGTTGCGAATTTGTTAAGACGTGAGATGTTTCCTCTTCAAGACAGAGTGGGGTGGCGCAGTTGTTAGCACATTGGACTTGCATTCGGGAGGACGACGGTTCAAATCCGTGTCCGGCCGTCCTGATTTAGGTTATCCGTGATTTCCCTAAATCGTTTCACGCAAATGCCGGTACGGTTCCTCTGAAACGGCACGGCCGATTCCCTTCCTGTGACGTCTCCTGGCGAGACATTTACGAAATCGTTAAATATATAATAAAAATAAACATTTATATGTATTATTATTATTTCATTACTGTATGAATGGTTGTAGATTATGTATAAAAGGAAATAACAATTTTTCATTTTTATGTTTGTGCAATATTTATGTATTTATATTTCACAAATAACATCTGTGGTCGGCGAATGTATGTATCGAAGCAGACAATCTTAATTCAGAGATAACAAAGATAAATATTGGATTGCCTATAAATAGTGGAGGTTAAAACATTACTCTCTCTGTCTTCTTGTAGCCGTTAAAGTTGTAAGAGCCTGTGACGCTCGCTTGAATGCTTAGGTAGCCTTCGTTTGTCCTTTTGATCGAAAAAGACGCTATTGGAGGCTGATATATGTAAAAGATGTGTACGTCCAATTTATGTTGATTTTTTGAATATAGAAATTGTTAAAATTATTACCTGTAATGGTTTATTGCTAGCTTGCCCAAGATTTCATTCCACATTCTTAGCAATTTTCAGCATATTAGGAATTTTTCATGACGCAGAGCCGAGCAGCGATAGTGGGAGCCGCTGCCGCGGCAAATTGAAATTAAATTGAATGGAAGCAGTTTTCCCGCAATATAGCGGGCAGGTAACGGTGCATTAAAATTGTCTCTTTCAGCTTCCTGGAGACTTCGGAGGGAAATTGTGGATTTTTATTATATAACTTTCAGGTGGACATGGGTAGCTGCCGGCCGAAGTGGCCGTGCGGTTAAAGGCGCTACAGTCTGGAACCGCAAGACCGCTACGGTCGCAGGTTCGAATCCTGCCTCGGGCATGGATGTTTGTGATGTCCTTAGGTTAGTTAGATTTAACTAGTTCTAAGTTCTAGGGGACTAATGACCTCAGCAGTTGAGTCCCATAGTGCTCAGAGCCATTTGAACCATTTGAACATGGGTAGCTGCTATTATGTTGTCAGTAACGTAAATAATTAATAAATGATAACATTTTACTTGTGTGTGATCAAAGACTGCTGTGCAAAACCTGTTCTGGCTAATAACATAATAATCAAATTTCATTTCTTTTTAGTTTCATGCTCTCATGTTAGTTGTGGCAGTTAATAGTGTTCATACATTAAAAAAAGATCTACTGCGGCTTTTACGTTTAGTGAACATAACATTCTGTAACTTCAGTACAGGTAATAAGAGTAATTTACTGTGCTTTCAAGAGATGAAAGTAGCGAAGGGCATTTTTTATTCTATAATTAGCTACAGTAATGATACCATGTTCCGTACCTAACAAGCCAGATCAGCGTTATATAAAAATAGTTTGCAAATTAAGGATCGAACGTCCACAGCAGGAAATTTTTCAGTGTTGTGCGTATCTCCACATAATAGGTCACAGTGCTAAAGTTAAAATATTTTCAACTGTAGAAACTAATAGTGAGCATCGTATTTTATCTGTCCTGCTCGCAACAATAAGAAATATAAAATAAATTAAAATTTATGCCATATAAACTGCATATAAAGTAAAAAGGGTGTGCGGTAGGGATTATGCGACATTCCCCATCCCTCCCACTTCAGAGCTTGTGCTCCGTCTCTAAAGACCTCGTTGTCGAAGGGATGTGGAACACTAATCTCCTCCGTCCTCTTCAAGAAAGAATCACAATAGGGAGGCGTACGTGTCTACCTGTTCACTTAAGGAAATGCGAGACATTTTTGCAAAGAGGTTGTCTGTCTCTAGCTGCGTGACTGCTACGGTCGCAGGTTCGAATCCCGCCTCGGGCATGGATGTGTGTGATGTCCTTAGGTTAGTTAGGTTTAAGTAGTTCTAAGTTCTAGGGGACTGATGACGTCAGAAGTCCCATAGTGCTCAGAGCCATTTGAACCAATTTGTCTGTCTCTTTTTCATACCAGCAAAGAGCAGTATACAGGATTTGGTGACAAAGTGACATGCTAGAAAGCTAGTTGCAAACGCAAAAAAAATCGAGCTCCATCCGTTCGTACAGCTTCTGTGATCGCGGAAACTCGAGCACGAATGTTCCAGAGTTAAAAGAGGTTGACACGTAAACTGTCGCCACAAATGAACGTTTGGCGTGGATATTGTCAAAGTGTTTTACACCATACAGGGATGAAGCTCTAAAAGATGACATGTGGACAATAACTGAAGGAGAATGATACGGCAGAACATGTGAATTAGTGTATGCGCTAATGTCAAACAATTTTGACTGTAATGTTGGATCTGCTAGTGAATTTCACGAGTGACGAAGCCTGGTACCATCTGACATAACATGTGAACTCCCAAAATACCAAATACTGGTCAACAAAAAAAAAAAAAAAAAAAAAAAAAAAAAAAAAAAAAAAAAAAAAAAAAACTGTAAGATTAATGAGGAATCTCTTCATGGTGAAAAAATCGGAGTGTGGTGTGCCGTGTCACCAAATTTGATTATGGGTCTCATATTTTTTGAAACAACAGTGCTATATGCGCAGACTAGGTCGACACTCGGCGTGGTGGCTGATGGGAGCGTCTGTAACCGCTTTTAGCACTAGCCAACGCTTGGAGCGTCAACTTCATTTGCCCTTATAGTAGACACTGCTGCGTAATTGCGAATCTTTGGGTAATTTTTGCTCAAGAATCATGACGTTTTTGAAAAACGAACTCTATAAAAAAATCAACATGAATTTCGCAAACAGAGATCCTGCGAAAGTCAGCTCGCTCTGTTCCTCCATGAGATCAGCAGCGCAGTGGACAACTGCGCTCAGGTTGATGCCGTGTTTCTTGATTTCAATAAGGCATTTGACACCGTTCGTACTAACGTTTAATGAAAAACATAGGAGCTTACGGAGTATCGGAGCAGACTTGCGTTTGGATTCAAGACTTTCTTGCAGATAGAACTCAAACACGTCGGTCTTAACGGAACAAAATCGACAGATGTAAAGGTAATATCCGGACTACCACAGGGAAGTGTGATAGGACCGTTGCTGTTTACAATATATACAGGGCTATTACAAATGATTGAAGCGATTTCATAAATTCACTGTAGCTCCATTCATTGACATATGGTCACGACACACTACAGATACTTAGAAAAACTCATAAAGTTTTGTTCGGCTGAAGCCGCACTTCGGGTTTCTGCCGCCAGAGCGCTCGAGAGCGCAGTGAGACAAAATGGCGACAGGAGCCGAGAAACCATATGTCGTGCTTGAATTGCACTCACATCAGTCAGTCATAACAGTGCAACGACACTTCAGGACGAAGTTCAACAAAGACCCACCAACTGCTAACTCCATTCGGCGATGGTATGCGCAGTTTAAAGCTTCTGGATGCCTCTGTAAGGGGAAATCAACGGGTCGGCCTGCAGTGAGCGAAGAAACGGTTGAACGCGTGCGGGCAAGTTTCACGCGTAGCCCGCGGAAGTCGACGAATTAAGCAAGCAGGGAGCTAAACGTACCATAGGATGGTGTTCCACCGCACTTCCATCATGATGTTCGGCATTTCTTAAACAGGAGATTGGAAAACCGATGGATCGGTCGTGGTGGAGATCATTATCAGCAATTCATGTCATGGCCTCCACGCTCTCCCGACTTAACCCCATGCGATTTCTTTCTGTGGGGTTATGTGAAAGATTCAGTGTTTAAACCTCCTCTACCAAGAAACGTGCCAGAACTGCGAGCTCGCATCAACGATGCTTTCGAACTCATTGATGGGGACATGCTGCGCCGAGTGTGGGAGGAACTTGATTATCGGCTTGATGTCTGCCGAATCACTAAAGGGGCACATATCGAACATTTGTGAATGCCTAAAAAAAACTTTTTGAGTTTTTGTATGTGTGTGCAAAGCATTGTGAAAATATCTCAAATAATAAAGTTATTGTAGAGCTGTGAAATCGCTTCAATCATTTGTAATAACACTGTATAAATGATCTAGTAGAAAGCCTCGGATGCTGTTTAAGGCTAGGCAGATGATGCAGTTGTTTATACCAAAGTAGCAAAGCCAGAAGATAGTAAGAATTTGCAGAACGACCTGCAGAGAATTGATGAATGATGTAGACTTCGGCAGTTGACCCTGGACGTAAATAAATGTAACATATCGCGCATACATAGGAAAAGAAATCCATTACTGCACAGGTACACTATTGATAAAAAACGGCTGGAGACAGCGTCTGCCGTAAAATAACCGTCCAGAGCGACCTTAAGTGGAATGACCACGTAAAGCAGATAGTGGGAAAAGCAAACACCAGACTCAGATTCATCGGAGGAATCTCAAGGATATGTAACTCATCCACGAAAGAAGTGGTTTATAAGGCGCTTGTTCACCCCATTCCTGAGTGTTGTTCATCTGTCTGGGATCCCTATCAGATAGGACTGATAGAGGAGAAAGAGAAGATCCAACGAAGAGCGGCGCGTTTCGTCACGGGATCGTTTAGATGACGAGAGAGCGTTACGGAGATACTAAAAAACTCCACTGGCAGACGTTACAAGAGAGGCGTTGTGCATCACGGAGAGATTTACTATTGAAATTTCGGGACAGCACTTTTCAAGAGTACTCGGACAACAGATTACTTCCCCCCACATACGTCTCGCGTATTGACCACGAGGAGAAAATTCGAGAAATTAGAGCCAATACAGAGGCTTACCGATAATCATTCTTCCCACGCACTATTCGCGAGTGGAAGGTGGTTGGAGGGATCAGATATACCCTTCGCCGCACACCATTAGGTGGCTTGTGGAGTATAATCTAGATGTCGATGTCACACTTCACGCGAGCCAATCTCACGAATTCATGAAAGGTCCATAGAAGAAAGGACGGACCTAACCATTTGTGACTTTTACCTATGGGGCAGTCTAAAGAGAAAAGTGTACACAAATAACCCAATAACATTAGAAGACCTGAAGGAGAATACTCGTAATGCCATTTGAGAATTGATAAACCAGAGATGCACAAAGTGTATATTAATATGTTAGGGCGCACAAGGAGGTTATTTTCAGTACCTATTGTTGTGTAATGTAAAAGAAAAGATCAACCCAGTAAATATAAATCTTTGCATTATCTTATTTGTTACTTCTTTTTTATCTAATTATTACATGTTTTTTTATTTGTTGTTCTATCTGCTCGTGGCGGGTAATGATTCGTGCGTAATTGGCGAGCAGTGCGTACTCTGGACCAGTTTTTCATGGGACACCCTTTACTTGTTTTGATACTCCATTCCATGGGAAATCAGTACTATAAACATCTGTTAGCGGGCACAGGCTGCTTTCCATATAAAGTAAATACGTTTTGAGAAAACAGGCCGTGACCCTTAGAAGGTCCATCGATGACCTGAAACGTTATGAACGCTTGCGTAACAGCTTGTTGGTCCACATTTGAGCGCCGTACAGGACAGATTCTGCGTGGCATGGGTTCGACAAGTGCTTGGTAGGTTTTCGGACGTATGCGGCACCAGATGCCTAAGCACAAGTCACACAATTCTGGTAAATTACGAGTCGGTCGTTTGTGGGCCCGGAGCTGACGCCGGATAGCATCCCTGATCTGATCCATCGGGTTCAGATCAGGTGAATTTGATGGTCAAGACAGTGTGAGTTAGATAGATAGTTACTCGTTCCATAGATCATTTGAATGACTCTTTAACGAAACGATGTGAAACAAGTCTGTTTACAGGATATGTATAGATGACTAGTGTTAACATTTATGAACACATTTTTATAGTCATACTCTTGTAACTAAACTTTTTTCTCTCTCTCTCTCTCCCTTCCTCTCTCTCCTTTCTCTCTCTCTCTCTCTCTCCTTTCTCTCTCTCTCTCTCTATCTCTCTTTCTCTCTCCTTTCTCTTTCTCTCTCTCTCTCTCTCTTTTTTTTTTTTTTTTTTTTTTTTTTTTTTTTTTTTTTTTTTTTTACTGGCTAGGAGTTTTCAAGTACAAATTCGTCAGTGGAATAAAATGACTTATGTAGGAGAAAGGATGTTAAATTAAGACTTAAAATTTGCTGCGCTACCTGTTAGACATTTTATGTTTCTGGGCAAATGATCAACAATTTTTGTTGCTGCATATTTAACTCATTTAAGAGCCACTGACATCTTTAACAATGGATAATACAGGTCATTTTTTCCCTCTAGTATTGTAGGATAGACACCACCCTTCTTCTTGAACTATGATGGATCATTTATAAGGAATATCTTTAGAGTATATATGTATCGTGACGGCGCAGTTAAAATGCCTAGTTCCTTGAAAAGATACCTGCATGACGTCCTTGGCTTAACACGACATATTATTCGTATAGCTCACTTTCGTGTAAGCAATTCACTCTTCCCAAGTGACGAGCTACACAAGAAAATTATTTCGTAAGATATTACTGAATGGAAATAAATAAATATACCAGGACATTGATATGTTTGTTCCCAAGAATAACGGTTAAACGAAGAGCAAAAATAACTTAATTGTTTGAGAAGCTCAATAATATGCTTTTTCCAAATCAAGTTTTCGTCAGTAAGTATATCCAAAAAATTCGTAGCATTCTACCCCATTTACTGATTCCTGCTGGTGTGCTACATCAGTTGTTAGTATGACTACTTGTTGTACAAAACTGAATGTAGTATTTTTTTTTTTAGTCCGTATTTCAGGGACCCCTTTAATAATTCTCTGGAAAACATCATTTACCAACTCTTCTGTTGCTTTCTCTCTAACGGGATTCCTTATAACAGTGGAATCGTCTGCAAAAAGTATCAATTTTGCTTTTTGAATGTTAGGTGGAAGGTCATTTACATGTGTAAGGAATAGGAGTGGCCGCAAAATTGGACCCCGTGGGACTTTCTTTGTGATTTGTTTTCCTTAGTCATTAAAATTTCCTACCTTTTCGACACTATCTGAATTATTCAACATAACCTTTTGCATTCTGTTTGTTAAGTATGATTCGAACAAGCTCTGCGTAAAGCCATACATTCCATAAAACTTGAGTTTTTCTGAGAGAGTTCCATGATCTACACAATCAATCGCCTTCGAAAGATCACAAAAAATACCAACTGGCGATACATTATAATTATGGCTTGTACTGTTGGATGAGTGAATGTAGAAATAGCGTTCTCAGTAGAACAACCCTGCTGGAATCAAACCCGTGATATGCTGCGCAAGTTGTTTCCTCTTAAATGTGCGACTACCCTAAACGACATTATATTTTCGGATATTTTGGAAAGAGATGGCAGCAAGAAAACTGGGCGTAAGTGTTTAAGTCTGTTTCGTCACTTTTCGTATGAAGTGGTTTAACATTTGCATATTTTTACCTGTCTGCAAAAATTCGCTGTGCCAGTGATGCATTGCATACCAGTAAGGACATAACTTATTAAGATGGAATAACTTTTCAGAATTCTGTTTGAAATTCCAGAAATCCCAAATGAGCTTTCATTTTCTCGAATTTCTGTAATTGTTTTAATTTCGGTTCACGATTACGCTCTTCCAGCCACCGAGGGACGATTCTGGTCTTCATTCTTCAGTCTCTCCCGGCGTATTTGTTGCTCGAACAGTCCACGGGTATACAGCCGGTCCATAGTGTCCAACGGGCACAAGATTTCGGCGATCAGACATGTCGCCATCGTCAGGTGTGCCGACGAACTGAGCTCCTGAGGGCGGGCGGCCGATTTAAATCTCCTCCCCCCCGCGGGCGTTCTCTTCGCCGTCCACGCCCGCGCGCCGGCGGTCGCGAAGACGAGGGCATCGGAATCTGTCGTAGCGTCTCCGCAATATCCTCTCTTCCAGGAGTGCTAGCCTTGCAGGTTCGCAGGAGAACTTCTGTGAATAGGAGACGAGGTACTGGCGGAAGTGTAGCTTTGGGAAGAGGTCGTAAGTCGTACTTGGGTAGCTCAGTCGATATTGCAATTGCCAGCGAACGGCAAAGGTCCCGATTTCGAATCCTGGTTTGGCACACAGCTTTAATCTGTCATTTGTAGTCAGGTGATTCAGGCGAAAAGGTTTCCGACGTAAGTATGGCCGCACGACGGAATTAAGACTCTGCACGTGGAATGATAGTTGGACCTAGACGCATGGGACACTCTCTTTCGGAAATCGTTAGGGAATTAAATGTCAGTGTCAAGAGTGTGCCAAGAATACCACATTCAGGCATTTCCACTCGTCACGGGCAAATCAGAGGCGTTTGCACAGAATTGTCACTGTTAACAGACAAGCAACACTGCCTGAAAGTACTGCAGAAATCAATGTGGGATGTACGATGAGCATATCCACTATGACACTGCGGCGAAATTTGGCATTAAGGGGCTATGACAGCAGACGACCGACGCGAGTGCCGTTGCTAATAGCACGACATCGCCAGCAGGGCCTCTCCTAGACTCGTGGCCGTATCCGTTGGACCCTAGACGACTGGAAAACTGTAGCCTGGTCAGATGAACACTGCTAGTTTCGAACGAATCAGTTTTTCGCAGTTTTTTGAAAAAGCTGATGGTAGAGTTAATGTGTCGCAGACCCCACGAAGCCATGATCCCACAATGTCAAAAAGGCATTGTAAAAGCTGGTGGTGGCTGCATAATGGTGTGGGCAGTGCTTACATGGAACGGACTGGATCCTCTGGTCCTACTGAAGCGCATCATTGGCTGGTAATGGTCATGTTCATCTACTTGGAGACCATTTGCAGCCATTCATGGACTTCATTTTTATGGACCGCTATGCACCATATCACCGATCCACGATTGCTCGTGATTGGTTCGAGGAACATTCTGGACAATTCGGTCGAGTAATTTGGTCACCCATATCGCCCGACGTGAATGCCATCGAACATTTATGGGAGATAATCGGAAGGTCAGTTCGAGCAGAAAATCTTCCACTGGCAACAGTTTCACAAGTGTGGACGGCTATAAAGGCAACATGGCTCTGTATTTCTGCAGGGGACATCCAGCGACTTGCTGGGTGCATGCCGCGTCGGGTTGCTGCGCGACGCCGGGCAGAAGTTATTACGACACGATATTAGGAGGTATCTAATGACTTCTGTCACCTCAGTGGATTATGACAAACACTGACAAGAAGAAGGAACAGGATCATATCAGATGTGTCAAGTCATCACGTAATAATGTCCATGATACTAGAGAAGCAAAAAACCGTAGGAGAAGACAGAGATTGGAATACATCCAATCAATAATTGATGGCGTAGGAAGCAAGCATTACCCCGAGATGAAAAGGTTAGTGCAGGAGAAAAAGAAAAGCCTGCTGTTGGCGTGAACATGTACAGCTGCCCATGCAGCTTCAACACGATACCACAGTTCATCAAGAGTAGTGACTGGCGTATTGTGACGAGCCAGTTGCTGAGCCACCATTGACCAGACGTTTTCAATTGGGGAGAGAGAATGTGCTGGCCAGGACAGCACTCGAACACATTCTGTATCCAGAAAGGCCCGTACAGGACCTGCAACATGCGGTCGTGCATTATCCTGCTCAAATGTAGGGTTTCGCATGGATCGAATGAAGGGTAGAGCCACGGGTCGTAACACATCTAGTATGGCGATGACGAATACACGCTTCCAATGTGCGTTCACCGCGATGTCGCCAAACATGGATGCGACCATCATGATGCTGTAAACAGAACCTGGATTCATCCGAAAAAATGACGTTTTGCCATTCGTGCACCAAACATGGACGATAAATAGTTTGGACAAGAAGAAAATAGAAGCTTTCGAAATTTGGTGCTACAGAAGAATGCTGAAGATTAGACCACATAGCTAATGAGGAGGTATTGAATAGAATTGATGAGAAGAGGAGTTTGTGGCACAACGTAACTAGAAGAAGGGATCGGTTGGTAGGACATGTTCTGAGGCATCAAGGGATCACAAATTTAGCATTGGAGGGCAGCGTGGAGGCTAAAAATCGTAGAGGGAGACCAAGAGATGAATACACTACGCAGATTTAGAAGGATGTAGGTTGCAGTAATTACTCGGAGATGAAGAAGCTTGCACAGGATAGAGTAGCATGGAGAGCTGTATCAGACCAATCTCAGGACTGAAGAAGACAACAACAACAACAGCAACAACCTCCTCATTACTTACTTGATCTACCCATCTAATCTTCAGCATTCTTTTGTTGCACCACATTTCGAAAGCTTCTATTCTCTTCTTGTCTAAATTATTTATCGCCCACGTTTCACTTCCATACATGGCTACACTCCATACAAATACTTTCAGAAACGACTTCCTGACACTTAAATCTAATCTCGATGTTAACAAATTTTTCTTCTTCAGAAACGCTTTCCTTGCCATTGCCAGTCTACATTTTATATCCTCTGTACTTCGACCATCATTAATTTTGCTTTCCAAATACCAAAACTCGTTTACTACTTTGTCTCATTTCCTAATCTAATTCCCTCAGCATCGCTTGATTTAATTCGACTACATTCCATTATCCTCGTTTTGCTTTTGTTGGTGTTCATCTTATATCCTCCTTTCAAGACACTTTCCATTCCGTTTAACTGCTCTTCCAAGTCTTTTGCTGCCTCTGACAGAATTACAATGTCATCGGCGAACCTCAACGTTTTTATCTCTTCTCCATAGATTTTAATACCTACTCCAAATTTTTCTTTTGTTTCATTTACTGATTGCTCAGTATACAGTTTGAATAACATCGGGGATGGGCTACAACCCTGTCTCACTCCCTTCCCAACCACAGCTTCCCTTTCATGCCCCTCGACTCTTATAACTGTCATCTGCTTTCTGTACAAATTGTAAATAGCCTTTCATTCCCTGTATTTGACCCTTGCCATCTTCAGAATTTGAAAGAGAGTATTCCAGTCAATATTGTCAAAAGCTGTCTCTAAGTCTATCTGATCAAAAGTATTCGGACACCCCTATGTAGTTAAAAGAAAGTGTATGCTTCAGATCCGAAGCCAGTCGTTCAAGTAAATGAATTTTACTGTGCAAGGGAGGCAGTATACTACATCACTGGAATCTGACCACTTGCTCCTGCTCCGTGTTACCAAGGCAGGTATCAGATGTGATTTAACAAACCAAGGGAATCAGGACCATTTGAATCACACCCTGGTAGACACTAGTACGGTGGCTAAACCTCTACCATGGTTTTGCGTTTCGTGCAATCTCGTAACGAGTAGCGAATCCTTACCTTTGAGCACCGTTGACTCTGTCGCGTGCTCAAGGTCACGCAGCTATTGCACTGGTACCTTAGGCGGCAGTTATATTCAAGGTGCCTTGTTGTTGACTGCCACGGGCACTTAGGCCAATAAAAATAGGTTTACATGACATTACGCAAGAAGAAAAATGATCTGTTTTCCTGGCAATCTGAAGAGTAAACCTTCCGAGACGTAAGACCTACGAGAGGACTTCAAGACGTAAGCTACACGTCAGTATGTCAGGCTAAATAACGTTTACTGAACGCTGCAATATAGTCGCCAAGTTTCTATAAACAATGGTTGGAACTTACTACCAACCTTTCAGTTCCCCGACGATATAAATCCGCTCTTTGGTTACGGAGCCATTCGAGTATTGCTGTTTGGACATCTTCATCGTTGGGAAATCTCATTCCTCCTAGATTTTCTTTCAGTTTGCTGAAAAGATGAAAATTGCATGTTGCCAGTTCTGGACTTACCGGCAAGCAACACCCAAGTCTATGGAGCCTTGCTCAAATTGTTGCATTGTGTCACTACGGTTGAAGGCGATATCGCATTTGGTTCCTACACCACGAGAATTGTACGGTGAATCTGCGTGCAATTTAGACATTTTTCCCACAATAATCTTAATGTTATGCATTGTTCACATCTGTAGTTGCCTCCGCATTTCATCCGCACACTGTTGTGCATCTGTTATCCGCACAGTAGCAGAACTCTGTCGGCAGGAAATCCTGAACCTGTATTCTCCTCTGAGAATGCGCTAATCTTGTTACTCAATGGTCTTAGCGTGGATGACATGTGTAACTTACTTTCTGAAGTCATTACGTACTATATTCAGCGAGTAAATATTTTGTATCTGTGATATGAGGGGAGAGGAACCATCAGCTGAAAAAACCAGTGCTCAGGTTGATGCCCTGTTGCTCGACTTCAGGAAGGCCTTTGACACCGCCCTGCGCTGCCGTTTAGTGAAAAAAAAGAAAAAAACGAGCTTACCGAGTATTGGCTCAGATCTAGGACTGGATTCAAGACTTCCTTACAGATAGAACTCAACATGTCGTTCTTAACGTAAAGAAATCGACAGATACGAAGGTAATTTTCGGAGTACCCTAAGGGAGTGTCTCAGGACCGTTACTGTTTACGGTGTATATAACAAATCTAGCAGAAAGCATCGGATGCTCTTTAAGAATGTTCGCAGATGATGCTGTTGTCTATAAGAAAGTAGCAACGTCATAAGACAGTATCGAGTTGCAGAATGAGCTGCAGAGGATTGATGAATGGTGCAGGCTATGAAAGTTGATCTTCAATCTAAAAGCAACAAATTGCGCATACGCAGGAAAAGAAATACACAACAGTACAACTACATTTTTTTTGGGGCTTCTAGTTGGATTGATGCGGCCGCCACAAATTTCTCTCCTGTGCCAACTTCATCTCAAAGTAGCGCTTGCAACCTATGCCCTCCATTATTTGCTGGATGTATTCCAATCTCTGTCTTCCTCTACAGTTTTTGCCCTCTATAGCTCCCTCAGGTATCATGGAAGTCATTTCCTCATATCTTAACAGATGTCTTATCATCCTGTCCCTTCTCCTTATCAGTGTTTTCCACATATTCCTTTCCTCTCCGATTCTGCGCAAAACCTCCTCATTCCTTACCTTATCAGTCCACCTAATTTTAAACGTTCGTCTGTAGCACCACATCTCAAATGCTTCGATTCTCTTCTGTTCTGGTTTTCCCACAGTCCATGTTTCACTACCATACAATGCTACACTCCAAACGTACTTTCTCAGAAATTTATTCGTCAAATTAAGGCCTAGAGGCTTTCAGTGTATTCTTGCCCCCTATACGCTCTCTCCTCTGCATTTAACAGTGGGATTCCCTTTGCACTCTTAATGTTACGACCATCGCTTTTAACGTCACAGAAGGTTGTTTTGACTTTCCTGTATGCTGAGTCTGTCCTTCCGACAATCATTTTTTTCTGATTTATTCACATTTTTCTTGCAGCCATTTCGTCTTAGCTTTCCTGCACTTCCTGTTTATTTCATTTCTCAGCGACTTGTATTTCTGTATTCCTGAGGCCGGCCGAAGTGGCCGTGCGGTTAAAGGCGCTGCAGTCTGGACCCGCAAGACCGCTACGGTCGCAGGTTCGAATCCTGCCTCGGGCATGGATGTTTGTGATGTCCTTAGGTTAGTTAGGTTTAACTAGTTCTAAGTTCTAGGGGACTAATGACCTCAGCAGTTGAGTCCCATAGTGCTCAGAGCCATTTGTATTCCTGAGTTTCCCGGATCATGTTTATACTTCCTCCTTTCCTTGCTCAACTGAAGTATTTCTTCTGTTACCCATGGTTTCTTCGCAGTTACCTTCTTTGTATCTGTGTTTTTCTTTCCAATATTTGTGACGGCCCTTTTTAGAGATGTCCATTCCTCTTCAACTGTACTGCCTATTGAGCTATTCCTTGTTGCTGCCTTGCAGAACTTGAAAGTCTACCTCGTCATTCCTTAGTACTTCCGTATCCCACTTCTTTGCGCATTGATTCTTTCTACACTATTGACGACAAATTTACGGAAACAGTATCTAGCGCAAAATATCTACGAGTAACTATCCAGACCAACCTTCAGAGAAATGACCACATAAAACAAATAGTAGGAAAAGCTAATGCCAGACTGAGATTCATAGGAAAAATCTTAAGGAAATCTAACTCATTCACGAATGTGGCTCACAAGGCACTTGTTCGGCTGATTCTGGAGTACTCTTCATCAGTCTTGTACATTTACCAGATATGACGGTCTGCCCCGATAGCTGAGCGGTCAGCGTGACGGATTGCCGTCCTTCGGGCCCGGGTCCGATTCCCAGCTGCGTCGGGGATTTTCTTCGCTCAGGGACCGGGTGTTGTGTTGTCTTTATCATAATTTCATCCCTATCCGGCGCGCAGGTCGCCCAATGTGGCGTCGAATCTAATAAGACCTGCACCAAGGCGGCCGGACCTGCCCCGTAAGGGGCCTCCCGACCAATGACACCACACCCTCATTTCCATTTATCAAATATGACTGATAGAATAGATAGAAAAGATCCAATGAAGAGCTACGGGGCCGTTTAGTCGGTGTGAGAACGATACCAAAATGCTCAAAAAACTTCAGTGGCTCGTGTTTCAAGAGAAGCGATGTGCACTATGGGGAGGTTTGGTACTGAGCTCTTTAAGGGAAGAATCGGATAATATATTATTTTCTACCACACACACACCTCGAGATATGACCATGACGAGAAAATTCGACAAATTAGAGCTAACACAGAGGCTTACCGACAAACATTCTTTCCACACGCCATTCGCGAGTGGAAGAGGGAAGGGAAGATCAGTTAGCGGTACCAGAAGTGCCCACCGCTACACATCGTTAAGTGGCTTGCAGAGTATGCTATTGACACAGATGCAGATGTAATGCTAACAACATTTCTCCAGTCTTACAGAGAGCGCATTTGGGCCGCATTCAACTGATTGTAAGTTGCCTCTCTTACCAAGTTCACAAAGTCACTGATGCCTGACCTGGAGGTCTCTGGTGAAAATTCTAATAGCGTAAAAACTTTCCTTTACCTGAATTAGGTTGGCAACAGGACATAAAAATGGCTAAAGAGTCACTCATAATCCTAGAGTGTGACAGCAACGACGTATATGAACTACTTCGCAGCAGGAAATGCGTGATATATTTCTTATGGTGATCAGTCTTTAAGAGATGTAAAGCTCCACAGTCTCAGTAGTGCCTCACGAGCACATCTCACATTTCTCATGTAACCTACAGCTAAGTGGGATGCAAAGTAAACATCATCTGTAAGCCATAATTTAAAACGAAGTGAAAGGGTGCACTAAGCAACCGAAACTCATGGAAATCGTTTTTGTATCTGCAGGACCTAAACAGGAAGCTTTTAAGATATGAAGAATCACAAAAAGCACGCTTCTATTGCCCATCTGTTTTTGGAGCACAGTTCACGGATCCTATGTTTCTGCCTCACAACAAAAGATAGTACTTTAGGAGCTATAGCACTTGCATCGTCTGTAGATCGAGAATACTCAGCAGGGCAATACTTTTGTGTGTCGAAATATATACTGTAAAAGTATTGTAGTATTGCATTATGATTGAAGTATTAGATTGAATTATTCACATTGAGCAAAAAATTCAAGAAAATACGAAAATTTATTAAAGGAAATTATACAAAAATACAACAGAGGAAAAAATTTTATTTTACATATTTCAAACAAGAAACCCAAAAACACAATGCCCAATTAAAAGATTACCTTGACAGTGAAAGTTAAGTAAATCAGTTTTACATAAGATAGAATTGAGCTACTACTTCAGTATCAGAAACTAAAATGTATCATACTCACCTATGGCAACGGGTCCATACCACTTCCATGTTGGTATCAGTCCTCTACTTCTTTTAAAGCAACTGTTCAAGCAAACGTCCTTCTTCTTCTTGTTTTTCTTCTTCTTCTTCTTCCTCATTTCGTTTTGACTATCTGAGGACTCCTGGTATTAGTAGAGGTCCAATATTCTTTCATTCTCATACTTTTCAACCTTCTTCGCTCTTCTGTCGATAATGATTTCACCTGGGTCTAATATAGTCCTGGAAATTACGATATCTTGAATTTTTTTACTTAATGGTTGCCACTTTGTAAAACTCTCTTCCAAATTCCATGGCACCTCTTGAATCCAACATACGAAGGCGTGCTGGAAAGTAATGCTTCCATTGTATGTGAAAATCTCTTAAAACGTTTAAAGCGTTTATAATCAAACAAACTTTATTAAAATTCTTGATCTTTATCATTAATTTCTACGTATTTGCACCCTTTTGCCGGCAAAGGGGTCAGAATTGTATCGTGTAACGTGGATGTGTGTGTAACGTAACTGAGTCGGTGTATGAGGAACAGCGTGCTGTAATCGAGTACCGGATTCGAGAAGTTCGTCTATACGTACCCTCTCCTTAAGCATCACAATGCCGGAGTACACGCGAGTGCTGCGAGATTTGCAACAGTCCGACGCCTTAGGTTTAGTGTCGTAGATCATCCTCCGTGCAGTCATCGTCTAACATAGCAGTTGCGACGCTCCGTTTCTTTTTGTTACCCATTGCGATTGCAGCGTGCCAAACGGTCATCAAGTTACAGTATTCAGTTCTGCAGGATCTTGTGAAAGCGAAAGCGAGTCGTAAATGTTTATATTTGTCTGTAGAATAACTAAAACTGGGAGCGCCTGTAGCGTAATAAATTGCAGCAACAACAACAAGAAGACATCATATTTGTCTTTTTTAGGTTTCCTAACGACCCTAGAAGGTGTGAACCGCTAAATTACAGAATAGTTTATTTACGATTTTCTTGTGACTTAAGAGATACCTACCGGAGAATTTCGCGTTCTTTAAGGACTTAAAAACGGCTAGTAAACAGCAGAAAACCTGACCTTTTTCAGATAGGTGTCGTATATCAACCGAAAAAAAGAGAAGTTTTCTTCACTGCACTTCCAGTCACGTCTAGAGATGAGTCGTTCGCGCACTAACGAGTCCAAAAGAACGGTTCACCAAGATGAACGGAAGGAACGAAGAACGAATTCTAAGGAACGGCCTTTCATAGTTCACTTCGGTCGCGGCTTTCTACTTATAGTTCCTGGGATCGGGAAACGGTCGATCTCGTTCCCACAACGGCACGTCGGCCGTTCTCGTTCCAGCCTCGGTCCCGTTCCCGTCTGTCTCGGTCTCGGTCTCGCTCGGCCGTTCCCGTCCTTCTTCGCGTGGCCACTCGTCGCAGTTCCACTGTCGACTGCTCATAGTTAGGTCAGTACAGAGTTGTTTTTTGTTCCGTTCGCTGTGCTCGCCCATTTGTTTTAAACCTTTTTAGAACTCTGGACTACTGGTACTTTTCGTCCTCTAATATTCAGTGTCCAAGACAGGTAATTAAAATGTATTTTATAATTAAGTAAATTACATAAAAATTACTGGTATGTAATACATACATCTTTTCAAGCAACAAAAGGACATATCAGTTTGCTTCACGATTTCGATGAACAGCAGAAGACATAAAAAGGCAAGTTTTTTTTTATTACACATGCAAAGGAAGTCGGTACGGCACACACGAGTAGCCATTTTCCGCCATTTTTTGATCCAACGTAAAACAACATGTTCATTTTTATGGAAGGCAGACCGACTTACAATCGAATGAAGTCGGAAAAATATGATAACTTCTACAATATTATTTCAGTGGTACAGGGTGGTGCACGAAAAATCGGCCCCTAGTACTAGACTACTCGTTGTCGCCCACCAGTCGTCAGCTATTGTTTCGAAGTTGTTCTTTGCATTAGCTTATTTGTTATTTCTTTACTGCCTAACTATTACACGTGTATCTATTCTGCTCGTAGCGGTCAACAAATCGTACGTAAATGGCGAGCATTCTGTGCTCGGGGAAGGTTTCTCGTGCGCCATCTTATATTATTTCACTACGATCAGCCACATAACGCTACAGTTGGCTATACGAGAGGTTTTGCAGAATCACGAAAAGTACTTCTACAAGTGTGTGAGAATTCTGTAATGAATAAAAACTCTGTACTCCAGGAGCGAGGCAATGTTAGGTTTGCATAAGAACCATATACCATGCACAAGTGAAGGGTGAACGAGTAAAATTGAACGGTTCCCAAGAAAAAGCGATCACCAGTGAACTAGTTCCCAAGGATGAATGAGTTTGCCCATCTCTAGTCAGGTCAGTGAATGCGCAACATAGGAAACGTGAATGAAATGCAGTATCTACATTATTTAACGCAGCAGATAACCTACCACAACTGTAGCTGAAGGAAAAACCACACAAACGTGATAATAAAAGAACAAAAGCAATAAAACTGCTTCCCAACACAGAAGAAACCCATACCACAATCGTTGCTAGATCTGAGCCACAAACGGGAATAATCGTCAACATATTCGCTTTTGAAGCAAAAATAGTTACGTTTACAGAAATGTTTATGTGTTTGAAAGTCGAGTAAAGTGTAAGACTGTGGGAAACATTAGGCTCCATACAGAGTTTTCACGTGTCATAATAAGATCAGTCAACAAAATAAAATATATTTTTCCCATACATGAAGTATGTATTTAAGTTGTCCTGTTTCCAACGGAGCAGGCTGCAATTATAAACATATTCGATAGCATTTCTTCATCATTAAGTTGTAGATTCGGCTGTTTTTAAATGTATTTCATGATCATTCACGTAGCTTGATAATTTACTAATTCTTTGAACGCAAGAATGTAATGACTATTTGCTTTCTCCCCGCTTGAGGCGCTAGTGTCGCATCAGCTGTCAGACGTTAACTGTTTTCACAGCAGTGGGCCTTGCACGAAGAAACAGAGATCGCCATGATTAGGGACCGAATAAAACAGTCTGGCCGACGGTTCTATGAAGCGTCGCGGCAGTCTGACAATAGGCTCATTACAAGTCGGGCTACCAGCAGCACCGACAACGGACCACCAGATGGCCCGACCTGCGCAGTGAGTTAGGCGTAACAAAATGCATCAACGCTCGTGACGCTAAAAGGAACTACAGAAAAGTTAGTGTAAGAAAACACACACGGAGGAAACGCAGGAACAGTTGAAAAAACTTAGGGTGCACAAAACACAGACAGTAAGGAATGTCGTTTAGGAAAAGAGCAGGTGTGAGTATCGCGACTGTAAATGCTAGACTGTGATACAGTCCCAATTTGGCACTATCCGATTTTAATCTGTTCCCAAAACTTCAAGAACACCTTCAAGGACTTCACCTTGATAATGATGAAGCGGTGCAAGCGGAAGTGAGGTTGTGGCTCCAGCAACAAAGTCAAACAGTGACGGTATCAACAAACTGGTCTCTCGTTGGGAGAAATGTGTTTGTCGCCAGGATGACTATGTTGAGGATGACTGTTGAGAAATAAAGACCTAGAGTGTTTGTAACGTTTGTTTTATGTAAAATGCTTTATGAGTTATCACGTAAGAAATTCAGAGGCATTACTTTTCAGCTTGCTCTCGTACTTCGGTTCTATTATTGACAAGAAACTGCATTGCCAGATGCGTCAATGTCGCCTGGTCCATTCTGTAGATCTGTCTGAAGAATATGATCCTTCTTTTCCCGACGGCATTCCTTCACTTTCAGTGAGATGCTGCATAATTAGGTACAACTGCCAAGTGCAATTAAACAGTTTACGCCGGCCGCGGTGGTCTAGCGGTTCTAGGAGCTCAGTCCGGAACCGCGCGACTGCTACGGTCGCAGGTTCGAATTCTGCCTCGGGCATGGATGTGTGTGATGTCCTTAGGTTAGTTAGGTTTAAGTAGTTCTAAGTTCTAGGGGACTGATGACCACAGATGTTTAGTCCTATAGTGCTCAGAGCCATTTGAACCATTTTAAACAGTTTACGCCTTGGGTTGGGTTATTTGGGGGGGAGACAAACAGCGTGGTCATCGGTCTCATTGGATTAGGGAAGGACGGGAAAGAAAGTCGGCCGTGCCCTTTCAAAGGAACCATCCAAGCATTTGCCTGGAGCGATTTAGGGAAATCACGGAAAACGTAAATCAGGATGGCCGGAAGCGGGATTGAACCGTCGTCCTCCCGAATGTGAGGCCAGTGTGCTAACCACTGCGCCACCTCGTTCGGGAAGTTTACGAAAAATTGCCTTAGTTACTAAAGTTGCCGAAAAGTAGTCAGTTTAGTTAAGTGAACCTTGTTTTTAAACTGCCCATTACTAACTTCATCTCTTTGGATCATGAATCAGTGTTGTTGTTGTGGTCTTCAGTCCTGAGACTGGTTTGATGCAGCTCTCCATGCTACTCTATCCTGTGCAAGCTTCTTCATCTCCCAGTACCTACTGCAACCTATATCCTTCTGAATCTGCTTAGTGTATTCATCTCTTGGTCTCCCTCTACGATTTTTACCCTCCACGGTGCCCTCCAATGCTAAATTTGTGATCCCTCGATGCCTCAAAACATGTCCTACCAACCGATCCCTTCTTATAGTCAAGTTGTGCCACAAACTTCTCTTCTCCACAATCCTATTCAATACCTCCTCATTAGTTACGTGATCTACCCACCTTATCTTCAGCATTCTTCTGTAGCACCACATTTCGAAAGCTTCTATTCTCTTCTTGTCCAAACTAGTTATCGTCCATGTTTCACTTCCATGCATGGCTACACTCCATACAAATACTTTCAGAAACGACTTCCTGTCACTTAAATCTATACTCGATGTTAACAAATTTCTCTTCTTCAGAAACGCTTTCCTTGCCATTGCCAGTCTACATTTTATATCCTCTCTACTTCGACCATCATCGGTTATTTACTCCCTAAATAGCAAAACTCTTTTAGTACTTTAAGTGTCTCATTTCCTAATCTAATTCCCTCAGCATCACCCGACTTAATTAGACTACATTCCATTATACTCGTTTTGCTTTTGTTGGTGTTCATCTTATATCCTTCTTTCAAGACACTGTCCATTCCGTTCAACTGCTCTTCCAAGTCCTTTGCTGTCTCTGACAGAATTACAATGTCATCGGCGAACCTCAAAGTTTTTACTTCTTCTCCATGAATTTTAATACCTACTCCGAATTTTTCTTTTGTTTCCTTTACTGCTTGCTCAATATACAGATTGAATAACATCGGGGAAAGGCTACAACCCTGTCTCACTCCTTTCCCAACCACTGCTTCCCTTTCATACCCCTCGTCTCTTATAACTGCCATCTGGTTTCTGTACATATTGTAAATAGCCTTTCGCTCCCTGTATTTTACCCCTCCCACCTTCAGAATTTGAAAGAGAGTATTCCAGTGAACATTGTCAAAAACTTTCTCTAAGTCTACACATGCTAGAAACGTAGGTTTGCCTTTCCTTAATCTTTCTTCTAAGATAAGTCGTAAGGTCAGTATTGCCTCACGTGTTCCAACATTTCTACGGAATCCAAACTGATCTTCCCCGAGGTCGGCTTCTACCAGTTTTTCCATTCGTCTGTAAAGAATTCGCGTTAGTATTTTGCAGCAGTGACTTATTAAACTGATAGTTCGGTAATTTTCACATCTGTCAACATCTGCTTTCTTTGGGATTGGAATTATTATATTCTTCTTGAAGTCTGAGGGTATTTCGCCTGTCTCATACATCGTGCTCACCAGATGGTAGAGTTTTGTCATGACTGGCTCTCCCGAGGCCATCAGTAGTTCTAATGGAATGTTGTCCACTCCCGGGGCCTTGTTTCGACTCAGGTCTTTCAGTGCTCTGTCAAACTCTTCACGCAGTATCTTATCTCCAATTTCGTCTTCATCTACATCCTCTTCCATTTCCATAATATTGTCCTCAAGTACATCGCCCTTGTATAAACCCTCTATATACTCCTTCCACCTTTCTGCCTTCCCTTCTTTGCTTAGAACTGTGTTGCCATTTGAGCTCTTGATATTCATACAAGTGGTTCTCTTCTCTCCAAAGGTCTCTTTAATTTTCCTGTTGGCAGTATCTATCTTACCCCTAGTAAGACAAGCCTCTATATCCTTACATTTGTCCTCTAGCCATCCCTGCTTAGCAATTTTGCACTTCCTGTCGATATCATTTTTGAGACGTTTGTATTCCTTTTTGCCTGCTTCATTTACTGCATTTTTATATTTTCTCCTTTCATCAATTAAATTCAATATTTCTTCTTTTATCCAAGGATTTCTATTAGCCCTCGTCTTTTTACCTACTTGATCGTCTGCTGCCTTCACTACATCATCCCTCAGAGCTACCCATTCTTCTTCTACTGTATTTCTTTCCCCCATTCCTGTCAATTGTTCCCTTATGCTCTCCCTGAAACTCTCTACAACCTCTGGTTCTTTCAGTTTATCCAGGTCCCATCTCCTTAAATTCCAACCTTTTTGCAGTTTCTTCAGTTTCAATCTGCAGTTCATAACCAATAGATTGTGGTCAGAATCCACATCTGCCCCAGGAAATGTCTTACAATTTAAAACCTGGTTCCTAAATCTCTGTCTTACCATTATATAATCTATCTGATACCTTTTAGTATCTCCAGGATTCTTCCAGGTATACAACCTTCTTTTATGATTCTTGAACCAAGTGTTAGCTATGATTAAGTTATGCTCTGTGCAAAATTCTACAAGGCGGCTTCCTCTCTCATTCCTTCCCCCCAATCCATATTCACCTACTATGTTTCCTTCTCTCCCTTTTCCTACTGACGAATTCCAGTCACCCATGACTATTAAATTTTCGTCTCCCTTCACTATCTGAATAATTTCTTTTGTCTCGTCATACATTTCATCTATTTCTTCATCATCTGCAGAGCTAGTTGGCATATAAACTTGTACTACTGTAGTAGGCATGGGCTTTGTGTCTATCTTGGCCACAATAATGCGTTCACTATGCTGTTTGTAGTAGCTAACCCGCATTCCTATTTTTTTATTCATTATTAAACCTACTCCTGCATTACCCCTATTTGATTTTGTATTTATAATCCTGTAATCACCTGACCAAAAGGCTTGTTCCTCCTGCCACCGAACTTCACTAATTCCGACTATATCTAACTTTAACCTATCCATTTCCCTTTTTAAATTTTCTAACCTACCTGCCCGATTAAGGGATCTGACATTCCACGCTCCGATCCGTAGAATGCCAGTTTTCTTTCTCCTGATAATGACGTTCTCTTGAGTAGTCCCCGCCCGGAGGTCCGAATGGGGGACTATTTTACCTCCGGAATATTTTACCCAAGAGGACGCCATCATCATTTAATCATACAGTAAAGCTGCATGTCCTCGGGAAAAATTACGGCTGTAGTTTCCCCTTGCTTTCAGCCGTTCGCAGTACCAGCACAGCATGAATCAGTACCATACCTGAATCGATATTGACCAGGCCTGAATCGAGACAGAAAAAAATCCTGGCTAATCACTTGCACTTCATTTGGAGGGTTATTTCCTGCAGATTATTTATTAACATGTGTTTTTAATTCAAAAAGAGAACAGGTAGTTTACATATGTAAGAATTTTGACTGTATGGTAGCGATACCTTCCATCAGTGATCAGAATGTGCGCGGTCCTGTATTCCGTCGATACATAGAAACCGGCCTCGGGGAAAATCAATTTGGGTTTCGGAGACTTGTACGAAGGTGCGAGGTAATGCTGATGTTACGAGTTATCTGATTAAACAGATTGAAGAAAGACAGACCTCCATTTACAGCATGCAAAGATTTGGAAAAAAGCTTTTGATAAGAAGTACACTTGCAGTCACTGGCGGCTCGTAAGTATACATTCTGGATGTTCACAAATTTTTAGATTCAAATAAATGTGAGACTGAAAATATTAACGTCTGCTGTATAACAGTTCTGTTTATCAACAAGTTTATACAACTGCCAATAATAATAATAACAGTAATAATAATAATATAATAATATGCTAAACTTATCTGAGAAAAGAAAGAATTATTTTAGTGGAATTTTGTTGTCTTGTAGTAATTAAGTACATCTTAGAGCAACAGCGAAATAATGTGTAACTTTCGCAACTATCCTTTTCGTATTTTTGTGTAAGTGGGAGTTTTCGAGCTTTTCCATTTTTTCAAACTAATGTACAACATTCCTAAGAGATGTATTAGTTTACGAATTTACTTCCCTGCACCCACACAACTTCTGCTAACTGTACATTGCCTTGGTAAATGTTCGCTGGTACTCGTCTTTATTTGATTTCGTCACTCTCCCAGTCAATGGATATATTGTAGGAGGCCCTAGTTCCTTTGCGGCTAACTTTTCTTGGTAATTTACTTTTCTCGTCCCGGAGTGAGATTTTCAGTCTGCGGCGGAGTGTGCGCTGATATGAAGCTTCTGATAGATTGAAACTGTGTGCCAGACTAAAGTTTGATCTCGTGACCTTTGCTTATAGCGGGCAAGTGCTCTACCGACTAAACTAACCAATCATAACTCACGACCCGTCCTCACAGCCTTACTTCCCTGTTACCGTTTAAAATAGGTTCAACATAGTTCACGTTTAGATTGCGCACGAAAGCCGATTCCCGCACAGTAAACAACCAACTCCAAACACAAAGTGCCGTTTGTGGGAATGACTAAACTCAAGTACTAATGTCTACCAGCATGGGCACTTGACCAGAATACAAATGAGGTGCTGAGATCCGTAAGGGCCTAAAGCACACCGCCGTCGAGCCCACATTTAAGTGAATATCAGGGAAACCAGTGATACAGATTTAGTGAATTTTCATGTATACAACGCGGGCCTACAACACAGATAAACCTGACTCACCGTAAGATCAACAGATTTCAGAAGCATGAATAAATGCTACAGTCTTACAATCGACTGTGATGTGCTTTAAGCCCTTATGATTCTCAGTACCTCAAATAGATTACTGTATGATAAATTTCATAACCTAATACTCTATAACTCGTCCATAAACCCACAAATTACGTTTACTGTCAGTACAATTATAACATATATTGACGTCCGATCTAATTTTACAGTACTATATCAGGAGTAAATTAGCGTATCTGAGGAGTGTGCGGGTGGCCAAGCGGTTCTGGGCGCTACAGTCTGGACCCGCGCGACCGCTACGGTCGCAGGTTCGAATCCTGCCTCGGGCATGGATGTGTGTGATGTCCTTAGGTTAGTTAGGTTTAAGTAGTTCTAAGTTCTAGGGGACTGATGACCTCAGAAGTTAAGTCCCATAATGCTCAGAGCCATTTTTTTTTTTTTTTGAGGAGTGTGCTACCATCTAGAAGGATTTATGCCGAGCGAACGGGGATTAAAGTCTGCCACAGTGTGCTACCATCTGGTGGCACTGACATAAACGTCAAGGGCTAGCTGTGCAAATCGTCAACCGTGCACGTTGTTTAACAAATCTGTATGTATTTGGCAATTTTGTCAAGCGAGGTGCGCATATGCAAAAGCTCCTTAAAACGTGCGCAACTGAAGGTGGGCGCGCGACCCTGATGCCAAGTCTCACCTAGTCTAGAGTAGCAGCAGCGCGGCAGGTTTAAGTGCCGTATGTTTCAGATTGCAGCATCTATGTTACGTTTAACAGCATTCAAAGAAAAATAACCAATAAATTCACAAGGCGTCGAAAGTTAGGGTGTTCACGTGCTATTGTGCTCTTTCACAGCAGCCGCCACGTCTTGAAGTTATTAGCTATGTGGTACTGGAAAAGAATGGTTATCTGCAACTCTTACAGAAGCCAGTCTGCTTGTAACCTCCCCCTCACTTATCGACCTTAATGACAGTGAAAAATTAAACCGCGTGTACCTAATGGAAATTTGGGAAAAGCAATCGTCACCGAAGTTAATCTGTCGGTAAAGAGGGAGGAAAGGGTTACATCTACATGAAAGGAAAAATGCCAAGGAAACTGGTGGAAATTAATTTTGAAAAGGGATAAAGTTAATAAAGAAAGTAAATGTGCGGCTGTTACGTTAACAATTAACTAGCGGTAATTAGATATTTGAGATCTAGGGGAAATTACGGTCGCCAGTCCTAAGGACAATTACTATAGTAACTGAAAAAAGAGAGGTTATTACACATATGATTAGCACTAGAAGCGTGGCAACTGAAGGTTGGCACGTGTAGTGTGAAAACTGAAAGTTTGTCAGGAGTAATAAATTTCGCTATACTCTGACTTAATTTAGCAAACCGGAAAATCGAAAGTTAATTTAGTGACTGGAGTTAATAGTGAGCTTTCTTTCTCAAGCACATCGAAATTCAATAAAATACGGTTAGTCTTGGACTATCTCAACAATCATTTCAAAAGCTACTTGAATCTACGCAATTTAGAAATAAGAGATTTAACTTTGAACTTGAATTAAATGATTCTGAACAATTAACAATAGTAAAATTTAGTACGTACCAAGATGAGCTGCAGTCACAGGTAACTAAAATACGGTAACAAAACTCGCACTTTTAATTTGTGCTTGTGCAATCTAAATATTGTAGCCAGCTATGAATACCTTAACTGAATTTTGAAATTAAAGCAGTGAAATCGAATGATGCTGGCGTTTGAATTTCAACGACACTCGGGCTCATTTCGGAAAAGGAAGGGACCCTGCTTGGCAATGCAATTGGGACAATGAGCAACAAAGGTTCATGCTAAGTTGCTGTAATTTTGTGATGCAACAATTTTAAAAGTTTGAAAAGCTGAGGTCTGCCATACAGTTCTAAAACTTTACGTGCTTCCAGTCTTCCTTGTTGGTTGATTGAAGGTTTGAAGCCGTCGATCGAGGAGGTGGCAACAGTCACTCATTGTCGGCCGTCGCTGTTGCAGAAGCTGGATGTCGGCGCGCCTTCTTCTCGACACGGTCACCAGACGAAACGGACTTTTGATGTGCGCCAGCTAATGCTTCCCGTCCGCGACACCATGTCAGAAACTATCATCGCAAGTCGAGCGCAATTACATGCTGCCAAACCCCGAAAGCGCGGCAACTCGCGGGAGCGTCACACAACACACCTGCTCCACTCGCTACTCCAGCCAGACTCCCCCTCTGCCCGCGCTCCACGCGACAGAGTTAACACTACCAAAGATCCTAAACACTTTGGTTCTCCACACGACCTATCGATGTATTCGTTCGATAGCATAGTTTTCCCTAGGCAAGACCCAGCGTAAAAATACAAATAATATTTACAAAACAACCAATTATACATCGACATAAATGCATAAATATATATATATATATATATATATATATATATATATATATATATATACAAATAGTAAAACAATTACAATACATAAAGACACAGAAATGTCATATCTTGAGGTAACAAAACAAGGAAAAAGAATTATAGTACAATAGATGGAAATAGGAGGATATGCATTTCCGGCGTTACATGCTGTCCCATACATTGATGAAAATGAAAAGGAAACGGTAACTGACATAGGGTTTGAACGTCTATCACGCATTATTTAATCTGTACTTTCAGCTACCTGTGGAAGAAACTAAGGAAAAATCTGGAAAAGGAATCAATGATCGGTTGAAGAAATACAAATTTCATGCACTATCAGAGGCATCGCAAGTCTTAGGGCAGTTGTACGGAACTCCTGAACACGAAATAAAGAAAAGCAGTTGTAAAGGAACGTATCCCACTTCAGTCAGTCGACGCTCGGATAATTGGATTAGAAAAGGAGGCACTAAAGTAGTAGACGAGTATTGCTACTTGGGATGAAAAATAGCTTATGACGGCAGAAATAAAGAGGACATAAAATTCAGACTGGCAGTACCACAAAGATCGTTTCTCAAAAAAGATAAATATGTGTTCATCCAGTTTAAGTTTATGTTTTTGAAAGTCTTTTCTGAGTGTGGCGTTATATGGAAGTGAAATGTGGACGATAAAGATTATCGACTAGAATAGAATACAATCGTTTGAAATGTGGTCCTACTGAAGAGCGCTGAAGATTAAGCAGGTGGATTGAATAAGTACGGAGAGATAATGAATTGAATTGAGAATACTAGACCTCTATAGCCGAACTTGACTAAAAGAAGGAACAGGTTGACAGGGCACACCATGGGGCAGCGAGGAATAGCTAATGTCGTAATAGAATGAAGGTTACGGATAAAAAGTATGTAGGGTGTCCCAGGAGGAATTGTCAACATTCAGGGATACGGCATGAACAGTCATTCGAAACTAAAAACTCCAGAAAACATGGGCTCTAAAATGCACACTTTAAGAACTATGAACAATTCTTCGTTTTCCGTACTGTGAAACAAATCTCTTCTGCTGAACTAATGCTCATAGCTCCTGAGGTATGCATTTTACAGCCCATGTTTACTGCAGAATTTCTTTTTGGCATTGGTTCATAATACTTTCTCCCAGAACATGGAAAGCAAAGATCTTGCAGTAGAAAAGATTTGTTTGACGGTATCGAAGATGAATAAGTGGTCATAGCTCTTAAGGTACGCATTTTAGAGCCCATGTTAACTAGACTTTGTTGCTTCTAATGATCGTTCTCGCCATATCCCTGAATATTGACCATTCCTCCTGTGACAGCCTGTAGAAGGATACCAAGGCTTTAATATGATAAGCAGAAGATATCCATAGAAGAGGAACGTGGCGAGTTGCATCAAAGTAAGTTCGTACTAAAGACCACAACAACATCCGGACCGAAAGTTTACTTCACTTCTCTTCAGGCACTGACAGTGTGGATCTCTGCTAATCGTGTGTGAACAAATGTGGTAATCTCGCTGACAGCACATTAGCATTGCGGCTTGTAAATGTCAATGACAGACCTTTCCGACCACAGACACTTCGCGACGCAATATCTCTGTAGTATCCACTTCTGACGACGTACAACGCTGAAGCGTACAATAGTCTCTACGCCGGTGTCCTTTCCCGTACGTGTTACAGTACGTCAATAAGTTATCACAGCGTTCTGATAATTTAATTTTATATTTCTAAAAAGTTTAGGTGCGGTCGTGGATTAAACACATTATAATTATAGTAGCAAATTGTTTATAATTATTCACAGAGGGTAATAAAACCATCTACTGAAACTTCGGTGGAACGGTCTTTCTAGGATGCGTGTAGCATTAACATTGCAATACTTGGAAATAAGATTTTATTGATGGCTGTTTCTGTCTCAGCAACTGTAGTATGGTATACATTTCAGAGTTAATTCAGCCATGGCTCAGATATTTTATTTTGCTTTTCCAGTTCAGAGAGATATCATCATCATCAGTTATCTGCTATATTAGCAGGTCCTGTGCCTCTTCATTTTCTGCGATCCATTGCTTCCTTCTTAAGGCTGCTGTATGTTGTACCGTCCATCATGTCATCCAGTATCTGGAATCTCTTCCCTCCTCGCTTCCTTTTCCCTTCCACATAACCTTTTAAAACTGTTTTTATCAGTCTGTCATTCTTTCTTAATATATGCCCAATCCAATTTCTTTTTCTTCTCTTTATTACTTATAGTAGCTGTCTTTTCTCTCCCACTCGTCTCGATACCTCTTCATTTTTTACTCTGTCCATCCAACTTATTCTTTCCATCCTCCGCCATGTCCAGATCTCAAAAGCCTCCAGCCTTTCTCTGTCTTTCTTCCTCATAGTCCATGACATATCGTCGTCAAAAGCTTAATATTGGTTTAGCAGATGTCAGTAACTATAATTAATACATTCAGAAAGTACAGTTTTGGATATGTCATTGCATTGCGCTTCTGCAAAGAAGATATTGACAACTGCTGAACCAGTATTAAGCTTCTGAAGATGACAGCATGTCGAAACCACTGAAGCAAAATAAAAAGAACTGTGCAGCTGACCTCTGAATTTTATTCTGAAATGCACTGACGGAAAAATATCGCAACATTGATAGATCACGGGTTAATGTAAGCACGAGATAAGTCATTGCAAATGTGAAATGATAGTACATTAATAACCTGTGTAACCGCCATATTGTTGAATTCAAACATGCAAACGTGCTTGCTTGTGTGATAGAGTTCGATGACTGTTGCACTTGGTCGGTCAATACAGAGATGGTCAATGGTGTTTGTGGATGACGCTGGAGTTGTCGTCCGATGATGTCCCATATGTCCAAAATTGGACACATATCTGGTAATTGAGCAGGACAAGACAACACGTCGATACTCTGTAGAGCGCGTTGGATTACAACAGTGGTATGTGGGCGAGCGTTATCCAGTTGGAAAACACCCTCTGGAACGTTGTTCATGAATGGTAGCATAACAGGTCGAATCACCAGATTGTCGTACACTTTACACATGAAATCGCACCCCATACCATAACTGCAGGTGTAGGTCCAGTGTGTCTAGCACACAGTTAGGTTGGATGCGGGCTATCGGCTGGTCTCCTTATGACCAACACACGGCTATCACTGGAACCGAAGCAGAACCAGACTACATCAGAAAACACAACAAACCTCCACACAGCAAACCGTCCTCCCCCCCCCCCCCCCCCAATCGACCTCACGCTTGACACCACTGAAGTCGTAAATGGCGGTGGTCTGAGGCCAATGGAATGCCCGCTACAAGGCGTCTGGTTTGGGGCTGTCCTTGAAGTAACTGATTTGTAACAGCTTGTAGTGTCAATGTGGTGCCGCCTGCTGCTCAGATTGCTGTTGCAGATGCACCAGAGCCATACGCCGCATACGATGGTCGTCCCTCTCGGTAATGCCACGTTTTCGTCCGGATCCCGGTATTCTACGGAACTGTACATTTTCGTGATCACCGCCGCCAGTAGTCATGTACAGTGGCTACATTCCTGCCAAGTCTTTCCGCAACATCGCAGAGGGAACACCCAGCTTGGCGTAGCCCTATTACACGGCCTTGTAGAAACTCAGTGGGGTGTTGATAACGGCGCCTATCGTTCACGATCGTTACAGCCTGTACTTAGAGCAAACCTGATTTGAGTTCTCATAGTGGCGTTACTGGCGCCACTCATGCGACTGGTGATAGATCTGAACAGATATCTTTCAGATGTAAAAGTATGCATACAAATCTCGTTTATGTCGCGCAAGTCCTTTTTGATGTGATTTTTTTGTCGTGTATATACCTAAAAATAATTTGTGGCCTTTGACTGAACAGATAATGCTGGAACTTCAGAGGGACTTTTCAAAGGGAAAACGGAGCGTAGATGCAATATATGCAATTGGACAGATATTGAAGATGTACAAAGAATGTAGCCTGCCAGCCTAGAAACGGCGTACGACAGAGTAAGTCGATCAAAGTTGTGTAAACACTGTTTATTACAATTCACTTAATATCTGAGAATATGAGGGACTTTTATGTGATTGGTCCTCCGCGTTGATTCATTCCGAAATCCTGGAAGAATTTGACTTAGTTAACCAGAAAATGGGTAATTAACCCACAGACTTATTGGCAGCACCTGCAAAGAGAGGTTTAAGGAATATTCTTTTGAAATCCTGTCGGGAGTTCGGCAGCGAGATGGACTCTCGCCTTTACTTTTCAGTTGTGTACTTCAGACTGACGAAAAGGTATGAGTGACAAAGATGTTGGAAGTAGAGGCAGGCTTGACTAAGGAAACGTGATTTTGACAGTTTATTGCTTGGTTTTTGCAAATCAATTAGAATTTTTATCTGTTTCGCTAAACACAGTTGCAGACCAACTCAATGAGCTGAAGCAGAAAAGGCGTAACTCCAGATCTCCTTTGACAAAACTGAAATTGCTACAAATGGCTGGCTCTGAGCACTATGGGACTTAACAGCCGTGGTCATCAGTCCCCTAGAACTTAGAACTACTTAAACCTAACTAACCTAAGAACATCACACACATCCATGCCCGAGGCAGGATTCGAACCTGCGATCGTAGTAGTCGCGCGGTTCCGGACTGCGCGCCTAGAACCGCGAGACCACCGCGGCCGGCAATTGCTACAAACATCAACTAACCATCCAGAGTACTAGAGGTAGAAGAAGGGAAGTGAAGTGGAGGGGCCGACCTCTGTGGCCGAGCGGTTCTAGGCGCTTCAGTCCGGAACCGCGCTGCTGCTACGGTCGCAGGTTCGAATCCTGCCTCGGGCATGGATGTGTGTGATGGTCTTAGGTTAGTTAGGTTTAAGTAGTTCTAAGTCTAGGGGACTGATGACCTCAGATGTTAAGTCCCATAGTGCTCAGAGCCATTTGAACCATTTGAAGTGGAGGGAGAGGGCGTAGAGCCAAACACCTTTGACAAAGAAGCCTTTGCATCATGAATCATAAAAATATCAACAAACCAAATGTGTCTACTGGAAGAAAGTAATACGAATTAATGCCAGAACACATGCTGTAAATGCCCTATGCTACAGAGTACCTTGCTTTAAACAAAGCAGATCTGATCAAATAAGGAAAAGGAAAAATGCAGTCATATCATAACAGCATGGTCTGGAGACGGCAACTACGAAGACAAGAATAATACCACTTCATTTAACAAATTCATGATCTAAAGGTAGTGTCTTTGACTAGTATTATAAACGCCCTGGGTCCCGGATTACAATCCAGCCACTGCTTAAACTTTTAATAAAAATCATCTGCAAAGGCAGCAAGACTTAAGGCACACGAAGTCTACCTCGTCCCGCCAACTGCCTTGTCAAACAGGGTGCAGGAGCGGACGGAGGACCCAGCCTTTGGAGTGGGAAACTAGCCACAAAAGGCAGAAGAATCAGCAATCCCCCCTGCATCCCGTGTTGCATTTTCGTCTTGTTTACTCTTTTACGTATACTGTGAATGTAAAATTTGTTTTATGTCGGAATATGTCATTTGTTAAGCCTCTGTAACATCTTACCACGGTACGATTTAAACTAATATCTATATTCCAAATTGTCAAAACAAACGGAAGCATAAAATTTCCAACGTTGAGATGGCCGCAAGGGAACGTTACGAAGGCAATAAATTAAAAAGAAAGAGAAACATCAATGATCAACGGCGTGAGAATGCAACAGGCAATGGAAATTACCTGCAGTTCATGATGTTATCAACAGGACATGTGGCCTGTGATTGAAAAAAGTGTCATGATGATCTCTCCACTGGCAAAACATTCCATTCGAATCTCCGTGAGGGACTGCTAAGGAGCAAATAGCAGAGTAGGCAGCTCAGATGAAGACGAGTGGATATCTCTAAAAGCGGCCATCACAGTTGCAGGAAAGAGAAACATAGATATAAAGAAGGTAACAGTGAAGAAACCTCGGGTAACAGAAGAAATATTGCGACTGATCGACGAAACAAGCAAGTAGAAAAATGTTCAGGGAAAGACACGAATACAGCAGAAAATGCAGCTCCCTTAGGAATTAAATACATAGAAAGTGCAGGGAAGCTAAGGCGAAATGTATGTATGAAAAATGTGGAGAAATGGGAAAAAAGGTGATCGTCGGGATGACTGACTCAGCAAATTGAAAAGTCAGAACAAACTTCAGAGAAAGTAAAAGCAAGAAGAGTAACATTAAGAGTGCTATAATAATTTCACAATTAAAAACAGAGGGGAGATCGGAGAGGTAGAAAGTGTACTTTGAACGCCCTTATGAGGGATGACTTCTATCATGACGTGATAGGGGAGGAAGTGAAGTCAATATGGGAGACACAGGGGATTCAGCATTCCAATCAAAATTTAAAAGAGCTCTGGAAGACTTGAGATCGAGTAAGTCAAAGGGATAAATAACATTCCATCGGAATTTCTAAAAACCATTGGGGGAAGTGACAAACAAAAGACTATTCAACTTGATGTATAGAATGTGTGGGATTAGCGACGTACCATTAGACTTTCGGAAAAATGTCATCCAAACAATTCCGAAGATAGCACGTGTAGAACTATCGCAAAATTAGCTTATCAGCTCATGCCTCCAAGTTTCTGACAAGAATAATATACAGAAGAATGGAAAAGAAAACTATCTGTTAGATCAATTATTCAAAATGACAGTCACAAACGAATTATTTATTTTGCCGCCAACCGGTTTCAACCCGCGATGGGGTCATCTTCAGGACAATTTACACCATTTGATCGCATAGTTACCAATCGTGCACAGGCAGAGTGACGACTCCAGCGAGCGAACAAATGGTGTAAATTGCCCTGAAGATGACCCCATCGCGGGTTGAAACCGGATGGCGGCAAAATAAATAATGCGATTGTGACTGTCATTTTGAATAATTGATTATAAGTAAACCAAATGCTGTTATCTCCACACAACTATGTTGTCTAAAAAAAAATATCTGTTAGATGACGATCAGTTTGGCTGTAGGAAAGGTAAAGGCACCAGGGAGGCAGTACTGACGCTGCGGTTGATAATGTGAGCAAGACAAGAAAAATAAGACATGCACGTAGGGTTTGTCGATTTAGAAAAAGCTTTCGACAACGTAAAATGGTACAAGATATTCGAACTTCTGAGAAAAGTGGGAGTAAGCTATAGGGAAAGACGGGTAATGCTCAGTATGTACAAGAACTAAGAGGGAATAATAAAACTGGAAGACCAAGAACGAAGTGCTCCGATTAGAAAGAGCGTAAGGCAGGGATGTAGTCCTTCGCGCCTACTGTTGAATCTATACATCGAAGAAGTAATGACGAAAATAAAAGAAAGGTTCAAGACTGGGATTAAAATTAGGGTGAAGGGATATCAATGATAAGAGTCACTGATGACATTGGTATCCTCAGTGAAAGCGAAGACGAATTACAGAATCTGTCTGAATGGAATAAAATGTCTAATGAGTACAAAATATGGATTGAGAGGTAATCGAAGAAAGACGAAAATAATGAGCAGTAGCAGAAATGAGAACAGCAAGAAACTTAATATCAGAATTGGGGATCTCGAAGTAAATGAAGTTCTGCTGCCTAGGCAGCAAAATAACCTATGATGGACGGAGCAAGTAGGACAAAAGCAGAATAAGACTGGCAAATAGGAAATTCCACTGGAACAAATCTCTGGCGACCTGCGAGATCATGGCAAAATAGGAATATCACCCAGACCAGCACGCCGTATCCTGCAATGTGACAGTTTTCTGTTGAGGAAGGCGCGGAAATTGTGCTCTAGTGAGGTGAAGACCCGTCCTGTTGAGCCGGCCAGTGTGGCCGAGCGGTTCTAGGCGCTTCAGTCTGAAACCGCGCGACCGCTACGGTCACAGTTCGAGTCCTGCCTTGGGCATGGATGTGTGTGATGTCCTTAGGTTTAAGTAGTTCTAAGTTCTAGGGGACTGATGACCTCAGATATTAAGTCCCATAGTGCTCAGAGCCATTTGAAACCGTCCTGTTGAAAGCTCAAAGTCATTAAGTCAGCGGTCAGTTGTGGCAACAACCACAACTGCAACATATCCAGGTACACGAAACCTATCACCCTCTGCTCGATGAAGAAAAACGTGCCATACAGCAATGTCTTGGATATGACTCACAAGATATTCACTCTTGGCGAATCTCTTTTCAATTCCACACGGACATGCGGCAATTCAGCGCTCTCGCACTCCCACATTGTGACGATTCTTGTTTCTGGACAGATGGAAGTATGCCTCATCGCTGATTATCAATGTCTCTGCAAAGTCATTATCATCTTCCATAGCTTTCCGTATTTGGGCAGAAAACACCAATCGGCAGGCATAATCATCTGGAGTCAGGTGCTAACAATTGCAAACGGATGGGTATGAAATGAAAATGCCGCCGCATCACATTCCATAGTTCTCTGCTGAATGCCTAGTTCACTGTTTGCATGAACGATCGCTTTTTGTGACCCGAACACAAATCTCTGTGTCATGTGATCCATGATTTCCTCTGAGACCTCCTGCCGCCCCGTGCTTTTCCCCTTTACACAGACAACCAGAATCACGAAACTGGCGAAACCAACGCAAAATGCTCCGGTGATCAGGTAAAGCTTTCCCGTGTTTGCGTACGAATGCATGCTGAATTCTCGAAACCGACGAACATTTCGCATATTCTAACACACAAAACTCTTCACCTGCATTGCCATCACCTTCCAGAGTGCTGTTGCATGTCTGCTGTCTAGCGTGCATGCGAGCCACAATGGCGGTTTTTTAAACTTGGCGAGTGTATCTGTCTTTTCAAGTATCAGTAAACGGTGGTATGAAATAGGATGGGTGTTTCAGCTAACCCTGTACCTACTCTGCTTTGCCCCGTTCATGGTGGAAGGAAAACAGCACGTTCCACTGAACTGCACTGACTGTGCAAGCTGTAACGCAGTTTACTACTTAAATATCCTTCCTAATTAACAATAATGACTGTAGGCACATAGGCAAGCGAATGCCGTGTTACACATAGCAGGAGTACATTGCTTTCGTGTGCACTATTTTGAAACCGAAATTTTGAAAGAAATTGTTCATACGATCGCTCTAAGGGTGACAAAGGTACAGCGAATGGTTCAGTATTTTACAGCACCGCATTTATGTAATAACGATTTGACAAAACAATAGTGATCCATTCATCTATGCATTCATAAGGACTATTTTATAAACAATGCACAAAAATAACGCTGAAATTATCGCGTATTTAAAATATAAACTTCTATCCAAAAAGGTCCGAGACTGATTTTATTCCTGGCGTATAAGCGACGCTAGCGCCATAGCTACGGTGACGGCTTGAACTAACAAATGTAAATAACAGATGTGCATTCGACCAGTCAGTTGTGAGCTGGCCGTGTCCAAGTCAACAGTGCATTTGTGACTGTATGTCAACTGTGTTGTGCCACAAACCGCAATAGAACATCTCTAAATCAAATGTTCAAGGCATTCTTCACAATATTCTGAAGAAGAGAAAAGCGTATGCAAAGTTGTCCCGCTCACCTTGACTCCCGAACAAAAACAATGCCACGTGGATGTCTGCCGCGACTTGACTGAAATGCAAAATGCGGACAAGTTTTTTTGGAAAAAAATCAACACAGGTAACGAGACTTGATGTTACCAATACGAACCAACCACAAAATGAAAAACAAAAGAAATTCACACGAAGCGGCAACGCTTTCACGACATAACCGTCATTCAAGCCAATGCTGATTTGAAGTTGTATAACATCACAAGTAATTTTATTTTCTGAGAGTTCCACATGGTTGTATGGACGTTCTGTGCATTTTACTCACGTAGGGGGTGGGGGGAGGGGTTGGGGAGAGTGAGTATGTAGAACATAGCATTAAAACCACCATCTTAAGCGATAAACACTGTTTTATAATGATGAGTTTGGGAAAATACTTACAAAAATGGAATCTTTGCTGAAATTACTTTGAATTAAGGAAAGTGAAGAAAGTTCAAAAAAATTATTGGCAGCGCACTTTACAAACCTATTTGTTGACTTATCTGTTGAAATGGTTCAAATGGCTCTGAGCACTATGAGACTTAACATGTGAGGTCATCAGTCCCCTAGAACTTGGAGAACTACTTAAACCTAACTAACCTAAGGACATCACACACATCCATGCCCGAGGCAGGATTCGAAGCTGCGACCGTAGCGGCCGGCGACTTATCTGTGAAAGCGCACTGTCGTAGTGGGTGTCCTGATTTTAGTGGCAGACTGACATACTCACTCACTCTCTGTTTCTCTGTCCCTATCTCACTCTCTCTCTCTCTCTCACCAACTCCGTGGCGATTTTAAGTTCTTGTCCTACACAGTGGCGTTCTTTTTCAGACGTTAAGAAAAACGTTTGCCAATACATATTTTATTTTATTGTTATACTTTCTGCTGTTTGCATATTTTTCAAGTCATTCAGGAAACGTATCATAAAAGTAATGAAAAATGACATTGCAATTGTGCATCGACTAAATAAAAGCATTTACAAGAATAGTTCACCACACCACTAACAAGTGGCACTACTTGTTATGTTTACAGTACATTAGCACATATATTGAGATACTCAAAATGAATTATTTAAGAAATTGACAAACAAAAGAAAGAAAATTATGTTGTGTAAGTGCCTCGATTCTACTGTGCCGTTACAAGGTTTACATCCGTTACACATATGTCTGTAGGTAACGATTTCCTGTGATAAGAAGAGTGATGGGAAAGATATTTCTGAATTTTAAAAAAATACGCAAACTGCATAAGGTATGAGTTTCATGTATAACGCTTCTCAGCAGTTTATGTCTGAGAACTTGGAACGCTGGAACAAAGACGATGGAGTAAGAAATTATTGACTGGATCCAAAAGACCTGTCCTTTTAATTAAGTTGCTACTGCCCTCTCTGTTAACGATAGAAATCATGGTACCAGCGTGCAACCATCACGTGCCATGAAGTAACACGTGTCGGTATAATGCACGAGGTGCTCCTGTCCCGTGTAATGTAATAAACTAAAAATAGTTGTGACTCTTTTCCTTTACTATCCGTGTAATATAATAGAATCAATATGAGCCGTCACTTGTATAAAAAAAGAAACACACATTAATGCAATGGCTCAGCATAGAAGAGAAATAACTAATGTAGGAATATTATTAACCGTGTAGTATGTTGTTTAATTTAGCCCGACGCATATAAGCACTTAGTAAACTAGCTCAGTCCTCAGCGGTTAAGGAATTGTAAATTCTCATTTGTTTAACTATTAAAACACCACAGATATTCCTCAATATATGCCTAGTCGACGTCAAGTTAAAAGTCGTGTGCTTATAGCACCAGAGAATACTTCACCATTCCGTTCACAGTACAGCAGTAAATTCCGTAACTCAAAATCGTGGTTTCGTCTTGATTCCCAATATAAGATAACAAGCGTAGCTTTTGCAAATGAAATCTTATATCAGAACTGGAATCCTGTGATCAGGCCTTCCTGCCTGGGATGTTATCTCGCAACGTTGAGAAAATGTGAAAGTGAATCCTATTAAATTATTTGCAGCGAGCGCCAGGGTCGTAGAATCTGAAAGAAAGGTTTAGTTTTCTAACCGGCGGCACGTCTCGACGATGAGCTAAAAGAAAGTTCTTAATTATTTTTTTAAGATGGCGCCTAACAGTGAAGAATTTCTGTTAAGGCCCATGTCTACTCTAGACAAGCAAGGTTTAGGATTGCAAATGATTTCAACGCGGACACAATTTTTAAGTCACAAAAAACTCTGTTTTCAGTTTTGTTAATAACTTACATTGACTGATACAGCAAGATGAACCTTCGTTAAACGCTCCTTACGGCTGGCGTCCAGATCATACGACAAGAGGAAGAATAGTAATGACAAAAGAGGTCAGAGTTCAAACACAGAATCTCAGTTCCATGGAATAGGCATACATTGTAGCATAATATATATTTCCTTGGTAAAACTCACAAGTTACTCATACAATACCTATCGTAAAAACATGTAATCTATACATTTCACATTCATGCCCATCCAGGAGAAACAGTACACCCGTGGAATTGTACGAGAGAGCCTACCGCAAGGTCACCTCCTGACTTTAACAGTGACTGGTGCCTGTTCTGATAGAGAGGCTGTTATAACCAAGGCCGTTCTTACAAAACTGTGACAGAGAGAAAATGTTGGTTAATCCCTTACTCAGTATAACTTGAATAAATCAAATGTTACTTTTACGTCAACTCTCTTGCGACTGGTTTGTTGCTGTCCTTCGTCTTTCTCTATCTTGTGTTAATACTCACACCTCCCTGTGATTACTACACGCTACACCTTCTTCTTTTGCATATCCCTATTCTAGTTTTTGTCTGCCATAGTTCTCTTCTCTGTTGATTCTTCCAACCTCAGGTTAACTAATCCTAGATGTCTTAACAGGTGTCCCAATAATCTTTCTTGTCATTTAGTAAGAGCGTTCCTTAGATTCCAATTGTTTTATACAGTTCCACAGTGTCGCTTAGACAATAAAATACGTAGCTTTATGATTGAAGACTTCCTAGCAAATAAGAGGGGCGCTCAACAAGTAATGCAATACATTTTTTCTCGGCCAATTTCAGTTGAAAAAACTGCAGAATTTGTTGTGAGACATCGTGGAATACACCCCCTTCAACGACTATAGTTTCACGAAGTTCCGATAGGTGGCGGCGCTATCACAACCTACAAAAAAGCGTCTGCAACGGAGGTGCGTTCCAAGCAGAGAGCTCTAATTGAGTTTCTTTTGGCGGTAAACCAGAGCATTGCAGAATGCGGAGGCTCTTGCAGAATGTCCACGGAGACCAGGCAGTGAACAAAAGCACGGCGAGCCGTTGGGCAAGGCGTCTGTCATCATTGCAATAAGGTAGCGCAAATCTGTGCGAACTCCCGCGTTCTGGCCGGCCACACGCAGCCGTGACTTCTGTGATGTTGAAACGTGGGGACACTCCTATTCGAGGTGATCGACGGGTCATAGTCAGACACCTTGCTGCTCAACTGGACGTCTCTGTTGCTAGTGCTGACACACTCGCCCATCAGTTGCGGTACTAAAAGTTCCTGGCCACCTAGCAGAAGACCATAAGGAACAACGAAGGACCATCTGTGCAGAATTGCTTGCTCATTACGAAGTTGATCGTGACAATTTCTTGACGAACGTCGTCTCAGGCTATGAAACATGGGTTCATCGCTTCGAACTGGAAACAAAAAGGCAATCCTGACCACCTTTTCTCCGACGAAAAAGTTCAAAGCCGAACTCTCAACCGAGAAAGTCATTGCGGCGGGCATCTGGGACTGGAAGGGGCTATTATGTTTTATGTCCTCCATCAAGGTGCGACGATCAACTCTGAAGTGTATCGTGCTACCCTCTGCAAATTGAAGAAACAGCTTCAGTATACTCGTCGGCACAAAAATGCAAAAGAACTTCTCTTTCTCCAGGACAACAGAAGGCACCCGAGAGGAGCTCACAAAACTGCATTGCAAAAATGGTTCAAATGGCTCTGAGCACTATGGGACTTAACTGCTGTGGTCATCAGTCCCCTAGAACTTAGAACTACTTAAACCTAACTAACCTAAGGACATCACACACATCCATGCCCGAGGCAGGATTCGAACCTACGACCGTAGCGGTCACGCGGTTCCGGACTGCAGTGTCTTTAACCGCACGGCCACTCCGGCCGGCAACTGCATTGCACTGTTGGTCCTCATTCACCTTACAGCCCGAATCTCGTACCTTCTGATTTCCATCTGTTTGGCCCAATGAAAGATGCACTCCGCGGGAAGCATTGTGTAGATGGCGGGAAGGTTATTGATGGCGCAAGACGTTGGCACTGACGTCGACCGGTAGTGTGGTATCATGTGGGAATACAGGCCCCTCGGTAAGGAGGCGCAAGGCCATCGCATCGAACGGATGTTCAATACTAGGGTTTTATAACCAAGAGAGTGGGGAATAATATGGTGCACTGAAAGCCTGAGCACAGCCAAAGTCTTTCAGAAACAAAGTTTTGCGTTACTTCTTCAACGCCCCTTGCACGACACTGGACATCATTCTACATCTACATCTACATCCATACTCCGCAAGCCACCTGACGGTGTGTGGCGGAGGGTACTTTGAGTACCTCTATCGGTTCTCCCTTCTATTCCAGTCTCGTATTGTTCGTGGAAAGAAAGATTGTCGGTATGCCTCTGCGTGGGCTCTAATGTCTCTGATTTTATCCTCATGGTCTCTTCGCGAGATATACGTAGGAGGGACCAATGTACTGCTTGACTCCTCGGTGAAGATATGTTCTCGAAACTTCAACAAAAGCCCGTACCGAGCTACTGAGCGTCTCTCTTGCAAAGTCTTCCACTGGAGTTTATCTATCATCTCCGCAACGCTTTCGCGATTACTAAATAATCCTGTAACGAAGCGCGCTGCTGTCCGTGGGATCTTCTCTATCTCTTCTATGAACCCTACCTGGTACGGATTCCACACCGGTGAGCAGCATTCAAGCAGTGAGCGAACAGGTGTACTGTAACCTCTTTCCTTTGTTTTCGGACTGCATTTCCTTAGAATTCTTCCAATGAATCTCAGTCTGGCATCTGCTTTACCGACGATTAATTTTATATGGTCTTTCCATTTTAAATCACTCCTAATGCCTACTTCCAGATAATTTGTGGAATTAACAGCTCCCAGTTGCTGATCCGCTGTATTATAGCTGAATGATAAAGGATCTTTCTTTCTATGTATTCGCAGCACATTACACTTGTCTACATTGAGATTCAATTGCCATTCCCTGCACCATGGGTCAATTCGTTGCAGATCCTCCTGCACGTCAGTACAGTTTTCCATTGTTATAACCTCTCGATATACTACAGCATCATCCGCAAAATGCCTCAGTGAACTTCCGATGTTATCCACAAGGTCATTTATATACATCGTGAATAGCAACGGTTCTACGACACTCCCCTGCGGCACACCTGAAATCACTCTTACTTCTGAAGACTTCTCTCCATTGCGAATGACATGCTGCGTTCTGTTATCTAGGAACGCTTCAATCCAATCACACAATTGGTCTGATAGTCCATATGCTCTTACTTTGTTCATTAAACGACTGTGGGCAACTGTATCAAACGCCTTGCGGAAGTCAAGAAACACGGCATCTACCAGGGAACCCGTGTCTATGACCCTCTGAATCTCGTGGACGAATAGCACGAGCTGGGTTTCACACGATCGTCTTTTTCGAAACCCATGCTGATACCTACAGAGTAGATTTCTAGTCTCCAGAAAAGTCATTATACTCGAATATCATACGTGTCCCAAAATTCTACAATTGGTAGACGTTATAGATATAGATCTATAGTTCTGCACACCTGTTCGACATTCCTTCTTGAAAACCGGGATGACCTGTGCCCTTTTCCAATCCTTTGGAACGCTACGCTCTTCTAGAGACCTGCGGTACACCGCTGCAAGAAGGGGGACAAGTTCTTTCGCGTACTCTGTGTAAAATCGAACTGGTATCCTACCAGGTCCAGCGGCCTTTCCTCTTTTGAGCGCTTTGAATTGTTTTTCTTCCCTCTGTCATCTATTTCGATATCTACCATTTTGTCATCTGTGCGACAATCTAGAGAAGGAACTACAGTGCAGTCTTCCTCTGTGAAACAGATTTGGAAAAAGACATTTACTTGGTGCTGGGAGTGGCAGCTGATCGCTATCATAGACGTAATATATTTCGACAAACAGGCTGGAAGCAGTCACAGCCGTTGGATATCTTGGAATACGCGTGCTGAGCGATTTCTGCATCTACAGCCATACTCTGAAATCCGCTATGGAGTGTCTGGCAGAAGTATACCTCTCATTGTACCATTTATTAGGCTTTCTTCTCATTGCATTCACGTAAGGAACGCGTGAAACAGGATTGTTAAATGCCTCCGAGCGTGCTGTAATTAATTTGATCTTGTCCCACGATCCCCATGGGAGAGATCGTGGGTGGTTGCAGCATATTCGAGGAGTCATCAACTAAAGCTCGTCATTGAAACTTGTGTCTCTCTTCAAGAGTTTGCGAATTCAGATTCTGCAGTATCTCTGTGACACTCTCCCACAGATCAAACAAACCTCTGACCATTGGTGCTGGCCTCCTCTGCATACTATCAATATCCTTTGTTACTCCTATTTGGTATGTGTCCCACACATTTGAGCAACATTCTATGGTGGTCACACGAGTGATTTGTAAGCAGTCACCTGTGTAGATTCATTGCATTCCCCTACCAATAAACTGTAGTCTGCCACCAGCTACACCTGTGACTGAGCCTATATAATCGATCCATTTCATACAACTATAAAGTGTTACACCCAGGTATTTGTATGTGTTGACCGATTCCAACTGTGACTCGTTGATGCTGTAATCACAGGATACTAGGTATTTCCATTTTGTGGAGTGAACAATTCTGCGTGTCTTAACATTTAAAGCAAGTTGCCAATCTTTGCATCATTTTGAAATCTTCTCGAGCTCCGTCTGTAATATGCGCACCTTTTTTTTCAGGGAGTACTTCATTGCAGATCACTGCATTACTTGTAAAATTTTGAGGTTACTATTACTATTGCCTGCAAGGCCATTAACACACAACAGGAACAGAAAGGGTCCCAAAACACTTCCCTGGGACACAGCCGATGTTACTTCTAAATCTATCAACGACTCTCCATCCAAGATAAATGTTGCGTCTTTCCTACCAAGAAATCCTCAGTTCATACACAAATTTCGCTCGATACTCGATACGGTCGTACTTTTGATAATAGATATGAGTAATTCAGTAGAATGCTTTTCTGAAATCGAGAAATACTGCATGTACCCGACTACCTTGACCCATGGCTTTCAGGATATCATTGAGAAAAGTGCAAGTTGGGTTTAACACAATCGATGTTCTCGGAATCCATCCTGGTTGGTATGAAGTCATTCTGTTATAGGTACCCTATTACGTTTGAGCTCAGAATATTTTTCAAAATTTTGGTCGGTACTACCTACTCCCAAAAATGTGGAAAGCAAAGAATTCTGTACAAGACATGTGTTTCGCACCACCGAGGTTGAAGAAATGCTCACAGCTCTTAAGATATGCATTTCAGAGCGATTATTACTGGATTTGATCTTTTTTTGTAAGGGACCTACTATTCTTAAAACGGCATTTCAAACACTCTGTACAGAACCTCTGATTTCATGTACGGTATTCACAGTGGTGAGTGCTATGGGACCAAACTGCTGAGGTAATCGGTCCCTAAGCTTACACACTATTTAATCTAACATCAACAAAAGCAAAACGAGGATAATGGAATGTAGTCGAATCAAGTTGGGTGATGCTGAGGGAATTAGATTAGGAAATGAGACACTTAAAGTAGTAAAGGAGTTCTGCTATTTGGGGAGCAAAATAACTGATGATGCTCGAAGTAGAGAGGATATAAAATGTAGACTAGCAATGGCAAGGAAAGGGTTTCTGAAGAAGAGGAATATGTTAACATCGAGTATACAGGGTGTTACAAAAAGGTACGGCCAAACGTTCAGGAAACATTCCTCACACACAAATAAAGAAAAGATGTTACGTTGACATGTGTCAGGAAACGCTTGATTTCCATGTTAGAGCTCATTTTAGTTTCGTCAGTATGTACTGTACTTCCTCGATTCACCGCCAGTTGGCCCAATTGAAGGAAGGTAACGTTGACTTCGGTGCTTGTATTGACATGCGACTCATTGCTCTACAGTACTAGCATCAAGCACGTCAGTATGTAGCATCAACAGGTTAGTGTTCATCACGAACGTGGTTTTGCAGTCAGTGCAATGTTTACAAATGCGGAGTTGGCAGATGTCCATTTGATGTATGGATTAGCACGGGGCAATAGTCGTGGCGCGGTACGTTTGTATTGAGACAGATTTCCAGAACGAAGGTGTCCCGACAGGAAGACGTTCGAAGCAATTGATCGGCGTCTTAGGGAGCACGGAACATTCCAGCCTATGACTCGCGACTGGGGAAGACCTAGAACGACGAGGACACCTGCAATGGACGAGGCAATTCTTCGAGCGGTTGACGATAACCCTAATGTCAGCGTCAGAGAAGTTGCTGCTGTACAAGGCAACGTTGACCACGTCACTGTATGGAGACTGCTACGGGAGAATCAGCAGCTGATTGGCCTCCACGGGTACACTTCTGCGAATGGTTCATCCAACAATGTGTCAATCCTCATTTCAGTGCGAATGTTCTCTTTACGGATGAGGCTTCATCCCAACGTGATCAAATTGTAAATTTTCACAATCAACATGTGTGGGCTGACGAGCATCCGCACGCAATTGTGCAATCACGTCATCAACACAGATTTTCTGTGAACGTTTGGGCAGGCATTGTTGGTGACGTCTTGATTGGGCCCCATGTTTTTCCACCTACGCTCAATGGAGCACGTTATCATGATTTCATACGGCATACTCTACCTGTGCTGCTAGAACATGTGCCTTTAGAAGTACGACACAACATGTGGTTCATGCACGATGGAGCTCCTGCACATTTCAGTCGAAGTGTTCGAACGCTTCCCAACAACAGATTCGGTGACCGATGGATTGGCAGAGGCGGACCAATTCAATGGCCTCCACGCTCTCCTGACCTCAACCTCTTGACTTTCATTTAGGGGGGCATTTGAAAGCTCTTGTCTACGCAACCACGGTACCAAATGTAGAGACTCTTCGTGATCGTGTTGTGGACGGCTGTGATACAATACGCCATTCTCCAGGGCTGCATCAGCGCATCAGGGATTCCACGCGACGGAGGGTGGATGCATCTATCCTCGTTAACGGAGGACATTTTGAACATTTTCTGTAACAAAGTGTTTGAAGTCAAGCTGGTACGTTCTGTTGCTGTGTGTTTCCATACCATGATTAATGTGATTTGAAGAGATGTAAAAAAATGAGCTCCGACATGGAAAGTAAGCGCTTCCGGACACATGTCCACATAGCATATTTTCTTTCTTTGTGTGTGAGGAATGTTTCCCGAAAGTTTGGCCGTACCTTTTTGTAACACCCTGTAGATTTAAGTGTCAGGAAGTCGTTTCTGAAAGTATTTGTATGGAGTGTAGCCATGTATGTTAGTGAAACATGGACAATAAATTGTTTGGACAAGAAGAGAATAGAAGCTTTCGAAATGTGGTGCTACAGAAAAATGCTGAAGATTAGATGGGTAGCTCACATAACTAATGAGGAGGTATTGAACAGAATTGGGGAAAAGAGGAGTTTGTGCCACAACCTGACTAGAAGAAGGGATCGGTTGGTAGGACATGTTCTGAGGCATCAAGGGATCACCAATTTAGTACTGGAGGGCAGCGTGCAGGGTAAAAAGTAGAGGCAGACCAAGAGATGAATACACTAATCAGATTCAGAAAGATGTAGGTTGCAGTAGGTACTGGGAGATGAAGAAGCTTGCACAGGATGAAGTATCATGGAGAGCTGCATGAAACCAGTCTCAGGACTGAAGACCACAACAGACAAACAGTCTAACTTAAACTAACTTACACTAAGGACAACACACACACCCATGCCCAAGGGAGGACTGGAACCTCCGACAGGAGAAGCAGCGCGAACCGTGCAAGGCACCCTAGACCGCACTGCTACCCCCCGCGGCCGATATACACAGTGAAGACAATGTGGAAACCAATAAAAGTAAGTGTAAACACACACACACAACTGACACACTAACTTTGACGTGGAGTAGAATAATGCAAAACCCAAAGATGTATCGTTCCCAACCGTAATTTTCTATACTAGAATCACTAAGGTTGCGGGTTATAAATTGTAAAACAAAAACAGTTATAATGCTGAGTAAAGAAAGCTACAGAAATCACATTTGTTAAGATGGTGCAAAAAATGTCTGTTGTCGAATTTGTGAAACCTTTACTAAAAAACTGAAATTCCATATGTACATACAGAAGGACAAAATTATTCTGTTATTTGACAGACAGCAAATAAAAAAGCCATCTGTGATGGTGTGATTTCTGCGAAACATGTCTGGATAAAAAGGATGATTTTGTTTGCTCAGGCTGTATCTGTCGCATGCTACACACCTGGAGAGCGGAAAGTTACGTTCTTTAAGTTTTTTTGGGGGGGGAGGGGGGGTCATCAGCCTTCTTACTGGTTTGATCCAGCCCGCCCAGAATTCCACTCCTGTGCCAACCGCTTCATCTGATCGTAGACACTTTCAACGTATGTCCTCAATTTTTGCTGGATGTGTTCCAATCTCTGTCTTCTCTACAGTTTTTACCCTCTACAGCTCCCTATTGTACCATGGAAGTCAACCCTCATGTCTCAATAGATGTCCTGTCATCCTGTGCCTTCTCCTGTCAGTGTTTTCCACATATTCCTTTCTTCTCCGATTTTGCCCAGAACCTCCTCACTCCTTACCTTATCAGTCCACCTAATTTTCAGCATTCGTCTGTAGCACCACATCTAAAATGCATCGATTCTCTTCTGTTCCAGCTTTCCCACAGTCCATGTTTCACTACCATACAGTGCTGTGCTCTCAGAAATTTCTTCCACAAATTAAGGCCCATGTTTGATACTGGTAGACTTCTCTTGGCGAGAAATGCCCTTTTTGCCATTGTTAGTCTGTTTTTGATGTTCTCCTTGCTCCGCCCGTCACTGGTTATTTGGCTGCCTAGGTCTGCCTTGGTAACAGAATTCCTTAAATTCATCTCCTTCGTGACCATCAATCCCGATGTTAACTTTCTCACTGTGCTCATTTCTGCTACTTCTTATTACTTTCGTCTTTCTTCGATTTATTCTCAGTCTATATTCTGCACTCATTAGATTGTTCATTCCATTCAGCATAACATATAATTCTTCTTCACTTTCACTCATCACAGCAATGTTATCAACGAATCGTATCATTGATATCCTTTCATCTTGAATTTTAATTCCACTCCTGAACCTTGCTTTTATGTCGATCATTTCTTCTTCAGAATACATCCCTGTCTTACACACTTTTTAATCCGAGCCCTTCGTTCTTCGTCGTTCACTCTTATTATTCCCTTTCCTTCTTGGCACTTGTACATCCTGTATATTACTCGTCTCTCTCTATAGCTTTATCCCTACTTTTCTCAGAATTTCGAACATCTTGCACCATTTTATATTGTCGAAAGCTTTTTCCAAGTCGACAAACCCTATTAAGGTGTTTCGATTTTTCTTTAGTCTTGCCTCCATCATCAAACGCAGCGTCAAAATTGCCTCTCGGGTGCCTTTACCTTTTCTAAAGCTAAACTAATCGTCATTTAGAGCATCCTCAATTTTCTTTTCCATTATTCTGAGTGACTTGGATGCATGAGCCGTTAAGCTGATTGTGGGATAATCCTCGCACTTTTCATCTCTTGCAGTTTTCGGAATTGTGTGGATGATAGTTTTTCGAAAGTCAGATGGTATTTCGCCAGACTCATACATTCTACACACCAACGTGAAGAGTCGTTTTGTCGCCACTCCCCCCCACCCCCCCAATGATTTTAGAAATTCTGGTGGAATGTTATTTACCCCTTCTGCTTTATTTGATCTTAAGTCCTCCAAAGCTCTCTTAAATTCTGATTCTAAAACTGAATCCCCTATCTCTTCTAAATCGACTCCTGTTTCTTCTTCTGTCACATCAGACAAATCTTCCCGCTGCACTCTTTTGCTACCAACCGTTGCTTTTAACATCACCGAAGGTTGTTTTGACCTTCCTGTGGGCTGAGTCAGTCCTTCCGACAGTCACTTCTTTTTCGATTTTTTCATATTTGTCATGCAGCCCTTTCCTCTTAGCTTCCCTGCACTTACTATTTATTTCATTCCTCAGTGACTTGCATTTCTGTATTCCTTTATTTCCCTGAATCTTTTTTTATTTCTTTCTTTCATCGATCACCTAAAGTATTTCTTCTGCTACCCATGGTTTCTTCGCAATTACCTTCTTTGTACTTACTTTTTTCTTTCCAACTTCTGTGATTGCCCTTTTTAGAGATGTCCATTCCTCTTCAACTGTACTGCCTACTGAGCTATTCCTTATTGCTCTATCTATAGCCTTAGAGAACTTCAAGCGTGTCTCGTAATTCCATAGTACTTCCGTATCCCACTTCTTTGCGTATTGATTCTTCCTTACTAATCTCTTGAACTTCAGTCTACTCTTCATCACCACTATATTGTGATCTGAATCTATATCTGCTCCTGGATACGCCTTACAATCCAGTCTCTCATTTCGGGACCTCTGTTTGACCATGATGTAATCTCGCTGAAATCTTCCCGAATCACCCGTTCTTTTCCAAGTTTACCGCCTCCTCTTGTGTTCTTGAACAGAGTATTCGCTATTATTACCTGAAATTTACTACAGAACTCAACTAGCCTTTCCCTTCTGTCATTCCTTGTCCCAAGCCCATATTCTCCTGTAAACTTTTCTTCTACTTCTTCTCCTACAATGGCATTCCAGTCCCCCATAACTATTAGATTTTCAACTCCGTTTATGTATTGTATTACCCTTTCAATATCCTCATATACTTTCTCTATCTCTTCATCTTCAGACTGCGATGTCGGCATGTATACCTAAACTATCGTTGTCGGTGTTGGTTTGATATCGATTCTGATAAGAACTACCCTATCACTGAACTGTTCACTGTAACACACTCTGTACCCTATCTTTCTAATTATGACGAATTCTACTCCTGTTATACCATTTTCTGCTGCTGTTGATATTACTCTATATTCATCAGACCAGAAATCCTTGCTTTCTTTCCATTTTGCTTCACTGACCCCCTACTATATCTAGATTGAGCCACTGAATTTCCCTTTTCAGATTTTCTAGCTTACCTTCCACATTCAAGCTTCTGACATTCCACGCCCCGGCTCGCAGAACGTTACCCTTCTGTTGGTCACTCAACATTTTTCTGATGGTCACCTCCCCCTTGGCGACCCCTTCCGGAGATCGGAATGGGAGACTATTGCGGAATCTTTTGCCAATGGAGAGATCATCATATACTTTTTTTAAAAAGTATAGGCGACATGTCCTGTGGATGCACGTAATGTGTCTTTAATGCAGTAGTTTCCATGGCCTTCTGCATCCTCATGCCGTTGATGATTGCTGATTCCTCCAGCTTTAGGGTGTAACGCCCCAACGACCACCTTAAAGTCAATTAAGAAAGAACATGAAGTAGGGAAAGTTATCTTGGCAGTTGCGACATCTTTGCCGATGAGCTAACACGAAAGTGTTTTGTCAACAACTACATTGTACATCACTGAGCATATTTGTTAGCGAAAGAGAAAGAAGAAACATCGTATTTCAGCAATGGACAAATATCCATGTGACAAATGTGAAATTAATATCTCAAAAGTTAAGTCCAAAGTAATGTCATCAGAGATAACGTTTATGTGGAAGAGAGTTGTAAGCGCAACGAAGAAATTCAATGCGCCTACAATGCTCTTCCACAGAAGTCGCTTGCTAGAACTCATCCAGTGCAGACGTACGAGAGCAGTTCTGATTTGAATTATTGAGATTGCGAACCGTGACAAGATTGTTTTCGAGTTTAGAAGTGTTTGTTGCGTGACGGGATTCACGGCTTAAGAAACTGATTTTACGAACTGAGACAGGAACAGATAGACTCATTTAACCGTGCACTACGGGACAATTGAAATCCAATAACGGAATTAGTGAACATTGGACTTGACTTTAAATTAGTTGGACCTTAAGGAGACGTGAACATTCTATGAAAGAATACACGCAATTAGTCTTGAGTAGGACCCAAGTACACGATATCATGAAGATAAAACAATTACGCTAAAGTGTTGAGTTGTGGTTATTGCCAAGAAACTATAACTCAGTCTGACTGACTTAACTAAACTATTCCGTGTGCGGGAATTATAAGTATTTAGTGGCAAAATAACAATAAACTGTTCGTTACCAGTTAAATACCCGGTGTGGACTACATCATTAAATAGTTTGATAAATGACTAAATCAACGACTACTCATGAAAGACTATTTCATTGAAGTGCAAATATTCACGTCATTAGTTAAGAAGTGAACTTTAAAATATTTTCGTATTACGACGCAATCTTGCAAAGACTGAATCAAAGAGTATCTCTGGATCTCGCAGCATTCCTGCACAATAATTCCATAGCAACGAGACAACAGCGTAAGAAAAAACTGTTAACTAAAATATTTCCTCTCAATCAGTGGTGTGTGCTATGCGAACGAGAGAAGAATTAATAACTACTGCAAATCCTGGCAATTAACAATACAATATTAATAATAAAAAGCATCAATTATACGAGTTCCCATAAGTGGAAACGCTGCGGACTTGTAACTGAGATACGACTACGCGAGGAACGCCTTTTCGGAAGTTTTTCAGGTTTTTTCTCCCGTTAATCTACGGAGACTGACGTTATATCGCATCGTGTCTCTACTCTGCCGCGAGAGCTGTGGCAGTAGCGACTCTACGGCGTCGACTACATCAGCACGCGGTTGGAGTCTGGGGGCACGCGCCACACAAGGGGTAGTTTCCCACCCCAAGGACAAGAGAGTGCCATGAACCTCTGTCCGCTCCTCCGTCCTCTTTGACAACGCCGTTGGCAGAATGAGGTTGACTTCTTATGACGGTACTCTTCGGCCGCCAATGTTGATTATTAATCAAAATTTATGCGGTGGCCGGCTATGAACCCGGGACGTCCTCTGACCTCAAAACCCACCACCGCTTATATTTTGATTAATAATCAGCAATGGCGGCCGAAGAGTTTGATTACTAACCAAAGACGCTACCCCTAGACCACGGGCGCTACCAAGTTACGTATTTTCCTCCTTTTTTTTTTTTTTTTTTTTTTTTTTTTTTTTTTTTTTTTTTTTAGCAGTATGTTTCTTAAAATGGCACTGAGCACTATGGGACTTAACATCTGAGGTCATCAGTCCCTAGACGTAGAACTACTTAAAACAAACTAACCTAAGGACATCACACACATCCATGCCCGAGGGAGGATTCCAACCTGCGACCGTAGCAGTCGCGCGGTTCTGGACTGAAGCACCTAGAACCGCTCGGCCACCGCGGCCGGCTGTTTCTTAAATTTAGTGCGTGTTTTCTTTTTCAGAAATGTAATCTCGGTTTTTTGTAACTGTAAAGTGCAGAGTCAGGCAGTCTGTCGCGTTGTAGTTATTTCTTCCGAACCCCTTGTTTCACTTCTTTAGTTGGCCGTGCTGGGATAGAACGGATGTGTGCATGCTGTGTGCGGACGCAGGAGGAGCTGGCTGCAGTTTGTGAATGACTACGCTTTTGGCTATGGACAGCAGTCTTCAGGCTGCTGCCTAGGGACGTATAATACATCGGTCCCGCGAATTCCAAGGCCTTCGGGACGCACCAGTTCGTACTTTCATACAATGTAGGATTTCACGGCCGGTGTTGTCTTCAGTTAAAACTTCCGGGCTGAGAGGGCGTGGTCGATGTATAAAATTTCCACCTGACGTTTCGTCTCCATTTGCAGTAGCCGGACGACCTCAGAAGATGTCTCCCGCAGATGGAGACGAAACGTCAGCTGGAAATTTTATACATCGACCACGGCCTCTCAGTCCGGAAGTTTTAACTGAAGAGTTCGTACTTTGTTCACTGACAGTGTGGGACTGTATCGAAGGCTTTCCCGGAAGTCCAGGAACACGGCATCAATCTGAACGCCTTTGTCTACGGCATTATGGATATCGTGGACGGACATAGAGAGCTGCGTTTTGCAAGCTCTCTCTTAAAGAGTCCGTTTTGGTTCCTATTAAGGAGATTTTCGTTCTACAGAAACGTCATTACGCATGAGCTTAGTGTATGTTCCATAATTCTATAACCGATTCACGTCAGCGGTATAGGGCTATAACTATGTGCACCAGTTCGATGAGACGTCATTGAAATCAGTTTGATCGAAAAAAGGATATAATTCAAAGCTTAATCGACAGAAGAGTGCCAATGGTTTCGTAAAAATCTTAGATGTAGATAAAGGCACTAAAACGAAGGATTGGTAGATGAATTTGAAATACATAAACCCATTAGATGGGGAGATTCATTAAGCCGTCTCCTGTTCAGCTTAAAAATGGACCATATCATTGATGCCGGAAGAAAGAAACCAGGATATAAAATGGGAAATACAGTGGTAAATGCGTGTTTGTAGGTTCTCCCGGCAAACAGGCTGCTTGAAGGTCTCTTGGGCAGCTGTATGCCCGAGAGACTTTCAAAGTAATAAATATTATATGTTATTTTGATGAGTCTCTACTAACAGCAAGCAATGAGTATAATTTGTAAAGATTAATTAAACGTGATGAGCTTTAATTACATAGGGACTGTTATCACCTGCTACAAAGGCTTAACCATGGAAGTAAAAGAATCTGGGCAACAAAGACAGTAAGGGTAGCCGGATGTCTGCAAACTACTGTATGGAAAATACAGTGGGAAAATAAAGATGACAGGGTGCCTCAAAAGGTACGCTACAACTTCAATGTATGATAGGTCCCAAACAAATTAAGATATTCACATCATGTTGGGTTTATGTGACAGACAATCTCACAACTGTTTTGTTTTTGTGTGTTCCATGTTGTCGTGAGTGAAGCATAACGACAACGGTTGAACAAAAGACTCAGTGTGTGGAGTAATTTATTGAGATCAAATCGGACCCGTAGATTCAAAGATGCTTCCAAACGTAATATAGGAAGCACCCAACATCGCGGACATCGATACACCGGTGGCACAGGAATTTTATGCAGATAAGAAGCGTTGACGTGAAGCATCATGCTGGACGATCTGGATATATAAAGCCGACAGAACACCGATACGACTGGCTTTTCAACGTTCACGGCAGAAGTCTTTTCGCAGGAGATGCAAATCACTTGGCCGCGACCATGCACCGTGACCTTCGGAAACGTTTGCAGACACATCCACATCGATGCAGCAACGTACGCACTACGCTGCGAACTTCCTTCACCGTTTAGAGGACGGAAATTTTCCAAACAACGTAGCATTTTCAGACGAAGCAACATTCCGTGTGTGTGACAAGGTAAACAAATACAATGTTCGCATCTGGGCCACAACCAATCCCCATACTGTGACCGAAGAGGTACGTGATAGCCCGAAAATAAATGTGTTGTGTTTGATGACTGATCGCATTGCAGGACCATTTGTCTGAGAAAAACGTTAATTCTTGATATTCTCGAGCTGTTTGCTTTAGCATAAATTACTGACCGTCAAGAAACAGTAGATTTCTACAAGTTTGCTCACCGCCACTTTGGGCTCAGACTGTCTGAGATGTTCTAGACTAGATGCTTCCAGATCGCTGGTTTGGCAGGGGTGACCCAGTTCCCTAGCCTCCTGGGTCTTCGGACACTACACCTATGGAATTCGTTCTATGGGGGAATGTCAAGGACAGAGTCTACCAAACGCCTGTCAACACATTAATGATATAAAAAACCGAATCTTTGCTGCCATTGCCATAATTGATGCGGTTATGTTCCTCCGAGTGTGGATAGAGCTTGTTTGCAGGCTAAATGTTGTGCGTGCCACCAAAGGCGCACTTCTTGAAACTGATTGAATGATACAATAACTTTGTGAGCTAGTGTGTCAGTAAGCGTAGCCGGATGCCTGCAAAATACTGTATTCAGAAACAAATTTATGGCAACTGAGGGGAAAATAAAGAAGACAGGGTGCCTCTAAAGGTACGCTACAACTTCGACGTGTTACAGCACTCAAACTAATTAAGATATTCGCATCGTGTTGGACTTATGTGACAGACAAACAGATGCTGTGGATATGTAATTAGTTTGCGTGCTGTAACACATTAAAACTGTACTGTGGCTTTTGAGACACCCTGTATACAAGACAATGGTGCGTCCTGTTATGACGTAATGCAGCAGAAGCTCGAGCGGAAACGAAGACGTTAATGGCAATGGAAATGAAGGTACTAAGACAAGTCCAAGGAGTAACCACGTGGGACAAGAGAACATATGTATCGATAAGTGATCAGTGTGAAATACAAGACAGAAGTAAATGAATGGAGACATGAGAACGAAATTGGAAAGATTACATGGAAAGGATGGATCCCATAAGACTAGTTAAAATTTCTAAACATGGACGTCCGCAAGGGAAACGACTGCCCGGGCAACCACCCTAGATATGAGACAATTGTTGGTCCAGAACATCCACGGAATGAGACTGAGAAACGGGAGAAAATCTAGTCTGAAGAAGAAGAAGAAGATGAAGTTTGATGCCCCTAGTTGAAAACGGCAATGACCTGTGCTTTTTTCATTCGAGTGCTTGATGCCTTTCAACGAGCTAGCGACCTATGATAACGTCTGTGGACTGAAAACCACAACAGCAACAATAACCCAAAAGTGACACAAAAACAAAATGCGAGCCGTTGCTGCTGTAGTTGCGGGTCAGTTTGAAGATAACGGTGAGCACTGCTTGTCGTATAACAGTGTAGTGACGTCACTGAGAGAGCAGTTTGTGTCGTTGGCTGTGAGGTCACCGAGTAACATAAGAGGGTCGACTTTTACCGGATGGGCCTTTCGCTCGTGCCCATTTCCCTCAGGGGTCCCTGAGTGCCTCTTCTCTGAGAAACCTGTCACTTGCTCCAGCGCTCCGCGACATGTTTACCAGGCGTCAGAGCGAACACCGCTGACCACGGCTTCTCTACCAGGACCACCATCCGCCCGGAAGCAAGGCAACTACGACATTACAATGCGGCAAGCAGCTATTCAGACGAGGCAGCTCCGTCGACTACTGAAGATCATAGCCCGAGCACAATAGCCGTTTTACTGTGAGATTCCGCCGACAGTTTTACAGTAATAATTATAATAACAATAAAGGTAGCTACAACTTGGATCCACTGTGGTCTAGGGTAGGGTCTTTTGATGCTTGTTGACCTACAAGATGTTCGAAATTCTCAGAAAAATATGTGTGAGTTACAGGAAAACACTGCTGTGACAAAAAGTTTTGGGATACCTCCTAATATCCTGTCGGACCTAATTTGCCTATCGTAGTGTAGCAACTCGACGTGGCATGGGCTCAACAAATCGTTGGAAGTCCCCTGTAGAAATACTGAGCCATGCTGACTCCATAGCCGTTCATAATTGCGAAAGTGTTGCAGGATTTTGTGCACTAACTGACCTCTCAACTATGTCCCATGAACATTCCATGGGCGTCAAGTTGAGCGATCTGGGTGGCCAGATCATTCGCTCGAACTGTCCAGAATATTTTTCAAACCAATCGCGAACAGTTGTAGCCCGATGACATGGCTCATCGTCACATAAAAATTCCATCGTTGTTTGGGGACTTGACGTCCATGAATGGCTACAAATGGTCTCCAGGTAGCCGAACATAACCAGTTCCAGTCAATGAACGGTTTAATTGGAACAGAGGACCCAGTCCACTCCATGTAAACACAGCCCACACTATTATGGAGGCACCACCAGTTTTCCACAGTGCCTTTTGACAGCTTATGTACGGGGCCTGTTCAGAAAGTAAGCTCTGATTGATTGCCAAATTGAAACCACAGTGAACATCAGAAATGTTTTACTTGTAACAATTAGCTACACCTTTCAGCTACTTCTCTACGTAGTCGCCGTTCTGACTTAGACTTTTGTCATAGCGTTGTACCAACTTTTCAATAGCCTCATCATAGAAGGCAGCCGCCAGTGCTTTCCGCCAATTCTCCACGCTGGCCTACACCTCGTTGTCTGTGTCAAAATGTTGTCTTCAAAGACAGCGGTTCATGTGACCAGAGATGAAACTCAGGGGGAGACAATTGCGGACTGTATTGTGGGTAATCTCACATTTCCACTTGAAAACGATGCAGGAGCATCTTCATTGCCCCTGCAGAATGCGGCTGAGAATTGTCTTGAAGAAGAAACAGCACGACAGTTATGTAATGTTAGCTGCATAGCTTCAGGCGAAATTTCTCACCAGGCCCTCGTACTTGGCGGCAGACACTATTTTCTAGACATCTTTACGCACTCACTGCGAGCTCAGAAATGAGAAGAGCGACGTGATGCTAACTGGGGTTATACTAGAGACACTACCCAACACATCTGTGCAAAGCTTTATCGGATTTTCATAGTCGTTTCCATTTCGCGACCGATCGGAGCTTACTTTCTGAACGCCCCTCGTACATGGCTTTGTGGGGTCTGCGCCACACTGGACCCTACCATCAGCGCTTTCTAACTGAAATCGGGGTTCATCTGACCAGGCCACGGGTTTCCAGTCGGCTAAGGGCCAACCGATATGGTTACGAACCCAGGAGAGGCACTGCAGACAATGTCGTACTGTTAGCAAAGGCACTCTGTCGATCTGGTGCTGCCATAGCCAATTAACGCCAAATTTCGTCGCACTGTCCTAACTGGTTCAAAATGGCTCTGAGCACTATGGGACTTAACTTCTGAGGTCATCAGTCCCCTAGAACTTAGAACTACTTAAACCTAACTAACCTAAGGACATCACACACATCCATGCCCGAGGCAGGATTCGAACCTGCGACCATAGCGGTCGCGCGGTTCCAGACTGTAGCGCCTAGAACCGCTCGGCCACTCCGCCCGGCTTCTGCGGTTGTCTCTCGTAGTGTTGCTTGTCTGTTAGCACTGACAACTCTACGCAAACGTCGCTGCTCTCGGTCGTTAAGTGAAGGCCGTCGGCCACTGCATTGTCCTCGGTGAGAGGTAATGCCTGAAATTTGATATTCTCGCCACACTCTTCCTCAAAACTGATGAAATTTTGCCACCGTATGTTTCTGCAGCATTTTAGAAATATTGTCTACAACTTTAGAGTTCAATTCATTCTACAAATTATGCAGGATGACGCTGTGAATCTCGGATTATTGAATTCCCTAACGATTTCCGCAATGGGCTGTCCCATGTGTCGAGCTCCAACTACCACCCCGCGTTCAAAATGTGTTAATTCCTGTCGTGCGACTATAATCACGTAGGAAAACTTTTCATATGAATCACCGCAGTACAAATGACAGGTCAGACAATGCACTGCCCTTTTATACCTTGTGTAAGATATCCTACCGCCACCTGTATATCTGCATATCGCTATCCTATGATTCACCTCAGTGTACTGGTATAACCCACGTTCAAGAAACAATAGGGAAGACAAAGGGTGAAGTGCTCGTGTAAGAAAGGGTGTAAGACAAGGATATAATTTTTCGTCCCTATTGTTCAGCCTACACATCGAAGGAGCAATGACGAAAATAAAAGAAAGGCTCAGCAGTTGGACTGAAGTTCTAGGTGAAAGGATAGTAATGATAAGATCCGTCGATGGCAATGCTATCGTCAATGAAAGTGAAGAAGAATTGCAGGAGCTGCTGAATGGAATCAACAGTCTAATAAGGATATTACATGGATTGTGAGCAAAGTAATAAGGGGTGTATAAATGAAACTAGCGGTAAACGTAACATCAACATTGGGGACCATGAAAGAGACAAAGTGAAAGAATTTTGCTACCTTGGAAACTAAAGAACACCTGGCGGTCGAAGCAAGGAGGATATAAAAAAGCAGAGCAGCACAGACAAAGAGAACATTTCTGAACAAAAGAAGTCTACTTGTATCAAGCGTATGCCTTAATTTGAGGGAGAAGTTTCTGAGAATGTACGTTTGGTGCAAAGTATTGCATGCTACTGAATTAGGGATTGTGGGAAAACCGGCAAGGAGGAGATGTGGTGCTGTTGAAGGATGTTGAAAATTAGGTGGACTGATAACGAATGAAGAGGTTTTTCCGCCGAATCCGGGAAGAAAGGAAGATACAGAAAACACTGACAAGGAGGAGGACAGGATGACAGCACATTTGTTAAGAGACCAAGGTTTAGCTCCCATTGAACTGGGGAGCTATAGAGGGTTGCTAAAAATTTTGGGAAGACAGAGACTGCAAATATCGAACATATAACTGAGGGCTTAAGGTGGAAGTGCTGATATGAGATAAAGAGATTGGGACAAGACAGGAATTCGTGGCAGACATCATCACCATTCACAAGACTTATGACGGGAAAAATAGTTCTTCTATTCGTAACATAGTTGTTACACGGGAAAAATAGTTCTTCTATTCGTAACATAGTTGTTATAATATCCATACTTGAAGTCGGTTGAGTAATTCAAAAGGAAAAGGTTTCAACTCAGTCGCAGCTATCATTTTAATCTCTTGCCAAATACTGAATGAGCCATCAGTAATCGTTGTCGACCTCCGTTTCTTTATCAATTCCTTGATATCACGAATATTACTTCTAAAGACTAGCGAACTGTCGTGTTTGTATAGTTTGTAAAGAAGATGAAAGAACACTGATAAAATTATGGAACATTGTAATTTTGGCTTAGTTAAAACGAATTTCCACAGTTTACCAAGCGATACCAGTGAATGATTTTGGCCTACTTCAAATATCGTATTCTTCTGAAGTGACAATTCGTAAACTATTGCCTGAGATTACTATTACGTTTTACTTGTATAGTTATAGTTATATCACGTTGATATAAATGATCTTATCTTTGAAACAGTTAAAGTCCGAATTCACGTTATGTAAACTTTCCAGTATTATGGAGTTGTGTTACGTCTGTGCAACTAAATGTAAATAACTGGAGTATATAACTAATGAATCTTCCTCCCTCCCTCCATTCCTTCTCGTTCTCTCTCTCTCTCTCTCTCTCTCTCTCTCTCACGCACACACACACACACACACACACACACACACACACACACACACACACATATACATCCACTTATCACTAAAAAAAAGAAAACCGCTCTCACAAGGAACAACACATAACAAAATGCACACACACACAAAACAAATGAAAAATATCAAACTACACAAACAAAATACGGAAGATAAACACACAGAGAGAATTGACAACACTACACTCTGTAAACAAACACATATAGATTACAAAATGAAAAGTGCAAGTTATGTGTTATAATAAATCTGGGTGAAAAAACTCCAGAAATCGGCCAGCTGGAGCACGAAGACCGAATGAACACATTTCCAGGACCACACATATGGACTAATACGGACTAACAACACTGGAAATCGTAAGTAACACCAAACGATAATTTGACATCACGATATTAGTGCTATAAAAGTTGTTTCTAATCTGAAAAACAGGATAAGAAAGTGACGAAATATAACGTAGTAATATATTGTAACTACTACGTAATACATTTATTATACGAGGTGCATTCAAGTTCTAAGGCCTCCGATTTTTTTTCTAATTAACTACTCACCCGAAATCGATGAAACTGGCGTTACTTCTCGACGTAATCACCCTGCAGACGTACACATTTTTCACAACGCTGACGCCATGATTCCATGGCAGCGGCGAAGGCTTCTTTAGGAGTCTGTTTTGACCACTGGAAAATCGCTGAGGCAATAGCAGCACGGCTGGTGAATGTGCGGCCACGGAGAGTGTCTTTCATTGTTGGAAAAAGTCAAAAGTCACTAGGAGCCAGGTCAGGTGAGTAGGGAGCATGAGGAATCACTTCAAAGTTGTTATCACGAAGAAACTGTTGCGTAACGGTAGCTAGATGTGCGGGTGCGTTGTCTTGGTGAAACAGCACACGCGCAACCCTTCCCGGACGTTTTTGTTGCATTGCAGGAAGGAATTTGTTCTTCAAAAGATTTTCGTAGGATGCACCTGTTACCGTAGTGCCCTTTGGAACGCAATGGGTAAGGATTACGCCCTCGCTGTCCCAGAACATGGACACCATCATTTTTTCAGCACTGGCGGTTACCCGAAAATTTTTTGGTGGTGGTGAATCTGTGTGCTTCCATTGAGCTGACTGGCTGCTTTGTTTCTGGATTGAAAAATGGCATCCACGTCTCATCCATTGTCACAACCGACGAAAAGAAAGTCCCATTCATGCTGTTGTTGCGCGTCAACATTGCTTGGCAACATGCCACACGGGCAGCCATGTGGTCGTCCGTCAGCATTCGTGGCACCCACCTGGATGACACTTTTCGCATTTTCAGGTCGTCATGCAGGATTGTGTGCACAGAACCCAGAGAAATGCCAACTCTGGAGGCGATCTGTTCAACAGTCGTTCGGCGATCCCCCAAAACAATTCTCTCCACTTTCTCGATCATGTCGTCAGACCGGCTTGTGCGAGCTCAAGGTTGTTTCGGTTTGTTGTCACACGATGTTCTGCCTTCATTAAACTGTCGCACCCACGAACGCACTTTTGACACATCCATAACTGCATCACCACATGTCTCCTTCAACTGTCGATGAATTTCAATTGGTTTCACACCACGCAAATTCAGAAAACGAATGATTGCACGCTGTTCAAGTAAGGAAAACGTCGCCATTTTAAGTATTTAAAACAGTTCTCATTCTCTCTGCTGGCGGTAAAATTCCATCTGCCGTACGGTGCTGCCATCTCTGGGACGTATTGACAATGAAAGCGACCTCATTTTAAAACAATGCGCATGTTTCTATCTCTTTCCAGTCTGGAGAAAAAAAATCGGAGGCCTTAGAACTTGAATGCACCTCGTATGTATAAAAACAAACATACATTACAGGCCACGAAGACGCTTCACAAACGAAAGAAGCGAAACGCGGGTGGCCAAAAACAAAGTGCCTTTCATTTAGTTGCATAGAGGGAATACAACTCTATGAATTTTGAAGCAGCTGAGAAACGACGGAAAACGAAAAAATAACGATTCCAATATTATTTTATGTACGCTGACATTTTCACGAGTAACAGTAATTTCCTGATTTTAGGTCGGTTTCATTCACTTCCTAAATATGTTTCACGATAACACTGCCTCTCTTATTTTCAAAATGATTAAAAAACACACTGTTGACTAATAATGTATCAAAATTGTCATCCGATCTCAATCGTCAATGTCAACAATGAATTTAACTCTTGTCTTAGTTATAAAATACTTCTTGTAGAGTACTCAGATAATTTGAAGATTATAAACATGTCAGTTTTTGTTCCATCTTTGTATCTTTGTCCTTGGTCTGTGTTCTCTGGTCTTCGAGGCAGGAGGTTTCCTCGTTCCTCGTATTTACACTACCAAACCTAAAACATGATATCAGACTATAATGTGTCGTTGCACTAGTCTGAATAGAGAACTACGTTGAATAACAGAGGACGCTATTATAGGGTGATTACGTTCAGGAACACCACAACCAAGATCCACTGGTAACGTCGCACAATTAAGTCACAACACAAGAGCCACGTTTCTTCTATTCAGGTACCTGAAAAACACTACAAAATCAACAGATTGTAACAGAAACTATATTCATTACCTCCCCATTCATGATTGGGCACGCCTACGATTAGCTCGATGAATGTCAGACTAGTAAAACCCAGTACCTTATACCGAAAGCTGAATGTTCCAAAGAAATGCAAGTAACAGACGGTGTGCCCCAAGGAAGCGTAATAAGGTATCTAATGTTCTGAATACACACTCCAGACATATCAGAGAGGATGAGCAGCACCGTAATATTGTTCACTGACAATGTTATTGTCCACAGAAAATGGCTCTGAGCACAATGGGACTTAACATCTGTGGACATCAGTCCCCTAGAACTTAGAACTACTTAAACTTAACTAAGCTAAGGACATCACACATATCCATGCCCGAGGCAGGATTCGAACCTGCGACAGTAGCGGGCACGCGGTTGCAGACTGAAGTGCCTAGAACCGCACGGCCACACCAGCCGAATGTATTGTCTACAGAATTTCGATTTCGTGTAAGGTGTGGCGACTCTCTTTAAATGTGTATAGGTGCAGGGTAATACCCACAATAATATACACTCCTGGAAATGGAAAAAAGAACACATTGACACCGGTGTGTCAGACCCACCATACTTGCTCCGGACACTGCGAGAGGGCTGTTCAAGCAGTGATCACACGCACGGCACAGCGGACACACCAGGAACCGCGGTGTTGGCCATCGAATGGCGCTAGCTGCGCAGCATTTGTGCACCGCCGCCGTCAGTGTCAGCCAGTTTGCCGTGGCATACGGAGCTCCATCGCAGTCTTTAACAGTGGTAGCATGTCGCGACAGCGTGGACGTGAACCGTATGTGCAGTTGACGGACTTTGAGCGAGGGCGTATAGTGGGCATGCGGGAGGCTCGGTGGACGTACCGCCGAATTGCTCAACACGTGGGGCGTGAGGTCTCCACAGAACATCGATGTTGTCGCCAGTGGTCGGCGGAAGGTGCACGTGCCCGTCGACCTGGGACCGGACCGCAGCGACGCACGGATGCACGCCAAGACCGTAGGATCCTACGCAGTGCCGTAGGGGACCGCACCGCCACTTCCCAGCAAATTAGGGACACTGTTGCTCCTGGGGTATCGGCGAGGACCATTCGCAACCGTCTCCATGAAGCTGGGCTACGGTCCCGCTCACCGTTAGGCCGTCTTCCGCTCACGCCCCAACATCGTGCAGCCCGCCTCCAGTGGTGTCGCGACAGGCGTGAATGGAGGGACGAATGGAGACGTGTCGTCTTCAGCGATGAGAGTCGCTTCTGCCTTGGTGCCAATGATGGTCGTATGCGTGTTTGGCGCCGTGCAGGAGAGCGCCACAATCAGGACTGCATACGACCGAGGCACACAGGGCCAACACCCGGCATCATGGTGTGGGGAGCGATCTCCTACACTGGCCGTACACCACTGGTGATCGTCGAGGGGACACTGAATAGAGCACGGTACATCCAAACCGTCATCGAACCCATCGTTCTACCATTCCTAGACCGGCAAGGGAACTTGCTGTTCCAACAGGACAATGCACGTCCGCATGTATCCCGTGCCACCCAACGTGCTCTAGAAGGTGTAAGTCAACTACTCTGGCCAGCAAGATCTCCGGATCTGTCCCCCATTGAGCATGTTTGGGACTGGATGAAGCGTCGTCTCACGCGGTCTGCACGTCCAGCACGAACGCTGGTCCAACTGAGGCGCCAGGTGGAAATGGCATGGCAAGCCGTTCCACAGGACTACATCCAGCATCTCTACGATCGTCTCCATGGGAGAATAGCAGCCTGCACTGCTGCGAAAGGTGGATATACACTGTACTAGTGCCGACATTGTGCATGCTCTGTTGCCTGTGTCTATGTGCCTGTGGTTCTGTCAGTGTGATCATGTGATTTATCTGACCCCAGGAATGTGTCAATAAAGTTTCCCCTTCCTGGGACAATGAATTCACGGTGTTCTTATTTCAATTTCCAGGAGTGTAAATAAGGCAACAGGACACGACTGTAAAGTTTGTGATGTGTGGTTAACACTTTCAGCAAGTCACATCGGATAAGCGATGTCAGATCAGAAGACCACGTAAAATAAGTATTAGGGCAGTCAAACGAAAGATTTAGGTTTCTTGGAAGGGTTCAGGAAAAATGCTTTACGTCTGTAAATAAAACAGCGTACAGGACGATAGTACAATCACTTCTTAAATATAGTTCTAGTACTATTCGTCCTTAGCTAGTTGGTCAGGCAACAGAAGTCGAACGAATTCAGATTCGTGTTACTATGATTTTAACAGTTCGATATATCAGAAAGTGTATCAGAAGTACTCAGTAGGCTTGGAAGAAAGACGAAGTAATTGTTGCGAAACCCTGATAGGTACGAGAGCCTGTACTCGAAGAAGACTGTACAGCCAATAAGCTATCACCATCATATTCCTTCCATAGGGATCATGAGAACAAAATATAAGAGATAAGGGCACGCACAGAGGCATATAGGCATTTTTCCTTGTCCAATACGTGGCTGTAACAAGAGAACGATAATATTGGTACGATGAAATTTCCGCCATGCACTGTAGAGCGGCTTCCTTAGTACATATGTACACTGGAGACCAAAGGTTAAAGACGAAAGTATCTTTCGTATGATGTGCTACCGCCAAGTAACATATCTCGAGCAAACGTGGACCATGCATAGAAACAACAGATACAGTATAGTACTGAAGGTAATTACGAGAAATACGCAGTGAGACGAACAGAAAAGACACTTTTATTCAAAGACAATAATTTCACTGAAGTCACCGTGATTTAATATGCTTACAACAGGCAGGACATGTTTCTTAATAGGGCGTGTCACAACCATGGACGGTATTTGTTGGCACCCACCTACATAGGGAGGAACGATAGGGAAGTAACTTAAGTGGTTCGATGAATCCTCTGCCAGGCACTTCATTGTCAATTGCATAGTTATCATTTGGATGTAGATGAGACCAGTGGATTGCTGCGTCATGGCTCGATCGTTGGAGGGACGAATACATTGTCTAACTTATTATTTATTGCCGCTAGAAGCCGGTTGCTTTCTTTTTGCTTAGTCACCGTCACGTGTTGCAAAATGGCTACTCTGGAGCAGAAATAATTCCGCGAAGTGTAATTCCGCCGTTATAGTTCACAGACGTTTCAGGTTGAGGTACGAAGCTGATCCTCCGAATGGATGCAACATTCTCAGATTATGAAACTTCCTGGCCGATTAAAACTGTGTGTCGGGCCGAGACTCGAACTCGGGACCTTTGCCTTTCGCGGACAAGTGCTCTACCAACTGAGCTACCCAAGCACGACTCACCCCCCGTCCTTACACCTTTACTTCTGCCAGTACCTCGTCTCCTAACTTCAAAACTTTACAGAAGCTCTCCTGCGAACCTGGAAACATCCCCCAGGCTGTGGCTAAACCATGTCTCCGCAGTATCCTTTCTTTCAGGAGTACTAGTTCTGCTGTTGTTTCCGAGGCTGAACGAGAACAATTTCATTTTTGAACAAAATGGAACACTCTATCACTGGAGTCTCCAATGTGTGAACATCTGAATGAAACTGTATCGACGACGTCAAGTAGCCGGAGACTTAACCCTTCTCAGTTGGCCTCCACAGTCACAGAATTTGACGCCTTGTGACTTCTTCCTGTGGAGTTTCATTAAGGACAACGTTTATGCACCAGCACTACCACAGAATCTAGAAGAGTCGAAGAACTGGATGCGTACGGACACAAAATGCTCCTCCATCCTAATACGGAAAGAATTCGAGTATCGATGTGACATTGTTCGTGTCGAAGGTGGAGCACATATTGAACATCTGTAAACAAAACTTGAGAAATTCGTAAATATGTGTTCCAAATTTCAAAGTTGTATATCTTACAGTTTAATAAATATATGCGTTTGGAATATGTATATTATTTTTGTAACGCCATATGTGCTCTCGTTCGAAGAGCTCCTCCATATCCGCAGTTGTATGCGGTCTCGCATTATCATCCATGTCGTTGTTGTGGTCTTCAGTCCTGAGACTGGTTTGATGCAGCTCTCCATGCTACTCAAGCCTGTGCAAGATTCTTCATCTCCAATTAACTACTGCAACTTACATCCTTCTGAATCTGCTTAGTGTATTCATCTCTTGGTCTCCCTCTACGATTTTTACCCTCCGCGCTGCCCTCCAATACAAAATTGGTGATCCCTTTATGCCTCAGAATATGTCCTACCAACCGATCCCTTCTTCTAGTCAAGTTGTGCCACAAACTCCTCTTCTCCCCAATTCTATTCAATACTTCCTCATTATTTATGTGATCTACCCATCTAATGTAGAGCATTCTTCTGTAGCACCACATTTCGAAAGCTTCTATTCTCTTTTTGTCTAAACTTTTTATTGTCAAAGTTTAACTTCCATACATGGCTACACTCCATACCAGAGACGCTCTCCTTGCCATTGCCAGTCTACATTTTATATCCTCTCTACTTCGACCATCATCAGATATTTTGCTCCCCAAATAGCAAAACTCCTTTACTACTTTAAGCGTCTCATTTCCTAACCTAATACCCTCAGCATCACCCGATTTAATTCGACTACATTCCATTATCCTCGTTTTGCTTTTGTTGATGTTCATCTTATATCCTCCTTTCAAGACAGTGTCCATTCCGTTCAGCTGCTCTTCCAGGTCCTTTTCTGTCTCTGACAGAATTAAAATGTCATCGGCAAACCTCAAAGTTTTTATTTCTTCTCCATGGATTTTAATTACTACTCTGAATTTTCCTTTTGTTTCCTTTACTGCTTGCTCAATATACAGATTGACTAACATCCCAACCACTGCTTCCCTTTCATGTCCCTCGACTCTTATAAATGCCATCTGGTTTCTGTACAAATTGTAAATAGCCTTTCGTTCCCTGTATTTTATCCCTGCCACCTTCAGAATTTGAAAGCGAGTATTCCAGTCAGCATTGTCAAAATCTTTCTCTAAGTCTACAAATGCTAGAAACGTAGGTTTGCCTTTCCTTAATCTATTTTCTAAGATAAGTCGTAGGGTCAGTATTGCCTCACGTGTTCCAACATTTCTACGGAATCCAAACTGATCTCGCCCAAGGTCGGCTTCCTCCCGATAACAACGTCCTCCTGAGTAGTCCCCGCCCGGAGATCCGAATGGGAGACTATTTTACCTCTGGAATGTTTTACACAAGAGGACGCCATCATCATTTAACCATACAGTAAAGCTGCTTGCCCTGTAGTTTCCCCCTGCTTTAAGGCGTTCGCAGTACCAGCACAGCAAGGCCCTTTTGGTTAGTTTTACAAGGGCAGATCAGTCAATCATCCAAACTGTTCCCCTGCAACTACTGCAAAGGCTGCTGCCCCTCTTCAGGAACCACACGTTTGTCTGGCCTCTCAACAGATACCCCTCCGTTGTGGTTGCACCTACGGTACGGCTATCTGTATCGCTGAGGCACGCAAGCCTCTCCACCACCGGCAAGGTCCATACTTCATGGGGTAGGGGAGGGGGGGGGGGGGGGTTGTCATCCATATGCGTCCGAATGCATAAGACGTATGTGGGGGAAGAACAGCGTCACAATAACGTTGTCCGGTGGGTGTACCGTGTTCAGAAATTTAGACGTAAGTCCATGCAACAATATTTCCATCCATCCCACACACCATAATACCTGAACTACCAAACGATCACGTTGGACAATGTTTCTGCGTGCATCACGTACCTTCATATGGCGAGAGGTGGCAACATTGTCAAACATTGACATTGTCACATGAACCAGCGACGGTCCAGAACTTGTCAGTCGAGATGGTGCAGAAAGAACGTCATCATTGTAGCCAACTTGGGAGCACATGTCCCGCCTTCTGTAATGTTCAAGAGATCATCACAAATCACGGTGATGTCTGTGAAATTACTGCCTTTGAATAAAATGTTGCCGGCTGGGGTGGCCAACCGGTTCTAGGCACTACAGTCTGGAACCCCGCGACCGCTATGGTCGCAGGTTCGAATCCTGCCTCGGGCATGGATGTGTGTGATGTTCTTAGGTTAGTTAGGTATAAGTAGTTCTAAGTTCTACGGGACTGATGACCTCAGAAGTTAAGTCCCATAGTGCTCAGAGCCAATAAAATGTTATTTCTGTAATTGCGCCGGCCGCGGTGGCTGTGCGGTTCTAGGCACTTCAGACCGGAACCGCGTGACTGCTACGGTCGCAGGTTCGAATCTTGCCTCGGGCATGGATGTGTGTGATGTCCTTAGGTTAGTTAGGTTTAAGTAGTTCTAAGTTCTACGGGACTAATGACCTCAGATGTTGAGTCCCATAGTGTTCAGAGCCATTTTTTTGTACTCATTGCCGATTTGTTTCAATTACCTTCTGTGCTATGCTGTAACAGTTCTTTCTAGGTGTGGTCCAAGTTTCATCGATGTATATTACTTGTCAACGTGCAACCTCCCTATTACTAATCGGCCTATCCTGCTTGCGATATAAAATATGACCGTGGATCACGTTGTAAGTAGGCTGTTTATGTTTTCTCTATGTAAGTAGGCTGTTTGTTTTCTTATTGGCAACGTTACGTAGCGCTCAAAATGAAATCACTGGCTGTGCTGTGTGCAGTCTGTGGCTAGTTTGCATTGTTGTCTGCCATTGTAGTGTTAGGCAGCTGGCTGTGAACAGCGCGTAGCGTTGCGCAGTTGGAGGTGAGCCGCCAGCAGTGGTGGATGTGGGGAGAGAGATGGCGGAGTTTTGTAATTTTTCATGAACTGATATATTTATATATGATGATATCAAGGTAAATACATTGTTTGTTCTCTATTAATATCTTTCATTTGCTAACTATCCCTATCAGTAGTTAGTGCCTTCAGTAGTTTGAATCTTTTATTTAGCTGGCAGTAGTGGCGCTCGCTGTATTGCAGTAGCTTGAGCAGCGAAGATTTTTGTGAGGTAAGTGATTTGTGAAAGGTATAGTTTAATGTTTGTCAGGGCCATTCTTTAGTAGGAAATTTTGAAAGTCAGATTGCGTTGCGCTAAAAATATTGTGTGTCAGGTTAAGCACAGTCCTGTATAATTGTTCAAAGGGGACGTTTCAACGTGTATGCCTAATGGATTTTTTCTAATTGTATAAGGCTATTTTTCCCGAAGAAGTGATACCGATAAGAAGGAGGAAAGTGTACAACAGACCCTTCCGATGGAAAGTCTACTAAAAACAAAAGTAATTAAACCGAACAGCACTATAATTTGAAAAATGAAAGTTATTTTGTGCATTCACTCACGAACAACACTGGACAGAAAGGGGTACCACTGATCATGAATCCAAAAGTTACACTAATGAACGAAAAGGAAGTATTTAGCGGTCGCCAGCCCACTAGGGCAATTTGCATCCAAAATCCTGTACAAGACGATAGAAAAGAAAAACATGTATTATTAAACACTGACGTGACAACTAAAGGTTGCCACTTTTTTTTGACACTAATTTTAAGTGAGTAGGTAGTGATAAAGAAAACCGAGAAGTCACTCTTACGTTATGTTTGGCATTAATCTTTTGAAAAAGGCAGTCGAGTAATGATTTGAAAATATGCAATTAAACTGTATGTTAGTACTGAACTTCGTTACGTGAACAATGACTTTAGTGACCTCAGCATTACGTTATCAAAGAAATTTAGAAAAAAGCAAGCACTTTTTACTTTGTCGTTACTTATTTTGCATATTGGATTTCTTTTTATTGTCTGAACAACTGAGCCTTTTTTACTGACATGAACAGAATTAAATACTAGAATACATACCAAACCAAACAGCCATGTGCTCCAAGCTATATGTAAAATAAATAAAACTTCCACATTCTTAATTTGTGCATTTCTTTAGATTTGGATTTTTTCCAATGATTGATTCTCAAACTTGAAAAATAAAATTGCTTTACTTTAGTCATATACTGAAGCCTGTTGTACAACAGTTAATTGAAAGTAGACTGAGGCTAAAATTCTTAAAAGTGAAATTATTCTTATGACATTCAGCATATAAGGAAAAAAGAGGAACAAGGATCCTGCTTGGTAACAATGTCTGGGGGCAATGAGGACACAATCGCCCTGAGTTTAACTGATTATTATATAAATAAATCTTACCAATGAAATCACATTCAGTTTTGCTACTGGGTTAGCCGTTAATACTTTCTGCCAATGAACAGTCTTACTTCAGTGCTGTGCATATGACGTAACTCGGAGCCGACGATGAAACTGTGTTGCTGGAACTGCTGCTGTTGTGGAAGACGGTAGCATATGGTGGAACCACGGCTAATTATAGGAGCGGGCACTCGTAATTAATACAGCCTCTTCCGCCGTCCACTGTCCGTACTCCTGCTCTGGACATCTGGCCGGCGCGCGTACATGATGCCGCCGAAAATGGTACTCTCTACTGCGAGAGCGTCAACACCACACTTCGCACACTACAAGCGCTGGAACCCGTCTCCCTCTCTCCGCGTGCTCTGTGCAACAACCCCCTAGCCAAAGATTTTACAACGCACAGGCACTGCTATTATCGTTGCTAGTCGAGGCAAATAACAATTCCTTTGGCTTTTTCCCAGAGCTTATAAGTTTCACAGTACAACACAGATAAATACAATGAAACGTCAACAGACTTCTACCTATATGTACACATACAGTGAGGCAATGTCCTTACTTATTAAAAGAAAGCATTTAAATATCAAATATTTACATACAATTAAAAAAAAGTTATATATCGGTAGCAGGTGCCATTTATCCTGCATTATAGGTGTTATAAACGACACGTGAAATGAATACTACTTTCGTCCTTTAGTTCCGCAAGCCAGTGTAGGTGTCAAATACGACTGTCTCTTCATTCACACGAAGTAATGAGTACTGTCGAAAAGGGACCTCATGTTCATTTCATATCTTTAGATTTGCTAAAAGATTTTGCTACAATTTCTCTGAAGTGGTTTGTAATCAGATTTATGGGCTGTGGTGTATCGTCTCAGCTGTGCAAATGGATCTCTGATTTGCTGCCAGAAAAGCTGTAAATGGGTGTTCCCAAGGAATCTTTGCAGCTCTTTGCCGCTATTAATTTACACTACTGGCCATTAAAATTGCTACACCAAGAAGAAATGCAGATGATAAACGGATATTCATTGGACAAACAGATTATACTAGAACTGACACGTGATTACAATTTGGCTCCATAGATCCTGAGAAATCAGTACTCAGAACAACCACCTCTGGCCGTAATAACTGTCATGATACTCCTGGGCATTGAGTTAAACAGAGCTTGGATGGCGTGTACAGGTACAGCTGCCCATGCAGCTTCAACATGATACCACAGTTCAAGAGAATTGACTGGCGTATTATGACGAGCCAGTTGCTCGGCCACCATTGACCAGACGTTTTCAATTGGTGAGAGATCTGGAGAATGTGCTGGCCAGGCAGCAGTCGAACATTTTCTGTATCCAGAAAGGCCGTAAAGGACCTGCAACATGCGGTCGTGCATTATCCTGCTGAAATGTAGGGTTTCGCAGGGATCGAATGAAGGGTAGAGCCACGGGTCGTAACACTTCTGAAATGTAACGTCCACTGTTCAAAGTGCCGTCAATACGAACAACAGGTGACCGAGACGTGTAACCAATGGCACCCCATACCATCACGCCGGGTGATACGCCAGTATGGCGATGACGAATACACGCTTCCAATGTGTGTTCACCACGATGTCGCCAAACACGGATGCGACCATCATGATGCTGTAAACAGAACCTGGATTCATCCGAAAAAATGACATTTTGCCATTCGTTCACCCAGGTTCGTCGTTGAGTACACCATCGCAGGCGCTCATGTCTGTGATGCAGAGTCAAGGGTAACCGCAGCCATGGTCTCCGAGCTGATGGTCTATGCTGCTGCAAACGTCGTCGAACTGTTCGTGCAGATGGTTGTTGTCTTGCAAACGTCCCTATCTGTTGACTCAGGGATCGAGACGTGGCTGCACGATCCGTTACAGCCATGCGGATAAGATGCCTATCATCTCGACTGTCAGTGATACGAGGCCGTTGGGATCCAGCACGGCGTTCCATATTAGCCTCCTGAACCCACCGATTCCATATTCTGCTAACAGTCATTGGATCTCGACCAACGCGAGCAGCAATGTCGCGATACGATAAACCGCAAACGCGATAGGCTACAATCCGACCTTTATCAATGTCGGAAACGTGATGGTACGCATTTCTCCTCCTTACACGAGGCATCACAACAACGTTTCACCAGGCAACGCCGGTCAACTCCTGTTTGTGTATGAGAAATCGGTTGGAAACTTTCCTCATGTCAGCACGTTGTCCGTGTCGCCACCGGCACCAACCTTGTGTGAATGCTCTGAAAAGCTAATCATTTGCATATCACAGCATCTTCCTCCTGTCTGTTATATTTCGCGTCTGTAGCACGTCATTATCGTGGTATAGCAATTTTAATGGTCAGTAGTGTACATAAACTTTTTGAAGACCGTCTGAGCAGCCCTCGTAGATGGCTTCTAGATGATGTCGTCTTCACTAGATCGAAACGAATTTTAAAACGATTTTAAGATGATATTTTCAGGGTGTAAAAAGAGCAGTTGATCCTGAACAATAGAGAACTTGAGGTCCTCTGCAAGAGTGGTCAAAAAAGAAATCCGTTAGGCAGTAAATAACATATTCTTAAAGGCTGTTGGTTCACCTAAATATCTAGGAAAATATCTAGGACTTACAGTTAATACCAACTTAAAATGGAATCATAATTTTCAAAAAAAAATGTAGTGAGAATGCAATTCAAAGACAGTGTTTCGTTGGCAGAATACGTGGAAAATGTAACAGATCTGCTAAAGAGGATACCTACACAACGCATGTCCCTCTTTTTCTGGAGTACTGATAGGCGGTGTGGGATCCTTATCAGACTGGATTGAGGATGGACAGCGAAAAAGTTCAAACAAATGCGTCTCGTTTCCTATCCGCGAAACATGGGAGAGTCTCATGGATATGATAAGGGAGCTGGGTTAGCATTCATTAAAACAAAGCAGTTTTCGTTGCGGCGAGATAATTTCATGAAATTTCAGTTACCAACTTTCTCCCATGAACGCAAAAATATTTTTAAACATTCCACCGTGATTGAAGGTGGGACTGCAGTATTAAGATGAACAGCAGTTATAAAGAGATTGGCCTCTGGCCGAAAGGATGGTTTCCAATTTCATTACTGCATTATCGATTTCGAAACTACCAGCCCCATTGCCCAATGCATCTTGTGTACAGGGTGTTACAAAAAGGTACGGCCAAACTTTCAGGAAACATTCCTCAAACACAAAGAAAGAAAATATGTTATGTGGACATGTGTCCGGAAACGCTTACTTTCCATGTTAGAGCTCATTTTATTGCTTCTCTTCAAATCACATTAATCATGGAATGGAAACACACAGCAGCAGAACGTACCAGCGTGACTTCAAACACTTTGTTACAGGAAATGTTCAAAATGTCCTCCGATAGCGAGGATACATGCATCCACCCTCCGTCGCATGGAATCCCTGATGCGCTGATGCAGACCTGGAGAATGGCGTATTGTATCACAGCCGTCCACAATACAAGCACGAAGAGTCTCTACATTTGGTATCGGGGTTGCGTAGACAAGATGTTTCAAACGCCCCCATAAACGAAAGTCAAGAGGGTTGAGGTCAGGAGAGCGTGGAGGCCATGGAATTGGTCCGCTTCTACCAATCCATCGGTCACCGAATCTGCATACGAACACTTCGACTGAAATGTGCAGGAGCTCCATCGTGCACGAACCACATGTTGTGTCGTACTTGTAAAGGCACATGTTCTAGCAGCACAGGTAGAGTATCCCGTATGAAATCATGATAACGTGCTCCATTGAGCGTAGGTGGAAGAACATGGGGCCCAATCAAGACATCACCAACAATGCCTGCCCACACGTTCACAGCCGGCCGGAGTGGCCGTGCGGTTCTAGGCGCTACATCCTGCCTCGGGAATGGTTGTGTGTTACGTCCTTAGGTTAGTTAGGTTTAATTAGTTCTAAGTTCTAGGCGACTGATGACCTCTGAAGTTAAGTCGCATAGTGCTCAGAGCCATTTGAGCCAAATGTTCACAGAAAATCTGTGTTGATGACGTGATTGCACAATTGCGTGCGGATTCTCGTCAGCCCACACATGTTGATTGTGAAAATTTACAATTTGATCACGTTGGAATGAAGCCTCATCCGTAAAGAGAACATTTGCACTGAAATGAGGATTGACACATTGTTGGATGAACCATTCGCAGAAGTGTACCCGTGGAGGCCAATCAGCTGCTGATAGTGCCTGCACACGCTGTACATGATACGGAAACAACTGGTTCTCCCGTAGCACTCTCCATACAGTGACGTGGTCAACGTTACCTTGTACAGCAGCAACTTCTCTGACGATGACATTAGGGTTATCGTCAACTGCACGAAGAATTGCCTCGTCCATTGCAGGTGTCCTTGTCGTTCTAGGTCTTCCCCAGTCGCGAAACATAGGCTGGAATGTTCCGTGCTTTCTAAGACGCCGATCAATCGATCAATTGCTTCGAACGTCTTCCTGTCGGAAAACCTTCGTTCTGGAAATCTGTCTCGATACAAACGTACCGCGCCACGGCTATTGCCCTGTGCTAATCTATACATCAAATGGGCATCTGCATTTGTAAACATTGCACTGACTGCAAACCACTAACCTGTTGATGCTACGTACTGATGTGCTTGATGCTAGTATTGTAGATGTCAACACAAGCACTGAAGTCAACATTACCTTCCTTCAATTGGGCCAACTGGCGGTGAATCGAGGAAGTACAGTGCATACTGACGAAACTAAAATGAGCTCTAACATGGAAATTAAGCGTTTCCGGACACATGTCCACATAACATCTTTTCTTTATTTGTGTGTGAGGAATGTTTCCTGAAAGTTTGGCCGTACCTTTTTGTAACACTCTGTATATGCATCGAATGGATGTTAGGCGTACAGGGTGTTCCAGGAGAAGTATTCATGAATATGACACGAAAAATCATTCGAAGCAAACAGTCTAGTAAAAATGGGCTCTAAAATACGTGCTTTATGATCTATGACAAAATACTAACACGAATTCTTTACAGACGAATGGAAAAACTAGTAGAAGCCAACCTCGGGGAAGATCAGTTTGGATTCCGTAGAAACACTGGAACACGTGAGGCAATACTGACCTTACGACTTATCTTAGAAGAAAGATTAAGGAAAGGCAAACCTACGTTTCTAGCATTTGTAGACTTAGAGAAAGCTTTTGACAATGTTGACTGGAATACTCTCTTTCAAATTCTAAAGGTGGCAGGGGTAAAATACAGGGAGCGAAAAGCTATTTACAATTTGTACAGAAACCAGATGGCAGTTATAAGAGTCGAGGGCCATGAAAGGGAAGCAGTGGTTGGGAAAGGAGTGAGACAGGGTTGTAGCCTCTCCCCGATGTTGTTCAATCTGTATATTGAGCAAGCAGTAAAGGAAACAAAAGAAAAATTCGGAGTAGGTATTAAAATTCATGGAGAAGAAATAAAAACTTTGAGGTTCGCCGATGACATTGTAATTCTGTCAGAAACAGCAAAGGACTTGGAAGAGCAGTTGAATGGAATGGACAGTGTCTTGAAAGGAGGATATAAGATGAACATCAACAAAAGCAAAACAAGGATAATGGAATGTAGTCTAATTAAGTCGGGTGATGCTGAGGGAATTAGATTAGGAAATGAGGCACTTAAAGTAGTAAAGGAGTTTTGCTATTTGGGGAGCAAAATAACTGATGATGGTCGAAGTAGAGAGGATATAAAATGTAGGCTGGCAATGGCAAGGAAAGCGTTTCTGAAGAAGAGAAATTTGTTAACATCCAGTATTGATTTAAGTGTCAGGAAGTCATTTCTGAAAGTATTTGTATGGAGTGTAGCCATGTATGGAAGTGAAACATGGACGATAAGTAGTTTGGACAAGAAGAGAATAGAAGCTTTCGAAATGTGGTGCTACAGAAGAATGCTGAAGATTAGATGGGTAGATCACATAACTAATGAGGAAGTATTGAATAGGATTGGGGAGAAGAGAAGTTTGTGGCACAACTTGACCAGAAGAAGGGATCGGTTGGTAGGACATGTTCTGAGGCATCAAGGGATCACCAATTTAGTATTGGAGGGCAGCGTGGAGGGTAAAAATCTTAGAGGGAGACCAAGAGATGAATACACTAAGCAGATTCAGAAGGATGTAGTTTGCAGTAGGTACTGGGAGATGAAAAAGCTTGCACAGGATAGAGTAGCATGGAGAGCTGCATCAAACCAGTCTCAGGACTGAAGACCACAACAACAACAACATGATCTATGAATACTTCTTGATCTTAGATACCGTGAAACAAATCTCTTTTACTGTAAGCTCTTTGCTTTTCGTATTTTGGATTGAGGTATCATGGATGAAAACAAGAAAAATTTCCCAAGTATACACGTCTCCTCAAAAGGCATACATTAAGAGCTATGAGCACTTGTTCAATAGAAGAGACGTGTTTCACAGTAGCGAAGATGGACAAGTGCTCATAGTTCTTAAGGTACGCACTTTAAAGGCCATGTTTACTGGCATTTTTTCTTGTTGCGGTCCATACTACCGCCTCTCAGTATATGGAAACCAAGTAGTTTGCAGTAGAGGAGATTTGTTTCACAATATCAAAGATGAATGAGTGCCCACAGCTCTTATGGTATGCATTTTACAGCCCTTGTTTACTGGACTTCTCTGCTTCGAATAATCGTTCCTGTAATATTCCTGAATAGTGACCATTCCTCCTGGACATCCTGTGTACTCGTACATAACATCAGTCAGATGTACATATACACAATGTGATCAAAAGTATCCGGACACCCCAAAAACGAACGTTTTTCATATTAGGTGCACTGTGCTGCCACCTACTGCCAGGTATTCCATATCAGCAGCCTCAATAATCATTAGACATCGTGAGAGAGCAGAATGGGGGGACCCTGCGGAACTCACGGACTTCGAACGTGGTCAGGTGATTGGGTGTCACTTGGGTCATACGTCTGTTCGCGAGATTTCCACACTTCACTAGCTCCACTGTTTCCGGTGCGATAGTGAACTGGAAACGTAAAGGGACACTTACAGCACAAAAGCGTACAGATCGGCCTTGTCTGTTGATCGCCGACAACTGAAGAGGGTCGTAATGTGTACTAGGAAGACATCTAACCAGACCATCACACAGCAATTCCGAACCGCATCAGGATCCAAAGCAAGTACTATGGCAGTTAGGCGGGAGGTGAGAAAACTTGGATTTTATGGTCGAGCGGCTGCTCATAAGCCACACATCACGCCGGTAAATGCCAAACGACGCCTCGCTTGGTGTAAGAAGCGTAAACATTGGACGTTTGAACAGTAGAAAAACGTTGTGTGGAGTGACGAATCACGGTACGCAATGTGGCGATCCGATGGCAGGGTGTGGATATGGCGAGCGGCCGGTGAACGTCATTTGCCAGCGTGTGTAGTGCCAACAGTAAAATTCGGAGGCGGTGGTGTTATGGTGTGGTTGTGTTTTTCATGGAGGGGGCTTGCACACACTGTTGTTTTGCGTAGCACTGTCACATCACAGGCCTGCATTGATGTTTTAAGCACATTTTCGCTTCCCACTGTTGAAGAGCAATTCGGGGATGGCGATTGCATCTTTCAACACGGTCGAGCACCTGTTGTGTTTTTCATGGAGGGGGCTTGCACGCCCTGTTGTTTTGCGTAGCACTATCAAAGCACAGGCCTACATTGATGTTTTAAGCACATTTTCGCTTCCCACTGTTGAAGAGCAATTCGTGGATGGCGATTGCATGTTTCAACATGATCGAGCACCTGTTCATAATGCACAGCCTGTGGCGGAGTGTTTACACGACGATAACATACCTGTAATGGACTGGCCTGCACAGAGTCCTGACCTGAATCCTACAGAACACCTTTGGGATATTTCGGAACGTCGACTTCGTGCCAGACCTCACCGACCGACATCGATTCCTCTCCTCAGTGCGGCACTCCGTGAAGAATGGGCTGCCATTCCCCAAGAAACCTTCCAGCACCTGATTGAACGAATGTCTGCGAGAGTGGAAGCTGTCATCAAGGCTATGGGTGGGCCAAGACCGTATTGAATTCCAGCATTACCGATGGAGGGTGCCACGAACTTGTAAGTCGTTTTCAGCCAGGTGTCGGGACACTTTTGATCGCATAGTGTACAAAGTACATGTGGGGAAAGGGCTGGTAGTCCCGAAATCGATAATGCAATAAAGAAATTGAAAACCATCCTTGAAATCGATAATGTAATAAAGAAATTGAAAACCATCCTTGCATCCAAAGGCCAACCTATTTGTAATTCCAAAGTAAATATTTTGTTGGCATCAGCTTACAAAGACACAAATGACCATCGTAATAAAATAAATCAGAGCTTGTGCGGGAAGATTTAGGTTATCATTTTCCCCACGTTCTGTTCGAGAGTGGAACGGTCGTGAAGTAGTTTGCAAGTGGTTCTACTTACTGCAGCGTAGGGATTTAAGTATAAATCTGGATGTAGGCGTTAAGACGGAGGAGTACGGGGTAGTGACACGCAAAACGCAATGTGACTCTACAATGTGCACGCAGTTGGCCAGACGGGGCACAAGAAATTGGAAAGCGAACAGGAAACCAGAAACTGAACTTGTTCTTTCTAGCGGCATGCGTGCGAAAGAGGTGACCGTTTGGCGAGACGCGCTCACAGCGAAACTGGGCGGAACGAGTTATATGACTTCGTAGCTTTTGGTATCGAGCCGGTGAAAGTCACGCGGGGCCAGGAAGGGGGCAATAAGGTTCCGCCCCGCAGGTTCTAAATCTCTGTGGCGGATCTGCGCACAGTGGGGTAGGACACAAAGTCACCGGAAGGTAGGACAGTAGGGGGGGGGGGGGGGGGGGGAGGAGAGCTGCTTTCGAGTTACGTGAGCGACGTCCACGTCTGGACACGCGCGCGACTTCCGGAGCCCCTCCCCGCGGAACTACGGCGGGCCTTCTTCTACGACAGTCAGACGTCTGGAGAGGCACTCGGCGTCCAGCGACCAACCGTCACCGGTCACAGGCTACGTTGCTTTCACCCGAAGTCGCCACCGACAAGGTGAGTCATAGCGCACTGGCTGGCGTTTCTTATTTCCGTCCTCTCAGGTACGTCCAACTTTTCGGCAGAAGCACAGTCGATCGCTGTCAGAGCAATCGTGGTACCGGTTTATCGTTTCAGAAACTTTGACGTGGTAAGAGACAGGCCTAGCTCCGACTGGAGAAGCATTCTTTATGTTTCAATGTAAGCAGGTAAGCACCACGAACCAATACAATGTTCGGTTGAAAAATTGCGGAATTTGCTATGGGACATGGTGGAATATTTCTGCTTCAGCTCCTATACTTTCATGGAAGTTCCGAGGTGGCGGCGCATACGTAGTCTTCAAAATGGCGTCTGTAGTAGAGGCTTCGACCATAGATACTAGTAGACTGACCTTGCTGTGCAGAAGCTACAGGGCTGCTGTGGCTCCAACATAAACCACGTGACTGTTGGCAAAACGTGGCGGGATTTCAAATCAGCGGTCTGCCATCCTATGTTTGTATCGTATTTTATCCACATTTCTCAATTTACTGCCAAACGCTTCCAACAAAAATTACTTTTTTATTTGCGAAAAATTACGTCAGAACTACATTTGACCTAGATTTGTTCACAGTACCATTTATAAAATCTAACAAATACATCGAACGCCTCTCTGGTGGGCAGCGGGCCGAAATTACTATAAACTATCAATTAAAGTAAAATGTCGTTAAAATTCTTGTAAACAGTAAGAGTGGGCTCGTGTGAAAACTTTAAATACTGGATTCGCCGCGTTTTGAGCTCTAGTCACTTGTAAAAGAAAATGGGATATGGGAATTATGTCAACTATACGTGCCAAAATTGTCGACTTTAGGAGCAGGTCCATTTTAGAGTATCAAGTTCAGGTGCACTTTAAAGGTTCAGTTCCTACCATTTTTACAAAAGTTTAAAGTATCAGTTTAAAAAAATGATATTTTAGATGAAAGGTGAGACTTTGAAGTTTCAAAAAATAATTTTGGAGCCTACATTTATTTAATAGTATTAGAAGGTAGGAAAAAAATCTCTTCATGTGTCGACTATAGGTGCTCTTACCTTATTATAATCTCACTTGTATATACAAAAAGGCGCGTATGTGCAGATGGCTTAAAGTTTTTCCGTTTCAGGGCCTTTATCCAAAGCTGCCTTCGGTTTTCATCCTTAGGGACCCTATGAGTAGGAACGAGAAACAGTTATACTTACTTCTGTAACCGAATCATCACAGATACTTTCCAAAATGTAATATGAGTCTGACTTTACAGGCATCACTTTCAACATTTTAATTTACGTGATACTCTATTTCAGGTGTAAAAAACATGTAAAAGTCACTTCAGCAGATTTCAATAAACGCATCTGCACTATTATAGAAATGTAATGCCATTTCCCCCGACAAAACGCTGAGTACAGTCATAAGCGCAACACTAAACAAGTATGTTTTGCCAACATTCACGTGACTTTAGCCCAGAGACGTTGGAGCCACGAAAATGACGTCGGGGCCAGTCTATTATATTTATGGTCGAAGAGTAGAGGTGCTTTCCAAGCAGAGAGCTGTCATTGAGTTTCTTATGGTGGAAAATCAGAGCGTCGCAGATATCTATAGGCGCATGTAGAATGTCTACGGAAACCTGCTGGTGAACAAAAGCACGCTGAGTAGTAGGGTGAGGCATCTGTCCGTCATCGCAACAAGGTCGCCTTCAAACCTGTCCGATCTGCCGCGTGCCAACTGGCTGCATACAGCTGCGACTCTTATAGTAGTCGAACTAGCTGTGTAGTCAGCGTGACGGATTACCGTCCTACGGGCCCGGGTTCGATTCCCGACTAGGTCAGAGATTTTCTCCGATCAGGGACTGGGTATTGTGTTGTCTTCATCATCATTTCATCCCCATCTGGCGCGCAGGTCGCCCGTCGTGCAACCGCTCATAACGCAGCCATATGTATCGTGAGTTCTCCTGCGAAAATTTCAGGGCTATCACTCGGGGAAGAAAGGGTACTGCGGAGACTTGGCTTAGCTACAACCTGGGAGATGCTTCCAGAATGAATTTTTCACTTTGCAGTGGAGTGGGCTCTGATATATAACTCCCAGGTAGATTTAAACCGTGTATATGACTTGGACCCGAATCCCAGACCTGACAAGTGTTCTGACTGAGCTACCAAAGCACGATCCTCGAGTCCTCGCAGCTAAGTTCTGCTAGTACGTCATCTCCCAGCTTCGAAACTTTGTTCCGCCAGCACATCATCTCCTACCTTCCAAACGTCATAGATGTCGTTTGAATGATATTTCCGCCATTTGACTGTGCAGACTTTTTCATTTTTTATTACTATCATAATTTAGGTCTTAAGTCATTATCAAGCAGAATAATGTTGGGCATAATTGGACTTTGTTAAGTGAGGTCACCGTCAAAATCCGTTAAACAGTTTAATCTTGACGATGACTTCACTTAACAAAGGTTAATCATACCGAATATTTCTGTACTTGACAGTGCTTAAGACCGAAACCACAACAGTGATATAAAATAAAGAAGTTTGCACAGTCAAGTGGCGGAAATATCATTCAAATATTGTTACATGATTACGGACCAAAAATATGAGAATATTGTCACAGGAGTTCTCCTGCGAAACTCGGAAGAAAGGATATTGCGGAGACACGACTTAGCCACAGCCTGGGGAATGTTGCCAGCATGAATTTTTCTCTTTGCGGCGGAGTGTGTGCTGATATGAAACTTCCTGGCAGGCTGAACGTAGATGAAGTGTTGGCGGAAGTAGAGCTGTGATGACGGTTTGATGGTCGTGCTTGGATAGCTCCAGCGGTAAAGAACTTCTCCGCAAAGGTTCCGGGTTCGAGTCTCGGTCAGGAAACAGTTTTAATCTATCAGTAAGTTTCGTATCAGTGCATTCTCCATTGTAGAGTGAAAAATTCAGTGTGGAAACGTTCAGCTGGCTTGTCTAAGCCACGCCCTTGCAACACCCATTCTTCCAGGAGAGCTAGTCCTATAGGTTTCGAAGTAGACTTTCTTGAAGTCTGGAAAGTATTGGATGAGGTACTGACTGAAGTAAAGCTCTGATGACCAGTCGTAAGTCGTGATTGGGTATCTCATTTGGTAGAGCACTTAATTGCGAAAGTTACCGGTATCGAGCTCCCATCCAGCACATAGTTTCAATCATATGAACGCGCACTCTACTGCAGCGTGAAAGAACCAGATGGTTGTCCTTATTCGCAATTGAGAACTCATTTCATGTATTTCATAACGGCTCTAGTCGCCGCAGTGCCTTTTCGTTTGGACATGAATGCATGTCCAAAGGAACTTGGCATCGTAATCAGGATAACACAGGCACTGCAGTATCGTATTTATCCTGCCAATATCGGGCAAGCGACTTTCAAGAACAACGTCTGACCTATACGGGAATATACACTACTGGCTATTAAAATTGCTGCACCACGAAGATCACGTGCTACAGATGCGAAATTTAACCAACAGGAAGAAGATTCTGTGATATGCAAATGATTAGCTTTTCAGAGCATTCACACAAGGTTGGCGCCGGTGGCGACACCTACAACGTGCTGACATGAGGAAAGTTTCCAACCGATTTCTGATACACAAACAGCAGTAGACCGGCGTTGCCTGGTGGAACGTTGTTGTGATGCCTCGTGTGAGGAGGAGAAATGCGTACCATCACGTTTCCGACTTTGATAAAGGTCGGATAATAGACTATCGCGATTGCGGTTTATCTTATCGCGACATTACTGCTCGCGTTGGTGGAGATCCAATGACTGTTAGCAGAATGTGGAATCGATGGGTTCAGGAGGGTAATACGGAACGCCGTGCTGGATCCCAACGGCCTCGTATCACTAGCAGTCGAGATGACAGGCATCTTATCCACATGGCTGTAACGGATCGTGTAGCCACGTCCCGATCCCTGAGTCAACAGATGGGAACGTTTGCAAAACAACAACCATCTGCACGAACAGTTCGACGACGTTTGCAGCAGCATGGACTATCATCTCGGAGACCATGGCTACAGTTACCCTTGACTCTGCATCACAGACAGGAGCGCCTACGATGGTGTACCCAACGACGAACCTGGGTGCACGAATGGGAAAACGTCATTTTTTCGGATGAATCCAGGTTCTGTTTACAGCATCATGATGGTCGCATCCGTGTTTGGCAACATCGTGGTGAACGCACATTGGAAGCGTGTATTCGTCATTGCCATACTGGCGTATCACCCGGCGTGACGGTATGTGGTGCCATTGGTTACAGGTCTCGGTCACCGCATGGACGTTTCATTTCAGATGTGTTACGACCCGTGGCTCTACCCTTCATTCGATCCCTGCGAATCCCTACATTTCAGCAGGATAATGCACGATCGTATGTTGCAGGTCCTGTACGGGCCTTTCTGGATACAGAAAATGTTCGACTGCTGCCCTGGCCTGCACATTCTCCAGATCGCTCACCAATTGAAAACGTCTGGTTAATTGTGGCCTAGCAACTGGCTCCTCAGAATACGCCAGTCGCTACTCTTGATGAATTGTGTTATCGTGTTGAAGCTGCATGGACAGCTGTACCTGTACACGCCATCCAAGCTCTGTTTGACTCAATGCCGAGGCGTATCAAGGCCGTTATTACGGCCAGAGTTGGTTGTTCTGGGTACTGATTTCTCAGGATCTATGCACCCAAATTGCGTGAAAATGTAATCACATGTCAGTTCTAGTGTAATATATTTGTCCAATGAATACCCGTTTATCATCTGCATTTCTTCTTAGTATAGCAATTTTAATGTCCAGTAGTGTACATAATGGATGTACGAGTATAGGTCGTAGACGTATGGTCGACGACGTATGGAAGTTTGGATTTGGCCCTGAGTCGTGCATGGATAGCTAAATGGTAAGGCGATAAGCGGGAAATCCAGGTTCGAGTGCCGATCCGGCACAAATTTTCATTGTCGCCATTCCATTCTACAGCTGATGGTTGTCCTTATTCGCAATCGCGAATTCATGTACTGTGTTAATGAACTATGTGGTGGTCGCTCTACCCGTGACAGAGAACTGCAACTATAATCATTTAGGTACCCGTCGGTGGTATGTACTTGTGTTAAGTTACATTTATATTCGACTATGTCTTCTGCGTGCTTTCCTTTTTTGGTCAAGAAGTGTATTTACATGGTCGTAATAAAATGAAACGCGCATTTCTTGTTTTGATCAGGAATCCCGTTTCGTGACGTTTGCCCACCTGATGCAAGTCTTCCTAGATAATACCATTGGGTGAATACTGCTTCTGTGATGAAGTGGTGGCAAGGACGACACGCACACCCAGTGCCGAACGGAGATAATCCCCTACCCGGTCGGGAATCAAAACCGCAGCCTACGATCGAGAGTCGGCAACGCTAATCACAAAACCACGACGTGCTGATACGGACCGTGACGACTGGACCGATCTGTCGCCAATAAAGCAGATCTTACTTTTGATTAGTGTGCTTCCTCTGTTGCATGCACTCTTTTATTTAAGGGTCCATTCTCCTTAGTCAGCCTTTAAAATGAGCGACTTTTACGACTAGGTTTGGAAAGCTAGTCAATCAGTCAAAGTAAAACTTTTTTGCACATTATTTATTGATTGATGGGCAAAATTTTCTGATTTTTTTAAAGAAAATCATTCATCATTGAGCCCTCCATCCGAGGAGTTCCTCCGTCCAAAATGAGACGTGTCCATGTCGTATGTCATGCAGTATGAAAACCTTATCTGAAATTTAAAAAAAACACTATTTTCTTAACCTATAGGATATTGCACATGAAGTAACAGCACAGTTGTTTTAACTTGGCAAAATAATGGAATGGCGGACGTTTGAAAAAAAGACGTAGTTTCGTTGTGTGTTTTTGGTCACTTTCTTTGCAGTAACTAATGAATAAATAAAAATCATAAGTAGCAAGCTACATCTCGCGGACATTTCTGAAATTTGGGTCAATTAATTCTCGGGCATGTCCGCAAGAAGTAAGAGGCTACTTACTTTTTTTTATTTATTCTTAAGTGCATGCAAAAAACGTTACCAAAAATACACAACAAAACTACTTCTTTGTTTCAGACGTCCGCCATTTCATTATTTTGCCAAATTAAAAAAAAGCTGTGCTGTTACCCCGTGCGCGATATTCTATAGGTCAAGATAATAGTATTTTTCTTTTTTAATTTCAGGTAAGGTCTGCATAGTGCAGGACTTCTGTCACGACACATCTCACTTAGGACCGAGCAACTTTAGCTCTTCGGATAGGAGGCTTAATGATGATTGAATGTCTTTTTAAAAAATCAGAAAATTTCGGTCAAGAATCAATTAAAAATGTGCAAAAAGATTTACGTTGATTGCTTCATTACTTTTTCCTGGAAAAATCGTAAAAGTCGCTTATATTATAACTGACAGAGGAGAATGGACACTTAAGGGTATAAGAAAATTACGTAGACAAAGATATAGAATTAAGAAATCGTTCTCTGTAAACACAGGAAAGAAGAAAAAAATTATTATTACTCGTGTTTTACACACACGCTATATCGTTACAACTACTCTTCCCTTTGACGGCTCAGTCATTTACTTCAACACAAGGATTCGGAGTGGTTAACAGCTTATCAGCATCTTCATCCAAGTGACAACACTGCAGTTCACACTTAAATGCTTGGCAGTATGTTCATAGAGCCTCTTTCAGACTATTCCCTACGGCTGCACTCTCGAAAAGACGTGGGGAAAAAGGGACATTTAAATTTTTCCGTATGATCTCCGATTTCTGTATTTTATCACGACGATCATTTTTCCCTATGTAAATGGAACTCAACAAAAATATTTTAGCATTGGAGGGAGACAACTGGTAATTGAAAATTCCGGAAATGATCTCGCCGCAACAAGGAAAGGGTTTATTTTAATGTTTTCCATATCCATGACATTATTTTCCCTTTCTTTGCGATAGTATAAAACGAACTGCTCTTCTTGAACACTTTCTATATTCTCCTTCAATCCTATCTGGTGTCTGGTTCCGCGCAAAAGTACTGCGGAAGACGACGAACAAGCGATGTGTAGGCAGTCTTGCAGATATGTTGTGTCCTCTAAGTGTTCTGCCAATAAAACGCAGTCTTTCGCTCGCCTTCCCCACAAAATTTCGTATACGAAGGTGCCAATTTAAGTTGCATATAACTGTAATGCCTAGGTGTTTCACTGAACTAACAGTCTTCTAAACTTGTGTAACGGAAATTTGGCGGGTTCCTTTCAGTACTCATGGGGACGATCTTACACTTTTTATTGTTTAGAGTCATTTGCCACTTTTTTCACCTAGGCACCTAGTCTAAAGCATTTTGCAGCTGATGTTGATATCCTGATGACTTTATTAGACGGTAAATAACAGCATCGTCAGTCCTGAGATATTAGCAATATTGTGCCAGCTATGTAGGTGGTTTAGTGTTCTAGATGAGATAAACAAAACGAAATACAGCCCTTTATAGACATGCAAGTGTCTGGGGACTTGCACTTTACCAATTTATTGAAGTGTCTGGGGACTTGCACTTTTCCAATTTATTGGCTTTCGGACCGTATCCATTCAATATGAATTATGACGATACGAAGATAAGGAAAACACAACATCCAGTCCCCGGGCGAAGAAAATCTCCAACCCGGCCGGGTATCGGAACAGAGCCCCTTAGCTTAGCAATCCGCTGGGTTGACCGCGCAGCTTCCAAGGTGGGAAACTTGCATTTCCTGTTAGGACTAAAAGATGGCTGAGCGATAATGACCGGTGACATTACACTAAAGGTACCACCCCGGAAAGTTCACGGTCTCGTCTGACAGGGGAGCCTTCGATGTCCTGGACTGTAGACGAGTTTGGAGTGAAATACACACAAACTGGACTTACGGAAAGTCGGTTCGTCGTCTAACTTGTTGAAGATTAGACTGACCGAGTAAACTACCAGATTCCCCAATAGAGAATTTCGAATAAGCGGCAGCTTTCACGTGCGAAATACGAGTCATAGCGATCAGTATGCTATAAATGTGCGTGATTAACTGTCGATCTAAATTAATTTCTTGTTGGCACACTGAAGGACAGAATTTACTTGCGGAAATGGAGCTTCCTTAGCTACCACTGATTCAAGCGGTGGATAAGCATGAAAGTTAGTCAGCGCACTCAACAGCACAAAGGAAGTGCCTTTCAGCGTCGGCGGTATCGTTGCGACATGCGGATAGCTATAATAGCTGAGAGGTCACGGGCGACGAGCAGGTTAAATGGCCTTGTCTTGGCTTTCCGGGAATTCTTGACGCAGAACAATATGTGAGTGCTGGACCAATCCTACAGCTTGTTGAGATCGCTGGCTGTAGCTAGGCGCAGTAAACTGACGTCTCGCGCAATAAATTAAGAAGACGGAGAACGCAGTATGGTTTCCATAACGTATGCGTTTGTGTTCGAGCGCTCCTAATTGTATATGTGAGTGTGTACTTTAGTGGAAACGATGAACACAGGCATAATTTTATGGTAACACATTTTTTACGAATATAGCACCGAAATAAGTCAAAACAGATATAGAACATGTTGCATCTTATTGAAATCTAGTAAAGAATATTGTGCTATATCGAACAGAAGTACAAGTCTCAGACCGCTGCATGTAGCGCTGACGTTGCTATGAAATAATTTAATTGCATCAGTTATCTTTGGAGAAGAGAGGAAGCTTGAAGGAGGGAAGGAAGTGGCAATTGTTAGTGTAAGAAAAATCTCCAGCATTCAGCGGAAGATGTTTAAGGAAACCACAGAAAATTCGTAATCAGGACGACCTGAGTATCTAATATCCATTCCTTCTGAAGAGGATTCGAATCCTTCAACCACTCGGTTGGTCTCCCAACAACATCTGAATTGTTTAACGTACAAGGATATTAACTGCCTGGCCACTGCCATTTTTTGTATGTTTCACTGCGCCACATATTATACAAAAGCAGGAAGGTACGTTTCTCGTTCTCGTTACTGAGCGTACAGCATGGTATAAGGGGCGATCAAAAAGTTTCCGTTTGAGGGCGTTGCTGCACAATAAGCGCAACGTAGCGCGACCCCGATGCGGGTATATAAGCACCGACATGTAGACGAAGGATTAGTATAGCATTCTTGTCTTTCCTACTTGCATGCGGTAAACGCGGAAACGTGTACTATGGCGACGTTTTACTAAATACGTCCAAACAGAACCAAGTGCTGTAGTTATTTTATTGGCTGCGAAAGGTCGATTAGTTGATTGATTTGGGAGGAAGGGACCAAGCAGAGAGATAATCGGTCCCACCGGATTAGGAAAGGACGGGGAAGGATGTCGGTTGTGCCCTTACAAAGGAACCATCCCGACATTTGCCTGAAGCGATTTAGGGAAATCACGGAAAACCTAAATCAGAATGGCTAGACGCGGGTTTGAACCACCGTCCTCCCAAAGGCGAGACCAGTGTGCTTAACCATTGTGCCACCTCGCTCGGTTACTTGGTTCAAATGGCTCTGAGCACTATGGGACTTAACTTCTGAGGTCATCAGTCCCCTAGAACTTAGAACTACTTAAACCTAACTAACCTAAGGACATCACACACATCCATGCCCGAGGCAGGATTCGAACCTGCGACCGTAGCGGCCACGCGGCTCCAAATTGTAGCGCCTAGAACCGCACGCCCACACCGGCCGGCTCGCTCGGTTACTGCCAAAGGACAAACACCTGTAGACATCCATCGGAGAATGAAGACTGTGTATGGGGCAGCATGTCTGTCGAAAACAGCCATTGTGGAATGGTGCGCGAAGTTCCGTGCAGGTCGCGATTCCAAACCGATCGATCTCTGAGGCCAGCAGAAGTTGAGCCAACTCAAGTGGGATGTACTCAAGCTCCCTTCCTATGATCCTGCTGTCTCCCCATGCGATTATCACGCAGTCGGGCACTTAAAAAAAGATCTTGAAAGGTCAACGATTCCTGTTGGACGAAGATGTGCAGCATGCAGTTACGGACTGCAGTAGGACACAGTGTTCTAGCAAACGTGTATCCTCAACATGGTGCGTCGGTGGAATGACTACCTCAATGCTCACTGCGATTTTGCCTGGTTGGCATACCAGTTCTGGAATTACAGCCTTCGAACGGAATCTTTCTGATTGCCCTTATACAATTATTCAGGACACATAACTGCGTCCAATCAGTGTTCCATATGTAATTTCTTCCACAGCTGTACGTCTTCAAAGAAACATGATCCAATTAAAGACTACTGCATCTCAGTGAGTGATAGACTTTCCTAAGTCTGTCCACGTCAGTACGTATCGCAACTCTTTCGTTACCTCGCACGAATTCTGGACGACGGATCTTCTGGATCTAATCAATATACAGAGTGGTCTGAAATTCCCGTTACAGACTTCTAGGGCTTGTAGAGGGGAGTGAGTACATCGTATTTTGAATAGGAACACATGTCCAGAAACGTCACCCAACGAGACTAAAGAGCGTCAAAGTTATAGGCCCAGGCGTCTGTAAATGTACGTATACACGGGGTGATTCCGTGACGATGTTACAGACTTTCTAGGATGATGGAGAACGATAAATGTATTAATTTGAAATAAGAATCCCTGTATCTGAAACCAATGAGTCGAAGGTGGTACTATGGACAAAAACAAGAAAAAATGTCAAATAAACGTGGGATCTAAAGTGCTTACGTTAACAGCTATGAACACTTGCTCAATAGAGGAGATGTATTTCACGTTAGTCAAATTGAACGAATGGTCATAGCTCCTCAGGTATGCATTTTAGAGCCCAAGTTTATTGGACATTTTTTCTTGTTTTTGTCCATACTACCACCTCTGAAAGTTACCAACCCTAGACTCTTCGCAACACAAGAACCGGTACACGTATTCAACTGTCAGAAGTATCAGAACGGTTTTCGTTTATGACGTTCGACTCGTTCGTTTCCGGTACAGAGATCCTTACTTCAAATTAATACATTTATCGTTCTCCATCATCCTAGAAAGTCTGTACATCATCACGGAATCACTCCGTGTATATGTGTATTTACAGACGCCCGCGGGTGTAACTTTGACGCTCTGTAGTCTCGCTGGGTGACGTTTCCGGACACGTGTTCCTATTCAAAATACGATGTACTCACTCCCCTCTACAAGCCCTAGAAGTCTGTAACGGGAATTTCCGACCTCCCTGGATACTCTAGTACGTCGAAATGCGTCGTTTCGGAAAGTTAGCGTATGTGGCACATAGATACCAATTCTCCTCCGGTATCAGTAATCGCACGCCTAATGGCAGCCGGAACTTCATGATGCTTGATGATGTGACATCCCAATCGACACAAAATCGGAATCGTTCTAAAATTACTAGTACAATTGACTTGCCGTAGATACGTATCACAGGTATCTGCTACATGGCTGTTTGTTGTAAACATTGCCATAGTCCAACCAAACAGACGGGCCAGAAGTATTGTAGAGGTGTAAGTAATTTCCGTAGTATAAATTCTTCCACTCTGTGGCTATTGTGCAGCAATCATGATATATTATCAGTAGGAAAAAACAGCTTTGGTTGCAATAATGGCAGAAGCTTTATTGACGCCTTTCGCCTTTTTGCTGCATCTTCAGAATTTGTTTAGGAACTGCGGGTAACGCATTAGTCGCAATTAACCAAAACATTTTGTGTGCACCTTCGGCAAGTAACTCATGCGAGCACTTTCTGACTTCTTTAAACTGGATCACAAACTTGTGCAAGTTTACTTCTTCTACTCGCTTGACAAGTTTATTCCAGGAACTTGCTGCAAGTATTTGCATGTGTTTCCACAAGAGTCACGCCGCGAGATAAACAAGCGGAAGTTTACAAGGTCGCTCTTAAAAACGAGAAAATCCGCCAGAGCTGTTACATTGTTATTATTGAATAAAAATCGCAAAGAAAAATAAAAAATTTAAAAAAAGGAAGAAATGTTTGGGTGAAGAAATGGAAACAGAAATGTACACATTTAAGTTATAGAGAAACACTACTAAATGAACTAAAATCTGAGGACTTCGCTGAGCTTAAATATTTTCTGATAACGTCGCATGCAAGTTATGAACATCTTGAATCTATTGTACAAATATTCGAAAGCATAACACAAAAATGCGGGAAGCTGTATCACCTAAAGATCGTCTTTTAATTACGTCTCGATTTTTGCAAACAGTTTCTTTTACTCTTACAACAAATGTAACTCGTGGATCTTTATGCTGATATTACAAATGCAGCTAAACTTTAAAGATGTCTGCACTGACATTCTGTTTCCCCCTCTAGTGAAACAAAGTAAGCGGTATATTTATCTCGCGCTTCGTTGGCTGACGGTGGCTAATTATGTATATTTAGCGGTTCCGGTGGTAGATTTGTTTCGGCCAGTTGTTACTTGCACTGTTCTCCTTTCAGACATAGACATTTTCGTACCAGTATTAAATAAAAAAACCTTCAGCAAGCTTCAGAAAACTTCCAGTGACTGGCCAGTTCGACGAGTACTTTATGCTAGTTGCAAGAAACAGTTTCGACTAACGTGTGGAAGCTACATCTGGTGCGTGACGGGAGTTCCGGAAGCAGACTTGCCGCCGGTGTTTCCACGTCAAAGAACTTGCAAAAGTAGCTTCTACAAGGGACTTGCGGAAATTTACTTGCTCGTAGACACAGGCCTTACGAATAGCCGCTGCCAGCAGTGTACAATTACATCCAAGTTGCAGGCCTTAGATACAGTTTTTTTTTGTTTTTGGTATATCTATTGTCAAATTCAGATAGTGGAACAACAGCTGATGAATATATGAGAAGCAATGATACATCGTCAGTGGTGCGTTTGTAGCTATTTACTTAAATGCATTTAAATAAATACATACAGACACACGACAGATCGTATTCATTACTTCTTATATCTTCTCACATGTACCTGACCGATACCAAGGAAAAATCTACTAGTATCTCTACATCACATACCATCCGCAGAGGACTGAGCTGGCATGCAGTGCCGGCCGGCGTGCCGAGCGGTTCTAGGCGGTACAGTCTGGAACCGCGCGACCGCTACGGTCGCAGGTTCGAATCCTGCCTCAGGCATGGATGTGTGTGATGTCCATAAGTTTATTAGGTTTAAGTAGTTCTAAGGTCTAGGGGACTGATGACCTCAGAAATTAAGTCCTATAGTTCTCAGAGCCGTTTGAACCATTTGGCATGGAGTATGTCAGTATTTAATCCCAGTTGCGAGTTACAGGTTTGGCGCACGCTATATGCCAGCGGCAACACTGGTAAGACAGACCGGCAAGCTTCTTTGGGGAAACTTCCTGGCAGATTTAAACTGTGCACCGAACCGAGACTCGAACTCGGGACCTTCGCCTTTCGCGGGAAGTGCTCTACCGTCTGAGTTACCCAAGCATTACTCACGTCCCGTCCTCTCAACTTTACTTCCGCCAGTACCTCGCCTCCTACCTTCCAGGCTTCACAGAAGCTCTCCTGCGAGACCACTTGCCCGCGAAAGACGTAGGTCCCGAGTTGGAGTCTCGGTCCAGCACACAGTTTTAATCTGCCAGGAAGTTTTATTTCAGTGCACACTCCGCTGCAGATTCTTTGGTGTCGTAACACATGGAAGACGCAAGGCGAGTGTCGAACGACAGCCTTTCGTTTGGTGGAGATCTACGAGACGTTTAGTGCAGAGAGACCCGTAGAGCATAGCCGAGATGCTGCCAGGAATCATTAAAGGACAGTCCCTATGGACAGAGAAAGATTTAAAACTGATCTGACCCTGCCTAAACTCTTCTTGGATACGAGCTTCCTGTGCAGCAACTAAAATCGAGAAGTAGTTTCCTCCTAGCCTTAGAAGTACGCGGATGAGAGCTGTCGAAAACGAGTTCACGCACATCACGAGGTGGACGGCAGTAACTGACTAGCTACGGTGTGAACGCAATGAATGCTGGGTGACTTGCTACATGATAGACTAAGCTCGTGACTGGAAAGAGAGAAGGATATCTTATCCAACAAACGCCTCAAACATTAACATGTTTGAATGTATAACTGTCGAATAATAAATGTGGGATATTTTTTATGAATCATGAAGCTTACACTCACAGCGTAATACCACTATCGGCTTATGGCAGGGCTACATGCATTTTTAATACGAAAACCTCTCAAAATCTTGGATTACTCCTTGAGCAATTGAGAAATGCATGCTTGAAGTTATAAGGAAAAACAAGGAAACAAATAAATCGGTCACAGAACAAAGTGGTCTGTGTGCCTTGGGACGTACCCCCGTCTCATTTGCCTTATACTGAGACGCCTATGTGAGATATAGAAAAGAGCCATCAGAATGGTTGCACCTAAAGTAATGGTTCTCGAAATGTACCCAACAGGCGATGTCAACGTCGCCTTTCATTAAATGTTTCCCACCTAAGTTCCCTGAGTACCTCCGTTACACTTTAGGTTATTCTATACCGATCTCTCACGATCCTTAGAGCGCGTTTCTGAAACCTTACGGTTTCTGCCGTTAGGCCTGCTGGTAAGGATATCAAACGCTGTACTCTAGAATGGTTCGCATTGGCGTCTTATATGAGCTATCCTTTACAGACGTACTGTAATTTTCCAGAAACCTGCAAATTTTAGTCTTCCACACTCTCTCCCTACTACTGGTTTCACGTGCTCGCTCTATTACACTTTCCCTCATGTCACTACTCTCCGGTCTTTAAAATTTTTGTCAGGCTCGAGATTTATACAGCTAATCTTTCGATCAAGAACAACAGCCAAGATGAGAAACATAGAAGTAGATATCCTCGGTGTAACAAAGCAGCTTAAATCACTTAATAAAGGCGAGGCCTCCGATCGAGATTGTATACCAGTCAGGTTCCTTTCAGAGTACGCTGATACAGTAGTTTCATATTTACCAATTACGTACAACCGCTCATTCACAGAAATATCCGTAACTAAAGACTGGAAAATTTCTCAAGTCACATCAATACCCAAAAAGGGAAATAGGAGTAATCCGCTAAATTACAGACCCATATCACTGACGTCGATTTGCGGTAGGGTTTTGGAACATATACTGTGTTCGAGCATTATAAATTACCTCGAAGAAAACGATTTATTGACACATAGTGACACGGATTCAGAAAATATCGTTCTTGTGAAACACAACTACCTCCTTACACTCATGAAGTAATGAGTGCTATCGTCAGGGGATGTTAAATTGATTCCATATTTTTTGATTTCCAGAAGGCTTTCGACGCCGTTCCTCACAAGCGTCTTCTAACCAAACTGCGTTGCCTATGGAATGTCGCCTCTGTTATATGACTGGATTCGTGATTTCCTGTCAGAAAGGTCACAGTTCGTAGTAATAGATGAAAAGTCATGGAGTGAAACAGAAATAACATCCGGTGTTCCCCAAGGAAGTGTTATACGCCCTCTGTTGTTCCTGATCTATATTAACGACATAGGAGACAATCTGAGTAGTCCTCTTAGATCGTTTGCAGATGATGCTGTCATTTACCGTCTTCTTAAGTCAGAAGATGACCAAAAAGAATTGCAAAATGATTTAGATAAGATACCTGTAAGGTGAGAAAAGAGGCAATTGACACTGAATAAAGAAAAGTGTGCAGTTATTCACACGAATACTAAAAGAAATGAGCTAAATTTCGATTACGCTATAAGTCACACAAAACTGAAGGCTGAAATTCAACTAATACTTAGGGACTAAAATTTCAAATAACCTGAATTGGAAAGTACACACAGATAATGTTGTGGGTAGAGCAGACCAAAGACTGCTATTCATTGGCAGAACACTTAGAAGGCGCAACAGGTGTATTAAAGAGACAGTTTACACCACGCTTGTCTGCCCAATTCTGGGGCATTACTGTACCGTATGGGATCCGCATCAGATGGACTGACGGATGACATAGAAAAAGTTCAAAGAAGGAGGCTAGCTCGTTTTGTATTATCGTGAAATAGGTGAGATAGTGTCACAGACATGATACGTGAACTGGAGTGGCAGTCAGTAAAACAAAGGCGTTTTTCGTTGCGACGGGATTTTCTAATGAAATTTCAATCACCAGTTTCCTCCTCCGTTTGCGAAAACATTTTGCTGGCACCCACCTACACAGGGAGAAACGATCATCACGATATAATAAAAGACATCAGGGCTCGCACAAAAAACTTAAGTGGTCGTTTTTCCCGTGCGCCGTTCGAGAGTGTAACGGTAGAGAGACAGCTTGAAGGCGGTTCATTGAACCCTCTGCCAGGCACGTAATTGTGAATAGCAGAGTAATCACGTAGATGTACATATAGATGTAGTTAAGATATTATCGAATTAATTACCTTTGCCTTGCTTTATTTTTATTCACATTTTAAGAGAGCCGATATTGAGCAACCATCCCCCTCCATACCGAATGTTGTTCTAGAGGCGACACTCTCCGTAGTTATCCACCTGAAACAAACACTGCATTCTGACTGCTACGCACTGCAGTTTGACTGATCCCTCGATTAAATCTCGCCAACTGTCGCATGGACCAATGATGTCGTCAGTGGCTTCATTTTCGGCGACCCTGGATATCATTCCACGTTTTTATGTGAGTTCTGGCTAGTAGGACATCCGTGGAAACAGAATTCTACCACGTATCAGGAGATAATTCACACCTTTCTACTAGAGATACATCAGGAGTTCTGTACTTTAGGTGATGAAGTATCTTACGACTGATAACGTTCAGCACAATTCATAATTTAGGATTCACAATATGCTAGCAGTGAATTTCTTACCAGAGCAGCTATTTCTTAGTGCCTTGCTGGCGTTCACACTTCAGAATGATATCGCTAACCACGGACCGCACGTCAGGATCGTTATCTCGTCATATCCCAGTTTTACCTCAACACGACAAACAGCAGTGCACCGACGAGCAATTTCCTAGTTAGCCCACATATTGAAGCACACATATGTCTAGTGAGAGAAGCTTGTCACCATCCAGATACGTCAGAAATTAACAGTAATTCATATCAATTGCATTCATTGTCTATAGTGGCGGAAAAGAATTCAGCACCCTCAAGACTGTGTCCAGTGGCATCAGGATGTAATATGTGTATACTAAGGCGTTGCAGTGTTTGCGATTCATTTTTCACCGTCATCGACGGTCAAATGGCGCTAAGGGGGCCTGTCTGTGCACCCTGTATTTTGGTTCTGCAGGCAGTAAGGCAAAAAGGTGGGAATTTAAGGAGATGGGGCCTGGATAAACTGACTAAACCAGAGGTTGTACAGAGTTTCAGGGACAGCATAAGGGAACAATTGACAGGAATGGGGGAAAGAAATACAATAGAAGACGAATGGGTAGCTCTAAGGGATGAAGTAGTGAAGGCAGCAGAGGATCAAGTAGGTAAAATGACGAGGGCTAGTAGAAATCCTTGGATAACAAAAGAAATATTAAATTTAATTGATGAAAGGAGAAAATATAAAAAATGCAGTAAATGAAGCAGGCAAAAAGGAATACAAACGTCTCAAAAATGAGATCGACAGGAAGTGCAAAATGGCAAAGCAGGCATGGCTAGAGGACAAATGTAAGGATGTAGAGGCTTATCTCACTAGGGGTAAGATAGATATAGCCTACAGGAAAATTAAAGAGACCTTTGGAGAAAAGAGAGCCACTTGTATGAATATCAAGAGCTCAGATGGAAACCCAGTTCTAAGCAAACAGGGGAAAGCAGAAAGGTGGAAGGAGTATATGGAGGGTCTGTACAAGGGCGATGTGCTTGAGGACAATATTATGGAAATGGAAGAGGATGTAGATGAAGATGAAATGGGAGATACGATACTGCGTGAAGAGTTTGACAGAGCACTGAAAGACCTGAGTCGAAACAAGGCCCCGGGAGTAGACAACATTCCATTAGAACTACTGACGGCCTTGGGAGAGCCAGTCCTGACAAAACTCTACCATCTGGTGAGCAAGATGTACGAGACAGGCGATACCCTCAGACTTCAAGAAGAATATAATAATTCCAATCACAAAGAAAGCAGGTGTTGACAGATGTGAAAATTACAGAACTATCAGTTTAATAAGTCACAGCTGCAAAATACTAACGCGAATTCTTTATAGACGAATGGAAAAACTGGTAGAAGCGGACCTCGGGGAAGATCAGTTTGGATTCCGTAGAAATGTTGGAACACGTGAGGCAATACTGACCTTACGACTTATCTTAGAAGAAAGATTAAGGAAAGGCAAACCTACGTTTCTAGCATTTGTAGACTTAGAGAAAGCTTTTGACAATGTTGACTGGAATACTCTCTTTAGAATTCTAAAGGTGGCAGGGGTAAAATACAGGGAGGGAAAGGCTATTTACAATTTGTACAGAAACTAGATGGCAGTTATAAGAGTCGAGGGGCATGAAAGGGAAGCAGTGGTTGGGAAGGGAGTGAGACAGGGTTGTAGCCTCTCCCCGATGTTATTCAATCTGTATATTGCGCAAGCATAAAGGAAACAAAAGAAAAATTTGGAGTAAGTATTAAAATCCATGGAGAAGAAATAAAAACTTTGAGGTTCGCCGATGACATTGTAATTCTGTCAGAGACAGCAAAGGACTTGGAAGAGCAGTTGAACGGAATGGACAGTGTCTTGAAAGGAGGATATGAGATGAACATCAACAAAAGCAAAACGAGGATAATGGAATCTAGTGGAATTAAGTCGGGTGATGCTGAGGGAATTAGATTAGGAAATTAGACACTTAGAGTAGTAAAGGAGGTTTGCTATTTGGGGAGCAAAATAACTGATGATGGTCGAAGTAGAGAGGATATAAAATGTAGACTGGCAATAGCAAGGAAAGCGTTTCTGAAGAAGAGAAATTTGTTAACATCTAGTATAGATTTAAGAGTCAGGAAGTCGTTTCTGAAAGTATTTGTATGGAGTGTAGCCATGTATGGAAGTGAAACATGGACGATAAATAGTTTGGACAAGAAGAGAATAGAAGCTTTCGAAATGTGGTGCTACAGAAGAATGTTGAAGATTAGGTGGGTAGATCACGTAACTAACGAGGAGGTATTGAATAGGATTGGGGAGAAGAGAAGTTTGTGGCACAACTTGACAAAAAGAAGGGATCGGTTGGTAGGACAAGTCCTGAGGCATCAAGGGATCACAAATTTAGCACTGGAGGGCAGCGTGGAGGGTAAAAATCATAGAGGGAGACCAAGAGATGAATACACTAAGCAGATTCAGAAGGATGTAGGTTGCAGTAGGGACTGGGAGATGAAGGAGCTTGCACAGGATAGATTAGCATGGAGAGCTGCATCCTACCAGTCTCAGTATGTACTCCTGTTGAGCAGCTTCATCCATTTGAAAGGGGTCGCGTTAGGGGCCTGCGGGGAACTACATAGATGTATCGACCGATGGCTGCATATGTTGGACATAATTTTTTGGTGATAGTTGCTGCTTTCAGCAGTGGTCTGTGGAATATTCGCACTCCTGTAGACCAGGTTTTGGAAGTCCGCATAGCACAGACACATGTCAAGTCGACGCTTTGTTCGATCAGCGGTGGCTGGACGAACATCATTAGGGACGTAATAAGGACACCTGCCGTATCATCACGGGCAATTGAGAACCCTTTGCTTGCAGTAGGGTTATTTAGACTCCGCGTGCTTTCGCCTGGCTATCACTGGCATCGCCTAGTATGACTATTCTGCTTTCGTGAAAGAGTTGACCGGAAAGTGGAATGACGCTCTGTCGTCTTGAGTGGTGAGAGAAGGTCTATCAGTATGAGAGTGATGGACGTACACCTGTGTGGCGTAGACCTGGTGTGAGCTGCCTGTCCCAGAGTGTATTCGCTCACGACAAACGGGTTCTATCCCAGGCCTCATGGCTGCTGCGACTCAACGTGCCCTTCATAGTGCACAACAAATGGCCTGGTCAGCAATATCACTAGATCTCTAGCCAATTGAACGCGTATGGGACGTGATGAAGGGCAACTTACTCATTCTCCATAACCTACAAGAACTACCGCCGAATTGAAACAAAAGCCGCAAGATGATTGGGACAGTCCAGTGCGGGATGTCATTCGGCACATTTATGGTCGTTGCCATGCGACAATAGACGCCTGCGTTGCCACTCAGTGTATTGATGAGACCGTTTTGGCACTGTGTACTGTGATATGTGAGTTTCATTTGGTCTGAATTTAGAATGAAATTTTCACTCTACAGCGGAGTGTGCGTTGTTATGAAACTTCCTGGCAGATTAAAACTGTGTGCCGGGCCGAGACTCGAACTCGGGACCTTTGCCTTTCGCGAGCAAGTTGTACCACAAATTCCTGGTCTCCCCAGTTTAATTCAGTACCTTCTCTAACTGCATGATGGACCCATCTAATCTTCTAATGTCTTTTTATTCAAACTGTTTATCATCCATGTTTCACTTCCACACATGGCTACACTCCATAAAAATACTTCTAGAAAAAACTTCCTGACACAAATATCTATTCCGTGTTAAAAAATTTCTCTTCTTCAGAAATTTTTTTCTTGTCATTGCCGGTATACATTTTATATTCTCTCTACTTCGACCACCATTAGTTACGTTCCTATCCAAATAGCAAAATTTATCTACTACTTTAAGTGTCTCGTTTCCTAATCTAATTCCCTTAGCATCGCCTGATGTAATTCATCTACATTCCATTATTCTTGTTTCGCTTTCGTTGATGTTCATGTTATATTCTTTCAAGACACTGTCCATTCCGTTCAACTGCTCTTCCAAGTCCTCTGTTGCCTCAAACAGAATTACAGAGTCATCGGCAAACCTCAAAGATTTTATTTCTTCTTCCTGAACTTTAAGTCCTACTCCAAATTTTTCTTTGGTTTCCGTAAATAAAGCAAAATGTCGGTGGTCGTGTTATCAGTAGCAATGAGTTATCCCATCCACACGGAGTTTTCTAAAAAATGGGGAGTTAGGTTTGGAGGAGTATAATTCCACAGACGTGTGGTCCTGCCAAGGGGAGAGAGAGAGAGAGAGAGAGAGAGAGACTTCTGGTCCTGGCGCCAAGTGGGGATGGACAATTGCTGACGCCAGCTGTGGCCATCTTTATCCGGTGGCGATGGGTGCGCTGTGGCGCACGTTTGCTGAGTTTGGAGTACGTGTTGCATTCCGCTTAGCGCTCGCCGTCCACTTTCCGAGCAGCTCACAATTTACGGGATTTGCTACAAAACTTGTGTTGGCTGATTAATTGTATTGTTTTGTGAGTCTTGGGCGCCGGCTGGAGTGGCCGTGTGGTTCTAGCGCTACAGTCTGGAGCCGAGCGACTGTTACGGTCGCAGGTTCGAATCCTGCCTCGGGCATGGATGTGTGTGATGTCCTTAGGTTAGTTAGGTTTAATTAGTTCTAAGTTCTAGCCGACTGATGACCTCAGAAGTTAAGTCGCATAGTGCTCAGAGCCATTTTTTGAGTCTTGGGCCATTTATTTTGCATTTGCGACCTGCACAGATTAGGAAAGCTTGTAACGTTTCCCAATCATCTGTCATGTATATGGGGTACCTTTCCATAGTGATAGCGGGACATTCTTGATTATACTGAGCTTTTAGAGAATTTTGTGTTCCATTACCCCAGTAGACGTTATGCACGTTATGTTGCATCTGTTTCTCACACAGTTTTGCTAGACTTAATGTTGTTTCCTTTGGAAACTTCTTCTCTGTCATTTTACTGTGGTAAATCTCGAGATCTTAGAGTAAGTGACTTATTAAATACTGACTTGATTTGAAACTCAGGACCAAACTATTGTCCTACGATTGATCCTGTTTAGGCAACACTCTAAATATAAATATAAACAGTTTATCTACGTTTCCAATTTGTTTGTCTCATTGTGACGATGCTCCATTGCAATGCAGTGGCCAAACCTTCTAATCGCTCATTTTATACGTATATATTGTGATAAGCTGTGTAATTGATGCATAACGACCGTTGCACTCGCTCGTCTAGTATGCTGTTGATTGTATCGTAAGTAAATCGGATAATATGCCACATGCACCAAGATCGAAACGAACGACGCGTAAATTTCAACCTTTATGGTTGTTACAGTCATTTCGGTCTTCTTTGTTCGTATTTGTCAAGTTGTTGCCAGAGACCGCCTATGAGCTCATTAATATTCACTATAAAGCTAAGATCAGTCACAGCCAACAAATGAAAACTATCTGTGCATTGCAGAGTCTTATAGTCACCATACGAGAGTATGCCGGAATATGCCGAAATAAGTTCACACAATATAGTAGGGGCGGTATATCACACCGTTCTCAGCGCTGAAGTGCCGTACTTGCTTTGAAATCGGTAGCAAATAAATAAACAACAATAAAAGTAGATCAGTGGAGGGAATCTAGTAAGAGACTGGCCTTTTTTCTCTACAACTAAACAATATTTTTAATGTTCCTCATTTGCTCCATGTTTTTCGCAGTTTTTGCTGTCTTTTGTGATTTTTCTTATTTTATGGAAATTACATTCCGTCAGAATTACTGATACCCTTGGGAGCGGCAGTGGTTACAAAACTGTTCTAACTGGTGTGGAAGAATAAGAGGTAGGCAAAATACCCTCAGACATCAAGAAGAATGTAATAATTCCCATTCCAAAGAAAGCAGGTGCTGACAGGTGTGGATATCACCGAACTATCAGTATAATAAGTCATGGTTTGAAAATACTAACTGATAGAAACCGAACTCGAGGAAAATCAATTTATGTTCCGGAGAAATGTAGGAAGACCTGAGGAGGAATCAACCCTACGCCTTACCTTAGCAGTGGATTGAGAAAGACTAACCTAGGTTTATAGCATATGTAAACTTAGAGCAAGCTTTTGACAATGTATAAGAGTCTAAGGTCATTAAAGGGAAGCAGTGGTTGAGAAGAGGGTGATAGTCGTAACCTATACCAGGTGTTAAGCAGTCTGTAAACTGAGGAAGCAATAAAGGAAACCAAAAAGAAATTGGAGTAGGAACTGAAGTTGAGCGAGAAGAAATAAAAACTCTGAGATTTGCCGATGGCTTTGTAATTCTGGCAGAAGCAGCGAAGGACTTCGAAGAGCAGTTGAATGGAACGGACAGTCTCTTGAACAGAGGATGTAAAATGAACATCAAGAACTCGTGAAGGAGACAAATTTGTTAATATCGAATATAGATTTAAGAGCCTGGAAGTCGTTTTTGAAGATATTTGGCTTGTAGCCTTGTATGGAAGTGAGGCCTGGATGACAAACAGTTCAGAAATAAGAAAATAGAAGTTTTTGAAATGTGGTGCCATAAGAAGAATGCTAAATATTCGATGAGTGGATCATGTCAGTTAGGAGGAGGCACTCAATAGGAAAGAAATTTGTGGGATAACTTGACTAAAAGAAGGGGTCGGTTGATAGGGTAAATACTGACAAGGGAACCTCCCCATCGCACCCCCCTCAGATTTAGTTATAACTTGGCACAGTGGATAGGCCTTGATAAACTGAACACAGATCAATCGAGAAAACAGGAAGAAGTTGTGTGGAACTGTGAAAAAATAAGCAAAATATACAAACTGAGTAGTCCATGGGTCATATATGCAACATTACGGAGTTCATGGGGTCAGGAGCGCCGTGGTCTCGTGGTAGCGTGAGCAGCTGCAGGTGAAGAGGTCTGAGGTCCTTGGTTCAAGTCTTCCCACAAGTGAAAATTTTACTTTCTTTATTTTTGCGTAGTTATGATCTGTCCGTTCGTTCATTGACGTCTCTGTTCACTGTAATAAGTTTAGTGTACGCATTAGGAGTGATTTAAAATGGAATGATCATATAATGTTGATCGTCGGTAAAGCAGATGCCAGACTGAGATTCATTGGAAGAATCCTAAGGAAATGCAATCCGAAAACAAAGGAAGTAGGTTACAGTACGCTTGTTCGCCCACTGCTTGAATACTGCTCAGCAGTGTGGGATCCGTACCAGATAGGGTTGATAGAAGATATGGAGAAGATCCAACGGAGAGCAGCGCGCTTCGTTACAGGATCATTTAGTAATCGCGAAAGCGTTACGGAGATGATAGATAAACTCCAGTGGAAGACTCTGCAGGAGAGACGCTCAGTGGCTCGGTACGGGCTTTTGTCAAAGTTTCGAGAACATACCTTCACCGAAGAGTCAAGCAGTATATTGCTCCCTCCTACGTATATCTCGCGAAGAGACCATGAGGATAAAATCAGAGAGATTAGAGCCCACACAGAGGCATACCGACAATCCTTCTTTCCACGAACAATACGAGAATGGAATAGAAGGGAGAACCGATAGAGGTACTCAAGGTACCCTCCGCCACACACCGTCAGGTGGCTTGCGGAGTATGGATGTAGATGTAGATGTAGATGTCTGTGTTTTGCGACCGCATCGCAAAACCGTGCGATTAGTGGACGAAAGGACGTGCCTCTCCAATGGGAACCGAAAACATTTGATCGCAAGGTCATAGGTCAACCGATTCCTCCACAGGAAAACACATCTGATATATTCTATACGACACTGGTGACGGCATGTGCGTCATATGACAGGAATATGTTATCGACCGACCTAACTTGTACACTTGGCGAATGGGTAAAAAGACTCTTCTACCTTGCCCGATTTAGGTTTTCTTGTGGATGTGATAATTACTCCCAAAAAAGTGATGAAAACATTAGAGTTTGTCACATAAACTGGAAATAAAAAATTAAAATTTTCACTCGATTGAACATTCGAACCAAGGACCTTTCGTTCCGCAGCTGCTCGCGTTACCACGAGACCACGGAGCTCCTGCTTTCTCAGCGTCCTTGATGTTACCTATGTTCCCATGAACTACTCAGTTTGTATATTTTGCTTATTTTTTCTCAGTTCCACACAACTTCTTCCTGTTTTCTCAATTGATCTGTGTTCAGTTTTTCAAGGCCTATCCACTGTGCCAACTTATAACTAAATCTGAGGGGGGTGCGATGGGGAGGTTCCATTGTGAGACATGAAGGGATCAGCAATTTTGTAGTGGAGGAAAATGTAGGGGAGTGGGGGGCGAAAAGACCAAGAGTTGAATACAGTAAGCAGATTCAAAAGGATGTAGGTTCGGAGATAGAGGCTTGAGCAAGATAGAGTAACACAGAGAGCTGCATCAAACCAGTCTTCGGACTGAAGACCGCGACAAGAGAAAGGCAGAGTATTTGCACAATTACACAGGAAACGCACATATAACCCTTGGAATGGTAAACGACAGAGGATTGAAATCAGATAGCTGGAGAACTCCGTTAAGACGTCCCTCTCAACAGGTGATGGCGTGTCCCGGCAGTTTATGCTCGTCGCTGGGACTTGTGACCTGCTGTAAATGAGTCAGTACGGTGGTCAGCGAAGTTTACGACGCCATTAGACTTGGAGGAATTGCTATTAACCTGAGAGGTCGGCAGTTCTATTGTAAAGTAAGTGCGCTGTCGAGTGGTCGTAAATAAAAGTTAATTGAAGCTACCGCACTGCACTGTTGTCCCACCTAAGCGGCGCAGTAGGGACCTAGGGACTACTGTCAAGAGGTAAAAGTTTCACACGTAACACATCCCCTTCCTACCGATCACCACTACCAGACATTGCCAGCACGATATTTGGGCAACAAGGCATCGTTTACAGTTGGACCAATTGTGGTGGGAATCGTATTACAACAAAACTTAATAAAGTTGTCTGTACCGGGGCTTAGAGCTTTAGGCCTGTTTCAGCTACTTGTTGGTCCTCCCAGTATTTTCCAGTGGTGACCCTTCAGTTTGTTGAACTATTGGGTTCTACAGGGTGATTCAAAAAGAATACCACAACTTTAGGAAGTTAAAACTCTGCAACGACAAAAGGCAGAGCTAAGCACTATCTGTCGGCGAATTAAGAGAGCTATAAAGTTTCATTTAGTTGTACATTTGTTCGCCATTTCAGCCAATAAAGTTTTTGGTCCCTTTTTCTTCGAAGGTGCTACTGTAACTGGACTACAGTATCTGGAGATGTTAGAGAATTGGCTGTTCCCTCAGCTCGAACAAGAAGCACAACAATTCATATTTCAGCAGGATGGAGCGCCACCACATTGGCACTTATCTGTCCGTAACTACCTGAATGTCAACTACCCGAGGCGATGGATCGGCCGCCAGGTAGCCCGTGACAGAGCACTTCATCACTGGCCTCCAAGAAGCCCTGATCTTACCCCCTGCGATTTTTTCTTATGGGGGTATGTTAAGGATATGGTGTTTCGGCCACCTCTCCCAGCCACCATTGATGATTTGAAACGAGAAATAACAGCAGCTATCCAAACTGTTACGCCTGATATGCTACAGAGAGTGTGGAACGAGTTGGAGTATCGGGTTGATATTGCTCGTGTGTCTGGAGGGGGCCATATTGAACATCTCTGAACTTGTTTTTGAGTGAAAAAAAACCTTTTTAAATACTCTTTGTAATGATGTACAACAGAAGGTTATATTATGTTTCTTTCATTAAATACACATTTTTAGAGTTGTGGTATTCTTTTTGAATCACCCTGTACTGTGTAACTGACTTGGCTGTCGATCATTCAGGCACGCTCTGCAAATGCTGTATCCAGTGATTCCAGTACTTCATTACTGTATGGGCCATACTCTGAACTGCAGAGTAATTCACTTAACAAAAAATGGTTCAAATGGGTCTGAGCACTATGGGACTCTACATCTGAGGTCATCAGTCCCCTAGAACTTAGAACTACTTAAACCTAACTAACCTAAGGACATCACACACATCCATGCCCGAGGCAGGATTCGAACCTGCGACCGTAGCAGTCACGCGGTTACGGACTGAAGTGCCTAGAACCACACGGGCACAAGGCCGGCTTCAGTTAATATTTTACTTATCTTTAGTTACGTCGCTTGATGCTGAAGATGCGTCGTTGTGCATCTTGTGTTCAGTGTCGTGCAAGTATTTTATTCTAAAAGGTCCTTGTGACATTTAAAATAAAACTAATGGACGTAATTTTAATTAATAGCTTCCATTTACTCACAAGTAGAGTAACATCAGTGCAAAGTTACAGAACACTGCACAACGGCTGACATGATGGCGTCACGCTTATTATGGCAAAGAACATCAAGAAGCGCGTCTGCTGAGCGTTACAGCATTAAACGAAGTGACTGTCACACCCTCAGCGTCTAGAAATTCATGACACACTTCAAGTTTCAGTAAGAGATTACATTTTGACCTTCTTACCCAGGCGATTAAAACAGCACAATAGTGATGACAAAAGTGAATGAGTTACTCAGGAAGTAATTCAGTATTTATGTAATATTTTATATCTAATATTTATAGTTCCACCTATTATGAGTACTGGTAATTTCAAGTCGTCAGTTGTTCTACAGCTGTGTAGACAAATTTGCATTTTGAAGCATGCTTTCCTCTGGAAGAAGTTTTTTTATGTGTTGTGTATTATTTTAATGGTGCAAAATATCCAAAAGGAATACTGCTATTGACAAGTTTACAAATGGAATGTGTTCTAAAATTACGACACAATTTAAGTAATTCGTATTTCAATATTAATCGAATATCCTGTAGCGTTTAAGTTGGCATTTTAATTCTCACAAACGTTGCGGTTATTATGGAACTAGACTGAGTGGTAATGTTATTTAAACTGCTACGTAATCTGTTGGCTTTCCTGTGGCGCTTTCCACGGACTTAAGCAAGTGAGCTATCCGTATCAGGCAAACTAGACCTGTTGGCACAGGCTTCGGAAAGAACTCCGAGAAAATCGTTGTGCCATTTAGCAGTTAACAGCGGTGTGTCTGCACAATCTGCTTGCAGAGTTGTCTGTAGTTCCCAGTATCAAAAATACTTTGTAATACTGCCCAGGATGCATTGGTTGTGTGTGCTCTTGCATTGTCTTGCACCAAATGAACGCAGGTCTATTTCTCAATTTGCTGAAAAGAGGTTGCAGTATAATATTTTTATGCAAGTACCTATCCGAAGCTACAGTTTGTAGAAAAAAACTCGATCAACTGTACTAATTGCACACTACACTCCTGCTTTCACTTCATACAGAGTCTTGAGAGCTCAGATGAGGAGAATATGGAATTCAGCCTTGTGCTAGCCACCTTTGTAGTTTTGTTTTACTCAGAAGTGTTTCAGCGCCTTTTGTGCTATCTTCAGTGGGTTACTTTATTTCCTTTCTGTAAAACCGTTATTACATATCAACGTTTATAGAAAACACTTGCGACAAAATATTTACATCTGTGACTGAAGTGATTGTTGTCAAACATTATAGATGGTTTATTTACAGTTCACAGTTGAGATACGTATTAGTGGGTGATGCATTGTATGTTGTTTATTACAGTGTGTCTAAAGTTTGGTTTTATTGCTTATTTGTAAAAAGGATGGTTGTATGCCTTAGTTTACATACCTTACATGAAGCTACTGAATGCTTATGTTGGTAGCTGTGAGTCTGTAAGTCTTAGCAAGCACAGAAATAAGAATAACTGCGACACCACAAGGCGATTATCACAGATGAGAGTCTTCAGAAATCCACCCTCTATTGCTATAACGTACCCCAATGAGGAGACATGCTCCCACGAGAAAAAAAGAGAATTTAAAATCATCTCTCTGTCATCCACCGACTGAGATAGGTACCTGCAGTGCTGACAGTATCTACATCCACATCTATATACATACACCGCAAGTCACCATACGGCGCGTGGCGGAGGGTACATTTTATCACTGTACTAGCTATTTCCTTTCCTGTTCTACTCGCAAACAAAAATGGTTCAAATGGCTCTGAGCACTATGGGACTTAACATCTGTGGTCATCAGTCCCCTAGAACTTAGAACTACTTAAACCTAACTAACCTAAAGACATCACACACATCCATGCCCGAGGCAGGATTCGAACCTGCGACCGTAGCAGCCGCGCGGTTCCGGACTGCGCGCCTAGAACCGCTAGACCACCGCGGCCGGCTACTCGCAAACAGAGCGGAGAAAAAATTACTCTCTATATGCCTCAGATTGAGCCCTAATTTCTCGTACTGTATCATCGTGGCCCTTACGCAACATGTATGTTGGCTGCAGTATAATCGTTCTGCAGGCAGCTTCATATGTCGGTTTTCCAATTTTTCTCAACAGTGTTGCTGGAACAGAACGTCGCCTTCCCTCCAGGGATTCGGAACTGGGTACCCGAAGCATCTCTGTAATACTTGCGTGTTGTTCGAGCCTACAGGTAACAAATCTAGCAGCCCGCCTCTGAAGTGTTTAGTCCTACCTGGTGGTGATACCAAATACTCGAAGAGGACACGAGACTGTGTCGCACTAGTGTTATCATTTCCGTTTACACACTACTAGGAACCTGCAAATAAACAACACACTGCGCATTAAAATACCACAAACGAGCGCTCATTTTGATTACAGACACATGCGTCGCCTTGCTATGAGCCCGTGCATATAAATCAGTCAAAATCAGAATTCCAAGCTGCAAAGGACATGAATTTGAACTGGATCTCAGATCGACTAGTGAACTACACTTTCCCCAAATTCTCCCAATAAACCAAAGTCGACCATTCTCCTCCCCTGCTACCACCCTCGCCATGCTCGTTACATCTCATACCGCTTTGCAACGTTACGCCCTGGTATCTAAAGGACGTGGCTGTGTCAAGCACCACACTAAAAATGTTGTATTCGAACATTACTCGTTTGTTTTTTCCTACTCGTCTGCACTAACTTACACATTTCTACATTTAGAGCTAGCAGCCATTCATCACGACCAACTGAAAAATTTTGTCTGACACTCTGAATACTCCTACAGTCAGTGACCTTTGACACCTTCCCTCACACCACGGCATCATTATCAAACCGACAGACCGCTGCTCATCTTGTCTGTCAGATCACTTATGTACGTAGAGAATAACAGCGGTCCTACCACAATTAATTGGGCCACTCCTGACGATACCCTTGTCTCTGAAGAACACTCGCCGTCGGGGACAACGTACTAGGTTCTATTGCTTAAGAAATCTCCGAACCACTGGGAAACTATTCTGTATGCTAGTACATCCTGGGAATAAGTTCTAGGAATCTGGTTCGCAGTATATCGTGTGAGAAATAGTCAAGCTGAGGTTCTCACGAGCGCTTTTCTCTTAACCCGTGCTGATTTTTGAACAGAAGCTTTCCTGTTTCAAGGAAATTTGTTATACTCGAACTTAGAATACGTCCAATAATTCTGCAGCATAATGAGATTTTCACTCTGCAGCGGAGTGTGCGCTGATACGAAACTTCCTGACAGATTAAAACTGTGTGCCGGACCGAGACTCGAACTCGGGACCTTTTCCTTTTGCGGGCAAGTGCTCTACTATTGATACCAATAGTAGAGCACCTGCCCGCGAAAGGCAAAGGTCCCGAGTTCGAGTCTCGGTCCGGCACACAGTTTTAATCTGCCAGGAAGCTTTAATTCTGCAGCATGCTGATGTTAGGGATTCGGATCTGTAATTTTGTGGGTCCGTTCTTTTATCCTTCTTATGTACGGGACTCAAATGCGTTCTTTTCTTGGGTGAGAGATTTATGATAAATGCAAGCGAACTCTTTGTAAAACCGAACTGGGATTCCATCCGTACATGGAGATTTGTTTGTTTTCCACTCTTTCAGCTGTTTCTCTGCGCCATGGATATCTATTACTACGCTAAAACGAGAAAGAAACTGGTGTAGGCATGCGTGAGATATGTAAACTGGCAGAATGCAGCACTGCGGTCGGCAACGCCTATATAAGACAACAAGGACCTGGCGCAGTTGTTACATCGGTTACTGATGCTACAATAGCAGGTTATCAAGATTTAAGTGAGTTTGAACGTGGCGCTATAATCGTTGCACTAGCGGTGGGAGTCAGCATCTCCGAGATAGCGACCAAGTAGGGATTTTTTCGTACGACCAATTCACGAGCGTACAGTCAATGTCAAGAATCCGGGAATATCCGATATCGCTGAGGCCGGAAAAAGATCCTGTAAGAACGGGACCAAGAACGACTGAAGAGAATTGTCCAATTCTTTCGCAAATTGTTCATTATCCCATCAGCTACACGTATTTCACCTGTGGAAATATCGTGGTTTGAAAACGACTGCACCCGGCTGGAGACTCGAGAACAGTACAAACATATCCTAACTTCTGATTCCCGTAAGTGGAGGTTACAACCAAATTCGAATAAAACAGAAATGTTCAAATGAGTGTGAAACTTAACTGCTAAGGTCATCAGTCCCTAAGCTTACACACTACTTAACCTAAATTATCCTAAGGACAAAGACACACACCCATGCCCGAGGGGGGACTCGAACCTCCGACGGGACCAGCCGCTCAGTCCATGACCGCAGCGCCTAGACCGCTGGCTAATCCCGCGGGGTGATAAAACAGAAGTATCATGCTTTCGTCTGTCAAGTAGTTTGGAACACAGAGCCCTCGATGTCCGTTTTGAAGGAGACAAACTTCACCGTAATAAACCTCGAAAATACCTTGGGATCACGTTAGCCAGGATACATCCCATTTTCATCACAGCCAGGACTCTCATGGAAACTGAATTCAGTAGCACCTATGAATGGAAACGCTGCGGCAACAAAACTTTTCCCCACAGGGCCTGAAGCTGCCTTGCATCCAGGAGAAATCCCCTGGATTCGACCAGTCTTGGGCAATTTGGACTACCTTGAACCGCATCCGAACGGGCCACGGACGATTTGCAGACACTCTCTACAAGCGGGGCAAATCTTCATCACCATCGTGTGACTGTGGTACGAACAAGAGACAGTTGCGCATTGTATCGACATGTGTCCACAAGGGTCCTTTTGAAGATTTTCTCATAGCGACGAGTAATTCTATAAAATACATAAAAGACATCGATATCCAAATATAAGTGGGTTCATTTGTGTTATTTTGTGTTGGAGAGCTGTGCTTAAATGTTGACGTGTAGCAGTTTTGTTGTCTTTGTGTATGTACTGCCATACGATAAATAAATAAATGCTAGTGGTGTTGATACAAAGCAGAGCAATGGCCACGGTAAACAAAGCAACCATTGCGCTGTATCTACAACAACAGTTGTCTAAGAAAGGAAACTAAGGAATTTTGGAGAGTAAGAAGGAAGTGGCAGATTAAATAATAACGATTCTGCAAGATGAGTCAGTGAAATGTCTGCTGTCGTGTCCGCTCGACTGTGCGGACAATGCCGGCCGGAGTGGCAGAGCGGTTCTAGGCGCTACAGTCTGGAACCGCGCGACCGCTACGGTCGCTGGTTCGAATCCTGCCTCGGGCATGGATGTGTGTGATGTCCTTAGGTTAGTTAGGTTTAAGTAGTTCTAAGTTCTAAGGGACTGATGACCTTAGAAGTTAAGTCCCACAGTGCTCAGAGCCATTTGAACCATTTTTTGTGCGGTCAATATACGTGTAAAGTACGAGCTTCACAAGTGAAACTGATACTGAAACAGGTGTCAAGGCATGTAGTTCATGTAGTTCATCATTCTTATCGGACAGAGAGCCACAGATTCTGTCTTCAGTGAAACATAGTAAAGGATAATCGTTCTCCAACGATCGGGTACTAAACCTTATGTGCGTACATGGAAGATCATTCGTATCACAGTAAAAGAACAATTTTGAACGGATTTCGAATAAGTACGTAGCAATACGATTTTGGAGAGGAGACAAGGTGCATTTGTTAGAAAAACTGGAGTTTGCGCGTTTAAAGAATGGGCAATACAATTTACAGGATGTGCTTGATAGTGACCTACTATGTTATGCACATCAAATTGCTCACGACATAGATTGCAGTAATTTCAAGGGGAACGGTGGATGGTTGCATAACTTCAAACAGTGCTACAAAATAGGAAGACGTAGGATAACGAAATTTCAAAGACTCAACTTGACGATGCACAGCAAAGTGCGAAATCGGCTCGAAAATTTGTAAACGAGGTAAACAAACGTATCGCATCGTTCAGTAAGGAATTTTCCTTTTACGACCATTTCACGAGTATATCGTGAATATCAGGAATACGGTAAAACATCAAATCTCCGACACCGATGCGGGCAGAAAAATATCCTGCAAGAACGGGATCAACGACGACTGAAGAGAGTCGTTCAACGCGATAGAAGTGTAACCCTGCAAATTTCAATGCTGGGCTATCAAAAGTGTCAGCGTGCGAACCATTCAATGAAACATCATCGATATGGGCTTTTGGAGCCGAAGCCCCAGTCCTGTACCCTTGATGACTGCACCACACAAAGCTTTATGCCTCGCCTGAACCCATCAACACCGACATTCGATTGTGATGACTGGAAACACGTTGCCTGCTCGGACGAGTCTCGTTTCAAATAGTATAGAGCGGATGGAGGTGTATGGGTATGGAGACAACCTTGTGAGTCTATGGACCTGCATGTCAGCAGTGGACTGTTAAAGCTGGTGGATGCTCTGTAATGGTGTAGGGCGTGAGGAGTTGGAGTGATATGAATCCCCTGATACGTCTAGACATTACTCTGACAGGTGACACGTACGTAAGCATCCTGTCTGATAACCTGCACTCATTCATGTCCGTAACACGAATTCTTTACATGCGAATGGAAATACTGGTAGAAGCCGACCTCGCGGAAGATTAGTTTGGATTCTGTAGAAATGTTGGCACACGTGAGGCAATACTGACCCTACGATTTATCTTAGAAGAAAGATTAAGAAAAGGCAAACCTATATTTCTAGCATTTGTAGACTTAGATAAAGCTGTTGACTGGAATACTCTCTTTCAAATTCTAAAGGTGGCAGGGGTAAAATACAGGGAGCGAAAGGCTATTTACGATTTGTACAGAAACCAGACGGCTGTTATAAGAATCGAAAGGCACGAAAAGGAAACAGTGGTTGGGAAGGGAGTGAGACAGGGTAGGAGCTTATCCCCGGTGTTATTCAATCTGTATATTGAGCAAGCAGTAAAGGAAACAAAAGGAAAATTCGGAGTTGCTATTAAAATCCAATCAGAAGTAATAAAAACTTTGAGGTTCGCCGATGACATTGTAATTCTGTCAGAGACAGTAAAGGGCCTGGAAGAGCAGCTGAACGGAATGGACAGTGTCTTGAAAGGAGGATATAAGATGAACATCAACAAAAGCAAAATGAGGATAATGGAATGTAGTCGAATTAAATCGGGTGATGCTGAGGGTCTTAGATTAGGAAATGAGACGCTTAAAGTAGCAAATGAGATTTGATATTTGGGGAGTAAAATAACTGATGATGGTCGAAGTAAAGAGGATATAAAATGTAGACTGGCAATGGCAAGGAAAGCGTTTCTGAAGAAGAAAAATTTGTTAATATCAAGTATAGATTTAAGTGGCAGAAAGTCTTTTCTGAAAGTATTTATATGGAGTGCAGTCATGTATGGAAGTGAAACGTGGACGATAGTTTAGACAAGATGAGAATGGAAGCTTTCGAAATGTGGTGCTATAGAAGAATGCTGAAGATTAGGTGGGTATATCACATAACTAATGAGGAGGTATTGAATAGAATTAGGGAGAAGAGAAATTTGTGGCACAACTTGACGAGAAGAAGGGATCGGTTGGTAGGACATGTTCTGGGGCATCAAGGGATCACCAATTTAGTACTGGAGGGCAGCGTGGAGGGCGAAAATCATAGAGGGAGACCAAGATATGAATACACTAAGCAGATTCAGAAGGATGTAGGTTGCAGTAAGTAGTGGGAGATGAAGATGCTTGCACAGGATAGAGTAGCATGGAGAACTGCATCAAACCAGTCTCTGGATTGAAGACCACAACAAGAACATGCATTCCGACGGACTTGGGGAATTACAGCAGTACAATGCGACACCACACACGTCCAGAATTGCTACAGAGTGGCTCCAGGATCGCTCTTCTGAGTTTAAACACTTCCGCTGGCCACTAAACTACCCCAGACATGAACATTAATGAGCATATCTGGGACGTCTTGCAATGTATTGTTCAGAAGAGATCTCCATCCCATCGTTCTCCTATGGATTTATGGACAGCCCTGCAGGATTCATGGTGTCAGTTCCCTCCAGCACTACTTCAGACATTAGTCGAGTCCATGTCATGTCATGTGTTGCGGCACTTCTGCGTGCTCGCGGGAGCCCTACACGATATTTGGTAGGTGTACCAGTTTCTTCGGCTCTTCAGTATATGTTAACAAGCTGCAGTAAATAATGCAGTGTATCTTTTCATCTACATCTGCATCTACATCCACATCTACATCCACATCTACATCTACAGGGTCATTTGCCAATTTTTACACCATATGGATATTTTTTCTAAATCGATTTGCAATTTGTTCTGATCTGATAACTTGACTAGACGATAAACGACAGCATAATTTGCAAACAATATAAGACGGCTGCTCAGATTGTCTCCCAAATCATTTGTACGGATAAGGAACAGCAAAGTGCTTATAACACTATCTTGGGGAACGCCAGAAATTGCTTCTGTTTTACTCGATGACTTTCCGTCAGTTACTACAAACTGTGACCTCTCTGACAGGAAATAATTCCGTCGCATAACTAAGGCGATGATCCATAAGTAAGCAGCTTCACTACAAGCTACCTCTGTGGTACAGTGTCAAAAGCCTTCTGGAAATCCCTTGCCAATAGCTCTCAACACACTCAGTAGCAGCATACAGTGAAAGGAACATAATTGGCATGCAATCTGGACCGTAAGACTTGCTTTAATAAACTGATTTGAGTTGCTTCACTACTCCGAGGATATCCACTCCTCAATTACTCATGTTGGCAGCTGTTCTTGATTCGAATTCTGGAATATTTATTTCGTCTTCTTTGGTGAAGGAATTGCGCAAGTGTGTGTTTGGTAACCCTGTTTTGGCAGAACTGTCGTCAACGGTATTCCTATTGCTATCGCGCAGAGTAAGTATTGATTGTGTCTTTCCGCTAGCATACTTTACATACGACCAGAATCTCTTTGGATTTTCTGCCAGGTTTCGAGACAAAGTTTCGTTGTGGAAGCTGTTCTAAGCATTTCGCATTGAAGTCCGCGCTAAATTTCGAGGTTCTGTAAAAGATCGCCAGTCTTGGAGATTTTGGGTTCGTTTAAATTTGCCATGCTGATTTCGTTGTTTCTGCAACAGTCTTCTGACCCGTTTTGTGTACCATGCGGATCAGCTCTGTCGTTTGTCAATTTTTTCCGTTTACCTACGTCTAGGAACATGCACAGAAACAACACCCTGCACATTGAAATATCTCAAACGAGACCTCCTTTTGATTACGGATACTTGCTCGACTTACTATGAGACTGTTTTTATAAATCAGTCAAAACAGATTTCCAAGTCGTAAAGAACAATAATTTGAACTGAATCTCAGGTCCTCTAGTGAACGCGAAATTATGTACTTTTCAAATGTGGCAATTAAAATAAGTGATTAATTTTGTTTCATTTTCTTCCGTTCCTGTATAGTAAATCAACAAATGTATTTGAGATTACGCATAGAAGAGTCCACAGAAGATAGTATTCGTTTTCTGTAACGGTATTATACGGGATGTGGCAGTAATTACTGTGGCTATCTGATTTTGAATCGGTGGCGTTTTGACTAAAGCAGAGGTCTCGTCATTAAGTTACGTAATCTTGGGAATCATCAAGATAAACTATGAAAATGTTTCCACAAATAGAGTGTATATGTAATTGAAACCACGCTCTCTGTAATATGAATCCATCCTGCACTTCTTTGTGGTACCAAGATTGCATGTTCTCAAATCGTGTTTATCTCCATTTTTCGCAAAAGAAAGAAGAAAAATTAGAGGTCTGCGCGGTCGTTAACGAAAGAAAATAAGGAAATCGGCTCTGACCTTTCTAAAGCAGACACCGCAGCATTGTCCTTTAATCGTTTTGAGGAAACCACGACAATACCTAAAAGAAATTAAAGAAATAATTATAAGGGTAATTAATGTTCAGAGATTGTGAATAAAAACTTGGTATGTCGGTGGGAAACAGAATAACAAAAAGCTTTAAAACTATCAATGGTCTTACGCAAGGTTGCAGTCTACCTCCATTACTTTTTAATGTGTACATCGACCAAGAGCTCAGGGCACGGTACAAAAACCATTCAGGAATGGGAACCTTAATTGGACAGGACAGAATGCATTCACTACTTTTTGCAGATGATCAACAAATAGTCGCAAGTAGTCACGATGTATAATAGAACACTTGTTGGATAAATTTCAAGACAAATCCACGAGTGGGATCTACAAATTAATATCGAAAAGACAGAGTAGATGTTTATTGGTAAACAAGGAACGCATTTCGTTCTCCAAGATGAAAAAATTAAAAATGTTAAAGTCTGAAATATTTAGGTTCTATTACATCCAGTGATGGCACCTGCGTCAAGAATATTGAGACCAAACCAACAATGGGTGAACGAGCGACGAGGTCCCTACACGGCCGGATAACAGTATTGGTCAATAGACGAAAAAGGATATCACGAAGTATTATTGAAAATTTAGTTGTTTTTGGTGCGGAAATGTGACCACTTAACGAATAAATGCAGGGACAAGATCAGGACAGCACAATTAAATTTTATGAGTCAACCTTGAGGATAAGATCAAAACATCAAAAATATGGGAAAAAATGGAAGTGACACAGTACATAAATATCATACAGAATAAAAGTCTTTAAGTGGTCTGGACATGTTAAAACAATGAGCATTTACAGGTGACCGAAGAAGGTGTCTGGACGCTTAACGACCGCAATATCTCTATGGGGAGATCAAATCTCTGTTCAGCCATCTAGATTTAAATTTTCGGTGTTTTCCTAAATTGTTTAAGACAAATGCCGGGACGGTTCCTTTGAAAACAACACCGCCGAATTCGTTGCCACTCCTCCCAAATACTCATTCGAAGTACGTAGGTTTCCCAGAAAGTACTGCACCGCATTTTTTTCTTCAACAATTCTTTACTGAACATACACATGAAAGGGTGGTGTTTTACCTACACATCCTACTTTTCCACATAATCTCCGTCCCGTTCTATGGCCTTCCTCCAGCGCGAAACAAGTGTGTGTTTACCCTGTCGATACCAATTCTTGTCCTGGTGGCGGAGCCAGTGCTTCACTTTGCTGATTGACAGATTCAGCGCCAACTAGCGAGTCGTAACGCGTCTGTCCCTGAGAATGACATGTCACCTGGGACAGCCGCGGATGGTCTCCCTGACCGCTGCGAAACGCCTTCTGATGACCTCACCATCTGTGTCCAGCGACTAACTATACTTCTGTCGACAGCAGATGTTCCACAGACTTTGCAAAAGCGTTTGTGAATATTCCCCAAATTTTCTTTCCCTGCAGCGAGAAATTCAATCACGGCACGTCGCTTGTAACGTCATTTTGAAACAGTCCTGTAGCTACTCTGTCTGTCGGAAGTGACGGAAACTTGGCGCGCTCACTCAGGAGACTGCAAATAATACATACGTAACGTTTTGCATTGTTTTCAGCTGAGAAAAAAATACTGTGCATTACTTTCTGGGTAATCCTTGTATTTACTCAGTTACACTACTGGCATTAAAATTGCTACACCAAAAAGAAATGCAGCTGATAAACGGGTATTCATTGCACAAATATATTATACTAGAACTGACATGTGATTACGGTTTCACGCAATTTGGGTGCATAGATCCTGCGAAATCAGTACCCAGAACAACCACCTCTGGCCGTAATAACGGCCTTGATACGCCTCGGCATTGAGTCAAACAGAGCTTGGATGGCGTGTACAGGTACAGCTGCCTATGCAGCTTCAACACGATACCACAGTTCATCAAGAGTAGTGACAGGCGTCTTGTGACAAACAAGTTGCTCGGCCACCATTAACCAGACGTTTTCAATTGGTGAGAGATATGGAGAATGTGCTGGCCAGGGCAGCAGTCGAACATTTTCTGTATCCAGAAAGGCCCGTACAGGACCTACAACATTTGATCGTGCTGAAATGTAGGGTTTCGCAGGGATCGAATGAAGGGTAGAGCCACTGGTCGTAACACATCTGAAATGTAACGTCCACTGTTCAAAGTGCCGTCAATGCGAACAAGAGGTGACCGAGACGTGTAACCAATGGCACCCCATACCATCACGCCGGATGATACGCCAGTATGGCGATGACGAATACACGCTTCCAATCTGCGTTCACCGCGATGTCGCCAAACACGGATACGACCATAGTGATGCTGTAAACATAACCTGGATTCATCCGAAAAAATGGCATGTTGCCATTCGTGCAACCAGGTTCGTCGTTGAGTATTCCATCGCAGGCGCTCCTGTCTGTGATGCAGCGTCAAGGGTAGCCTCAGTCATGGTCTCCGAGCTGTTGCAAACGTCGTTGGACTGTTCGTGCAGATGGTTGTTGTCTTGCAAACGTCCCCATCTGTTGGCTCAGGGATCGAGACGTGGCTGCACGATCCGTTACAGCTATGCGGATAAGATGCCTGTCATCTCGACTGCTAGTAATACGAGGCCGTTGGGATCCAGCACGGCGTTCCATATTACCCTCATGAACCCACAGATTCCATATTCTGCTAACAGTCATTGGATCTCGACCAACGCGAGCAGCAATGTTGCGATGCGGTAAAACGCAATCGCGATAGTCTACAATCCGACCTTTATCAAAGTCGGAAACGTGATGGTACGCATTTTTCCTACTCACACGATGCATTACAACAATGTTTCACCAGGCAACGCCGGTCAACTTCTGTTTGTGTATGAGAAAACGGTTTGCAACTTTCCTCATGTCAGCACGTTGTAGGTGTCACCACCGGCGCCAACCTTGTGTGAATGCTCTGAAAAGCTAATCATTTGCATATTACAGCATCTTCTTCCTGTCGGTTCAATTTCGCGTCTGTAGCACGTCATCTTCGTGGTGTAGCAATGTTAATGACCAGTAGTGTATTTATAAACTTAAAGTGTCAGCAACAGTCGTTCTTCCTGCACAGCGTTTGCGATTGGGATAGGAAAAGGGGGAAACGGGATTGTAGCCACTGCTGCATATTGTAGAGCAAGTGACAACAATCTTAACCACTTTCACTGCGAAGCTCTCAGCTCTGCTTAGTTACTGATTGCGGCTTGGCGATACCAGTCCATACATGAGACTCTGATTGCTCCATACATTCTGTTTTCATTGAGCAGAAGAATACAGTTGTGATAATATAGTACAGGCGCTGTAACACATACAGCGCTCTAGACAAAATAAGAGTTTCACTTGATCTTATCTGCATCCGAAAGGGAAACGTCCCTGATATCCCGCGCGTATATAATATCGCTGACAACATCCTTGCATCATCGACATTAAAAAAAAAGAAGGAAGAGAAACTGCGGCACTCGCTGTGCTCTCAAGGTGAGAGATGAATAGCTGCGCAGATGGATGTTTCGGCTTTCACTCAGTCCGTTGCGTGAGGGGAATACAACGGCAGTGGACGCTGGAATTGAGCGCCGAGCCCGGAAGACAGCCAGGAGGCTTAATGTTCAATCATCTAGTGGTCAGAAATATCCTCTCAGTCCATTTCTTCCAAGTAATAAAAGTAAAATCAGTTATCTAAAAGCTGCGAAAAGTACAGGCCAGCAGAAAACATCACAAATCAAAGTACATTATTTTTCAAGAGAACTAGCAAACCAAAGTTGGGCTGAAGCTTATAGAGAAATCAATGCAAATACTACGTTTTCTAAGTACTCGACAATGTTTAAACTAAACTTCGGAAAGACATTTCTGAATGAACCCGCAACAGCATCAATATCTCACAAAAACGAGTAGGTAACAGCAGGTATTAGGAAGTGCTCCCAAACCCTGCAGTACCTCCTTTCCATGTAAAAGAGTCATAATGATCCAGAGTTCTCAAATTTGTATCATAGATACAGAAAGATTTATGGGAAAGCGCTGGCCATTGCAAAAAAGCCGTTTGCTGACAAAATAGTAGAAGAACCTCATAATCTACTTCAAGAGATGCTGATAAAATTACTTTGTTAAACAACCCGTTTTGGTCCACAGGCCCCCATCAGGGTCATAAAAATATCAAAAATATATTCTGCATTTCATATTACGGTAGATCGGCCCCTTACCCGAATGATGTCAAGCATATATAAAAATATTCATATCATACTAGGCCATAAAATCAAAGGCGTCAAATAATAAATTCCGTGAACTCGTCACTGTTGTCAAATAGCATAAAATTACATGGCCAATCACAGATATGTACAAAAACAGTGCACTCATTCTTGTAGAATGCCTCTGTTCGCAATGTTTATACTCACTGTTAATATAACATAAATAAGTGCACTTTTTGCACATTCTTATAATTGGTTATACAGGGTGGTACATTGATCGTGACCAGGCCAAATATCTCACGAAATAAGCGTCAAACGAAAAAACTACAAAGAACGAAACTTGTCTAGCTCGAAGGGGGAAATCAGATGGCGCTATGGTTGGCCCGCTAGATGGCGCTGCCATAGGTCAAACTGATGTCAACTGCGTCTTTTTAAATAGGAACCCCCATTTTTTATTACATATTCGCGTAGTACGTAAAGAAATATGAATGTTTTAGTTGGACCACTTTTTTCGCTTTGTGATAGATGGCACAGTAATAGTCACAAACATATGGCTCACAATTTTAGACGAACAGTTGGTAACAGTTAGGTTTTTTAAATTAAAATACAGAACGTAGGTACGTTTGAACATTTTATTTCGGTTGTTCCAATGTGATACATGTACCTTTGTGAACTTATCATTTCTGAGAATGTATGCTGTTACAGAGTGATTACCTGTGAATACCACATTAATGCAATAAATGCTCAAAATAATGCCAGTCAGCCTCAATGCATTTGGCAATAAGTGTAACGACATTCCTCTCAACAACGAGTACTTCGCCTTCCGTAATGTTCGCACATGCATTGACAATGCGCTGATGCATGTTGTCAGGCGTTGTCGATGGATCACGAAAGCAAATATCCTTCAACTTTTCCCACAGAAAGAAATCCGGAGCGTCAGATGCGGTGAACGTGAGAGCCATGGTATGGTGCTTCGACGACCAATCCACCTGTCATAAAATATGCTATTCAATACCTCTTCAACCGCGCGCGAGCTATGTGCCGGACATCCATCATGTTGAAAGTACATCGCCATTGTGTCATGCAGTGAAACATCTTGTAGTAACATCGGTATAACATTACGTAGGAAATCAGCATACGCTGCACCATATAGATTGCCATCGATAAAGTGGGGGTCAATTATCCTTCCTCCCATAATTCTGCACCATACATTAACCCGCCAAGGTCGCTGATGTTCCACTTGTCGCAGCCATCGTGGATTTTCCGTTGCCCTATAGTGCATATGATGCCGGTTTACGTTACCGCTGTTGGTAAATGACGCTTCGTCGCTAAATAGAACGCGTGCAAAAAATCTGTCATCGTCCCGTAATTTCTCTTGTGCCCAGTGGCAGAACTGTACACGACGTTCAAAGTCGTCGCCATGCAATTCCTGGTGCATAGAAATATGGTACGGGTACAATCGTTGTTGATGTAGCATTCTCAACACCGACGTTTTTCAGATTCCCGATTCTCGCGCAATTTGTCTGCTACGGATGTGCAGATTAGCTGCGCCAGCAGCTGAAACAACTACTTGGGCATCATCAGTTGTTGCAGTTCGTGGTTGACGTTTCACATGTGGCTGAACACTTCCTGTTTCCTTAAATAACGTAACTATCCGGCGAACAGTCCGGACACTTGGATGATGTCGTCCAGGATACTGAGCAGCATACAAAGCACATGCCCGTTGGGCATTTTGATCACAATAGCCATACATCAACACGATATCGTCCTTTTCCGCAATTGGTAAACGGTCCATTTTAACACGGGTAATGTATCACGAAGCAAATATCGTCCGCACTGGCGGAATGTTACGTGATACCACGTACTTATACGTTTGTGACAATTATAGCGCCATCTATCACAACGCGAAAAAAGTGGTCCAACTAAAACATTCATATTTCTTTACGTACTACACGAATATGTAATAAAAAAATGGGGGTTCCTATTTAAAAAAACGCAGTTGACATCCGTTTGATCTATGGCAGCGCCATATAGCGGGCCAACAAGGCGCCATCTGGTTTCCCCCTTCAAGCTAGACGGGTTTCGTTCTTTGTAGTTTTTTCGTTTGATGCTTATTTCGTGAGATATTTGGCCTGGTCACTATCAATGGGTCACCCTGTATAAGTAGTTTCTTTACAATTTGACAATATTCTTTTCTTTATTTATTTTTCATGTGGCATTTTGACCAAATGAAACAAATACGTGAAATGGAGAGCATAATATTTACAATATAAAATCGTATAAACAAACATTTATGTGATCTATCGACTTTGGAGCCGTCAGCAGGAAGTGTTCTGGTGTACCATCATTTGATGTTGCGGGGCAGTCTTCTTTGATGTGCCTGATGGTCTGTAGTTCTGCGCAATGAGAAATTGAAGATGGTTGATTTCCTCATTTGTGCAAAAAACATGCACATCTGCCATGATGGGTTTCAGTTCTGTTTGACACTGACCATGTTTGCGCTGCAAGTCAAATCCTGGCGGTTTTTATGTAATAGACTGTATATTATTATTTTGTTGTCCAGTCCTTTCTTGAGTCCATGCATTAGTAAGGTTGAACTCATTATTGTTATTGTCAGTGGTCGTCTAGAGCGAAGTCCGTTCTGGTGTACGTCATCGACATCGTGATGGATCTGCAGATTTTTATTATGTTCGTGAGAGCAGTTATGCACCGTAGTTGGGGGGGGGGGGGGGGGGGGGGCGTAATTTGGCTTAGCACTGGCAGTCTTTCCGTAGGTGTTGGTCTGATAACATCAACGATCATTCTACTGACATTACTTCGTTTGTCATCAATCTTCTGTGCTTACGGATTGTTTAGCTAAACTGGGGCACGATATTGAACGGTTAATTTGACAACAGTGACTAATTCATGGATTTCATTATTTGACATCACTGATGTTATCGCCCTGTATGACGATATAAACGTTGTAAGAACCTGATGATGATCTGTGGGCCGAAATTGATTGTTCAATAAATATATCAGCAGCTCTTGGTCGAAAATCATGATGTTCTTCAGATATTTACGAGCTGTGGAGCACCACCTTCTTACACAATGGAGAGAATTAACCCAAAGCAGCCTGGGATGTAATTAAACAGGAAACAGGCAGTGACAAACAAAAGCAAAATAACTCACACTTAAGGGAGCGAAATAAAGTAATAAGTAATCTGCATCATCTAGCAATCTACGAATTAGCATTTTTCACTTATTGCAGATTAATTACAACAAAATTCCCCCAAAACAAATATAACACCTGTAAATAATTATGCACTAAGTTCAATGATGTGACTACCAACCACAAAACATGAAGTCAGTAAAAACTATACAGAATCTTAAATAAAAAGTCAGCACGCTTAGATAAAGAATCAGTGTCTCTGCTGAAAGAATGCATTCAGAGTATACAAGCTCTTTTAACAACTACAGTAAATGAGGCATTCACATCACGGATATTTTCAGAGTATTTAAACCAGCTTCCTACTTTAGCGCCACGGCCAATTACCCGACCCATCCTTGTCAGACTAGGCCTGAAAGCATGTAAATTCCTGTATATATGACTTCTTTTAGTAGTTTTTAAATTGTAATGCAACGACACGTCCAATGTCCTTGTGATCTACGAATGAAGGACACTATTAGTGTTCCTACTACTAGTACTACTACTTAAGACCAACTAGTTCATCTTCTCGATATTTTCTTATTTCTTAGAATCTATCACAGAACGTAATTGGCCCGTCTAGCACCCATTAGCTTGGTCACATCTCCCACCCTCCTCTGTTTCATTTCCATCTTCTTATTCTGCATTTTCCATATTGGGCCAATTTTGGTCTGTTATGGTTCCCATCTTTATCTCAATCTGCTGGGATCTCTTTTTCCTTTTGGTTTAAACTTCTTTATCTGGCTTGGCACTCCCTCTGGATCGATTCTCTGTAGATCTTCATTCCATTTCTTCCTGTTTTCACCTAGTTTTTCTATCACATTCCAAATTTCCAACTTCTTTCGAATATCTTGATTTCGTATTTCATCTGTTCTTTTACATTCCTTCAGCACTCTGAGAAATCTCATTTCTATTCCGTGTATTAGTTTTTTTTCTTTTTTTGTGGTACACTCACAGCTCGCTTCCATATAACAGGGAGGCCGAACGAGGGAGCGTTAAGGCGTTATGGACTGGGGATGTTTTCGTGACATTTCTTGTCTATTCATTCTAGAAGGCCCATTGGTTCACCACAAGTATGCATTTATTCTTGGAGACCATGCCCACCCTACATGCAGTTTATTTTTTTCGACACCATTGCATCTACCAGCAGGGCAATGAAACACAGCTCGCAGTGTACATGTGTGGTTCGAAGAGCATCAGGATGAGTTTACAATATGCCCTGGCTACACCAAACTCCCCGAATTTAAAACCAATCGAGCATCTGTGGGACCACTTCGATCGGGCTGTGCGCGCCATAGGTCCTCAACGAAGAAACTTAGCACAGTTGGCCACTTCACTGGAGTCGGTAGGGTTCCACATCCTTCCAGAACATTATTGACTCTCTTTCTATACGCCTTAAAGCGGTCCGAGCTGCAAATGGCGGTTTTTCAGTCTTTTGGCAGGTGACCACATTAATGTGACTGGACAGTGTAGAATAACGGCGAATACTCTTCAAACAAACAGAATCACGTGGTCAGCAATGCTCAAACGGCTGCCATTGGTCGAGAACAGAAATAGACTCCAAAACAGTGACCAGCAAAGAGGTCGCTGCAGACCTTGCACTGATTAATCGGAACTTATTACTGCAGACTGGCATAGAATACAGCAAAGAAGAGTTTCGGGATGTGCTAGAAACAAAAATGATACGAGGAAATGAAAGTGTTCAGAACACTCTCTCTTCACACTTCTTCGAGTGAGTACAGTACAGAAAGCTGCACTAGTCAGTAGATTTCTTCTACTGTACATTTTCAGGAGAACTGAAAAATTTGAGTGATTAACTCAAAGTATTAAGAATGATGTTGAAGAGTTTCCTTGTCGCATACTCCTATTCTGTACAGGAATTGCTGGCAGAAAACCAGAACATTTTTCTGTGTTGTGTTATTTACTCATTTATTCTCTACAGTATTTTCATGTTTCATGCATTCCATCGTTTATAAATTTTCTAACCAACATTCTGTAAACTGTGTGCGAACTCGCTCCATCACAAAGTAGGTGTTGCTAGCACGGTCCCACGGAAAACGATAAACAGTCAATAAAATAAAAAATTCTTATAACATGTGTGACGTAATCAACACAACGAAAAATATGTTGAATGCCTGGTTAGATGTAAGAGGATAAATAAGTAAAAATACAGGGCTATTACAAATGATTGAAGCGATTTCATAAATTCACTGTAGCTCCATTCATTGACATATGGTCACGACACACTACAGATACGTAGAAAAACTCATAAAGTTTTGTTTGGCTGAAGCCGCACTTCAGGTTTCTGCCGCCAGAGCGCTCGAGAGCGCAGTGAGACAAAATGGCGACAGGAGCCGAGAAAGCGTATGTCGTGCTTGAAAAGCACTCACATCAGTCAGTCATAACAGTGCAACGACACTTCAGGACGAAGTTCAACAAAGATCCACCAACTGCTAACTCCATTCGGCGATGGTATGCGCAGTTTAAAGCTTCTGGATGCCTCTGTAAGGGGAAATCAACGGGTCGGCCTGCAGTGAGCGAAGAAACGGTTGAACGCGTGCGCGCAAGTTTCACGTGTAGCCCGCGGAAGTCGACGAATAAAGCAAGCAGGGAGCTAAACGTACCACAGCCGACGGTTTGGAAAATCTTACGGAAAAGGCTAAAGCAGAATCCTTACCGTTTACAATTGCTACAAGCCCTGACACCCGATGACAAAGTCAAACGCTTTGAATTTTCGGCGCGGTTGCAGCAGCTCGTGGAAGAGGATGCGTTCAGTGCGAAACTTGTTTTCAGTGATGAAGCAACATTTCTTCTTAATGGTGAAGTGTTTAAACCTCCTCTACCAAGAAACGTGCCAGAACTGCAAGCTCGCATCAACGATGCTTTCAAACTCATTGATGGGGACATGCTACGTCGAGTGTGGGAGGAACTTGATTATCGGCTTGATGTCTGCCGAATCACTAAAGGGGCACATATCGAACATTTGTGAATGGCTAAAAAAACTTTGAGTTTTTGTATGTGCATGCAAAGCATTGTGCAAATATCTCAAATAATAAAGTTATTGTAGAGCTGTGAAATCGCTTCAATCATTTGTAATAACCCTGTAATTTACCTTCATCTGTTCTAAATATAAAAAGTTTTCCATTTGTTTGGACTTCATTGTTAATTTGTACTATTTTCTTACCGTTATGCTGGTTATAAACTGCATTTGTTTGCACATCTGCTTACAAAGTTCATCCATCCTGAACCGAACTTTTTTGGTGCTAGCAGGAAACAGTAAAAAGTCACTAACAAAACAACCGTAAACAGTAAGTTTCTCTCCACTGGAGGTATCAATTAAAAAACGCCTTCAGTCACAACTTTTCGTGTTTTATTAAGTACATCCTGTGGGTCCATCATCAGATGTAATTTGTCCTAATACACGCTTTATTTTTTCTCTTGAATGAAGTGAAACGCATATTCCTGTCCCTAAAAGGTTTGATGTTAGGTTATGAATTTCGTAAGTCAAACGCGGAAAATACGTTTGAAATACTGGAAAAGATGAACATTGTAAAACTATCACACATTCCAAGAAAAGCGTTTTTAACGTTTTAGCAGCAGCAAGCACTCTTTTCTTGATCGTTTTCGTACATGTCACATCAATCAAGAGGCACATTTGCATACACATGTTGGTAAACACTTCACAGGGTGTAGTCAAAGATGAATTTATTCGTAGTGCTAATGATATAATTATTAATATTCGCCAGTATCCCATACCTGGGCCCCATATCACAAAAAGTCGCTAACCGTCTCAAAGTTAGAAGACGTACTTGTCCGTAACATAAAATCAAATACGCAAACGTACAACAACAGCGGAGTGTCTCAGTTGTCCTGCCTGTTACGTAGGGAAAACAGGCGGAAACTTCAAAACCTGTTTTCGAGAACACTTAAATGCTTTCAGGTTCAACCACTTGAAAAAAATCAGCCATTGCACAACATACGTATGTTGGAAACGAAACATGTCACCAATAGACTAGAAATCAATTTGGTAGTAATACATAATGAAGCCCTACGAATAAATTCGTCTTTGACCACACCACGTACAAAAATATCTGTGAAGTGTTTACAAACAGCCACCGTATGGTGCATGGCGGAGGGTACCTTGTACCATTTCTAATGCTTTCCTTTTTCCTTTGTTGTTCCTATCGCAAAAAAGAGAGCGAGGGAAGAAGAATATATGCCTCTATGTGAACTCTAATTTCTTCTATCTTTGTGGTACTTGCTCTAAGTGCACATTGGCCGCAGTAGAATCGTTCTGCAATCGAGAAAAGAACGTCATCTTCCCTCCAGGGATTCTCATTTGAGTTTACGAGGCATCTCCGTAATAATTGCGCGTCGATCGAACTAACCGATAACAAATCTAGCAGCACACTACAGTAAATGTCTTCCTTTAATCCTACCTGATGGGATCCCAATCACTCGGGCAGTACACAAGAGTGGGGCGCACAAGTGATCTACATGCGGTCTCCTTTTCAGATGAACACATTTTCCTAAAATTCTCGTAACAAGTCGATCATTCGCCATCCTTACTAGCGTACTCACATGTTCACTTCATTTTATATCATTCTGCAACGGTACACTTAGATATTGAATTGACGTGACTGTGTCAAGCGGCACACTGCAAATGCTGTATTCGAACATTACGGGTTGTTCTCCCTGCTCATCTGTATTAACTTAAAGATTTTACATTTAGAGCAAGCTGCCATGAATCACACCAAATACAAGTCATCTTGCACCCTCCTAGTCACCCAACGACGACATCTTCCTGTACAACACATCATGATTAGCAAACAGCCGCTGATTGCTGGTCATCCTGCTTGCCAGATCATCATGTCTAATATGTCCTTCAGTCATTACTGTAGGACCATTAACAATGCATAGCTCCTGTTGAATTTAAAGCAGCTGTACATCTCTTTGAACACATCGAAAACACAATGTGCCTCTTAACTGGAGGGTTCAATGGCTTTACAAGCCACTTTTTTCATATACTTAAACGACTACTGAATGAAAACAGTGACTTCTGTAACTTCGTAAGCAATAAATGGATAGTCATGTATCCGTGATCTTATGTTCTGACTTGCCAGCATTTAGCTATAATCAAAGGGCCATTAGCTTTCACATACGCCTCATACATTGTGCTTACGATATGGTACCTCTGTTCATAAAAGTATGTAAAGATCTACACACGTGCACAATCCCTAAATAATGCCTATCTCCAATGTAACACCACAACCAGCTATTACAAGGACCGAAATCAGATGAAGAGTTCGAATAGAACTAGTGATGTATGGTAGACTTTGATTTGAAAATGGTTGTGAAGGCCACAGTCTTTTCACAGTTCATGAAGCCTTTCGTGAAGCTCTATATACAGTCTTACTACATCGACACTTCTGCATTTTGGGATTTCTTTTGCTTTATGATTGGACTGTTATTCTCAGCCCACCCAGCCATAATCACTGGCATGCACCTGAAATACAGTTCAATAAAAGAGGTTGATATTACTCGCACAACATGCCTATCATGCAGGGCAGGCTATGTACCAGGGGCCTGAAAATAATTTATATACCCCTGGTATACAGGCCGCTATGCACAGAAGGTCAATAAAGCAGGCCTGTCATGCAGGGCAGCCTCCATCTCAGGGCCCAGAAAATCATTCTTGCCCCTGAAATATAGGCTGTTCTGCAAAGCAGGTTGATTTGGTAGGTCAATATTGTTCCCACACAACATGCCTCTCATGCAGGGTTGCCTGTATGCCAGGAGCTGCAAAAAGCACATTTTTGCCCATACCTCCAGTCTCACTGGAGCTAGGAGGCTGTAAACACCACAGTGCTGATACTCATGAGGCCTGCTGATTCTGCGCCAAAATGGGTTAAAATCGATCCAGATGTTTGGGAGAAGATCCCAGGTATTTGTACATACAATCTGCTTTATACATATACTAGCTGAATAGCTAACATTGCCCAGGTATGTATCTGTGTCCATCTTCTACTAGTCCATCTCCTCCTTCCCCCTCGTCTGTCCAACAGGTCCACTCCCTGCCACTGTCTGTCTATCTGTTCATTGCCCTCTGTCCATCTATTCCTTCCACTCTGTCCCTCTTCTCCTTCCCCCATTAATTCCATCTCCTCTTCCTTCTTTCTTTGTCAATCTCCTCCTCTTATCTCTGCCCAATCCCTCCTCTCATCATGTTCATCTCTTCCTCCCCCTTCTCTCTGTCTTTCCCTTCCTCCCTCTGTCCATCTCATTTTCTTTACATTCTCTGTCCATCTCCTCCTTCTCCTGTCTATGCCTATCTCTTCCTTCCCCTCGCTGTCTGTCCTTCTCCTCATCCTCCCTTCTGTCTCAATTTTATCACACTCACCCAAATAAGAGACGTTTCTTCTTATTTCTGCAGTATTTCTTTCTAGATGGTGCACCAAATTTGATTGAAATCTTTCTAGGTGTTTGGGATTAACTTTTACCCGTGGCTTTTGCCACATATGCACATGTGAAATATATTTCACACATATTTAACATGTTTCACGCCTGTTTGTACACATGTTTCACCTGTATGTCTAGAGAATTTCGCCCTACAGTTTAAACTCAAAGTTTATGAAGTCCTATCTCCTGAACTATATGCTGTAAAATTATATAATTTTGGAGATGCATCCAATAATGTACGAGCCTACTGTCTGCGAAATATGTTACGAACAGAGTTAATAGTGAAGAAATAATAAATTAAAACTTCATGCATTATGCGGCAATTTCTCACGCATCTCAGTGTTTATGACGTCATATCTTCTGAACCATGTGTCGTACAACGAAATATTTTCCTACGTATATTCAGCGGAATATGTGGGTACTGTCTGTGAAATGTGTTGCAGTACAGTAAGTAGCAAGGATGTATTAAATTAAAACACCATGCGCGATGCGGCAGTTTTTCACGCATCTCAGTATTTGATGTCATAATTCCTGAACTATGCGACGCACAGTGGTATATTTTTGTAGGTACATTTAGCGGCATTTGTGGATACTGTATGCTAAATGTGTTGCGAACAGTATTAGTAGGAAAGAAGTAATAAATTAAAACGTCATGCATGATGGGGCAGTGTATCGGGCATCTCAGTGTTTATGACCTCTTATCTCCTGGACTAAGCGTTACATAGCGACGAAATTGTTCTGGTACATTCAGTGGTATATGTGAATCCTGTTTGAAAAATTTGCCACGAATATAGTTAGTAGTAAAGAAGCAATAAATTAAAAGTCATGCTTCATGTGGCAGTTTTACTGCATTAGCAGCGAAAATGTAGTAAACGACTAATTTTCTTCCTTTCATAATTTTGTGGAATTCGTCATGTAGGAAAAGTTTTGTAAAGATTTGAAATTATGCGTAAAGTTTGATGCAAGTCTCTAAATGCTCTCTTTCTCAAATACTGGATGACTAAAGTAGGGTGAGCCGCTCGCCACTGGCTACACTGCTCTTTCACGTCCACCACCACCACTTTGACTGGTGCCTGGTTCTTACCCCTACAGCGATTCTTTCCAGACAGAAAGTGATGTGTCAGTCAAGTTTGGTTGAATCGGTCCAGTGTCTTCGGACGAGATGTGCTACATACATACATACATTTTTTTTGTAATTTGTATAGATAACAGTTGAAAAAATAACATCTTTTAACAACAACTTTTTATGTGCTGCATAACACCCTCTTTTTTCACCCTAAAGTGATACACTTTTTGTCAAGAAAGTTTTCTTCTGAAAATGGGCTGTAATTATCGTCTTAGCTTCTCCAATGTATGAAAGTTTCATATCTGTTAGACGTGTCCATTTGTCAGCTCTCTCTTCAAAAAGTGCTTTATTCTGTAAATTATTTGCAAACGTCTGTCCACATCTGGACTCTTTCCAAGCATGCAGGCATACAATAGGGCCTCCAGGAGAGGGAGGTGGCAACTTTCTCGGTGTCGGCCCGTGTGTCTGGTCAACCAAGTGTCTTGTCCGTCTCATTCACTAAAAAAAGGTACACACAAACACACACACACACACACACACACACACACACACACACACACACACACACACACACACACACACACACACACACACGAACGGCTCGTTTAAAATTCAGATGTGTCCGAAACAGAGGTTAAACTCACAAACTCTACGCTGCTTCGACACTATCTTGAGATGATAGAGGCTGGCAATGTCAGATGTTAGCGAGTCACACTAAAACAACACTGCTCATTAACACAGGTTGTCTTTAGAAATTGAGCACCAGTCTCTCCTAGAAACAATAGACCTATATCAGAAACTGCTGCTGAAGCCAAACCACTTGGTGACATCTTCACTGCGCACAGCTACGCCATGGTAAGGTCCTGCGTATTTCTCGCGTCTTTCAGAGAAAATGGTGTTATGGCCTTCCATAACATAATCAAAAACAAGATGTCATCAAATTCAGTCCTCGCATGAATGCAAAGAAGTCTACAAGTTCTTGTAGGTCCTGATGAGACGTCGTGTAGGACACTACCCTTATACGTACACAGCATCAAAATACTGCTAAACACCTTCAGCGGAACACAGAACGTACAGGTGCTTCTTGAAATGACGCACACAGCCGCTTGGCAACCCGCAGCAGAACGCAACGCCGTCCCCTCAACAGCAGCAGTTCCGCCAGTCACCCGTGACCCAACTGGTCGTCGGTTTAAAGTTTTCCAGCTTCCTCCAGCTTCTCCGCGTTCTGCAAAACAGGTGTGGAAAGAGGCCACGCACATCGCCCTTACATCCGGCAATATTCTTAACGAACGGCCACCAGCCACAAAGTTACTGTTGTTTTTGCAAAAGAATACCATCACAACACCTTGCTTTTCTAGCATAAGTGAACGCTGACTCTTTGACAATTAAGCCGCTTCTCCTATGTGACGCTATGAATAATTATGAACGACGCCGCTACTTGTTGTCTCGTACGATACTTACAGAACTGGTGACTCTTGAAATCGTTCTGGACCACAATCTGATATTTTCCCTGGGAGAGTTTGGTAATAATAATAAGATAGAGCCAATGTATCTAAGGCCGTGTGACCGACTCAGCATCTCTCAGGTTTTAATTCAGCTGCATGCAACTACTTATGAAAGAAAAGACGTTCTACTCATAGCGAATTTCTGAAGTCTCTTTTATTTAAAACGACAAACTACCTGTTCTGAAGTTCTCATTCTAAGTGAAAACATTCATAACTTACACTGAAGCACCAATGAAACTGGTATTCGAATACAGAAATATGTAAACAGGCACAATACGGCGCTGCGGCCGGCAAGGCCTATATAAGACAACAAGTGTTTGACGCGGTTGTTAGATCCGTTACTGCTGCAACAGTGGCACGTTATCAAGATTTAAGTGAGCTTGAGCATAGTCGGCTCACGAACATTTCACGAGTGTACCGTGAATATCAGGAATCCGGCAAAACGTCAATCTCCGACATCGCTGCGGCCGGAAAAAGATCCTGCAAGAATGGGACCAACGACCATTGAAGAGAATCGTTCAACGTGATAGAAGTGTAACCCTTTAGCAAATTGCTGCAGAATTCAGTGCTGGGCCATCAATGAGTGTCATCCTGCGAACCATTCAACGAAACATCATCGATATGGGCTTTCGGAACCGCAGGTCCACTCGTGTACCCTTGATGACTACACGACACAAAGCTTTACGCCTCGCCTGTGCCCGTCAACACCGATATTCGACTGTAGATGACTGGAAACATATTGCCTGGGCGGACGAATCTGGTTTCAAATTATATCGAGAGGATGGATGTGTACAGGTACGGAGACAACCTCGTGAATCCGTGGACCCTGCATGTCAGCAGGGAACTGTCAAGCTGGTGGAGGCTCTGTAATGGTGTGGGACCTGTGCAGTTGGAGTGATATGGGACCTCTGATCCTGTCAGATCACATCCATCCTTTCATGTCCATTGCCATTCCGACGGAATTGGGAAATTCCAGCAGGACAATGTGACACTCCACACGTCCATAGTCGCTACATAGTAGCTCAAGGAACACCCTTTGAGTGGCCGCCAAACTCCCCAGACGTGAACATTACTGAGCATATCTGGGATGCGTTGCAACTTGCTGTTCAGAAGAGATCTCAGCCCCCTCGTACTCTTTCGTTTTTATGGACAGCCCTGCAGGATTCACGGTGTCAGTTCCCTCCAGCACTACTTCAGACATTACTCGAGTCCATGCCACGTCGTGTTGCGGCACTTCTGCGTGCTCGCGGGGACCCTACACGATATTAGGCACGTGTACCAGTTTATTTGTCTCTTTTAAGTGTATTATCCATAATATTATAGTTTTTAAAAAAGTTAAGGCCTTGACTTCTGAAAATATATTGTGTGTTATCGAGTTAAGTCAGATCATTCTGCGGGGAGCCAGATAAAAAAATGAGGCCCAGAAGTAGAAGATAAGGTTTGAATTTGGGCAGCACTCAAACAAAAGAGGGTATAAAATATAGAAGGCCAATAGCAGTAAAAGCTTTTATAAAAGGAGAAGTATGTTCAAATCGAATATTAATGTGATACTGTAGTGCTGTATTCTATCGTACTGTATCGTCCGAAACAATGTTGCTTCAAACATGTATGTATATCCGAAGGAACACTGTTTCGGATTAGATCGGACAACACATACACTGCATCACAGTGTTTCGTGCCATGACAATGCTATATGACTAGAGAAAACAGAGTCTCAACCTGTGCAGGAATCATGGGAATATTTTGAGCCGCGCGGAGTGGCCGTGCTGTTAGATGCGCCATGTCACGGATTCCGCGACTCGATCCGCCGAAGGTTCGAGTCCCCCCTCGGGCATCTACATCTACATTTACATTTATACTCCGCAAGCCACCCAACGGTGTGTGGCGGAGTGCACTTTGCGTGCCACTGTCATTACCTCCCTTTCCTGTTCCAGTCGCGTATGGTTCGCGGGAAGAACGACTGTCTGAAAGCCTCCGTGCGCGCTCTAATCTCTCTAATTTTCATTCGTGATCTCCTCGGGAGGTATAAGTAGGGGGAAGCAATATATTCGATACCTCATCCAAAAACGCACCCTCTCGAAACCTGGCGAGCAATCTACACCGCGATGCAGAGCGCCTTTCTTGCAGAGTCTGCCACTTGAGTTTATTAAACATCTCCGTAACGCTATCACGGTTACCAAATAACCCTGTGACGAAACGCGCCGCTCTTCTTTGGATCTTCTCTATCTCCTCCGTCAAACCGATCTGGTACGGATCCCACACTGATGAGCAATACTAAAGTATATGTCGAACGAGTGTTTTGTAAGCCACCTCCTTTGTTGATGGACTACATTTTCTAAGCACTCTCCCAATGAATCTCAACCTGGTACCCGCCTTACCAACAATTAATTTTATATGATCATTCCACTTCAAATCGTTCCGCACGCATACTCCCAGATATTTTACAGAAGTAACTGCTACCAGTGTTTGTTCCGCTATCATATAATCATACAATGTGTGTGTGTGTGTGTGTGTGTGTGTGTGTGTGTGTGTGTGTGTGTGTGTGTGTGTGTGTTCTTAGCATAAGTTAGTTTAAGAAATGTGTAATCTAGGGACCGATGACCTCAGCAGTTTGGTCCCTTTTAATTCGCACACATTTGAACATTTTGAATATTTTGCTAGAGCAAGGGAGTGTAGAGATACAAAGAGAAATGGAGATTTGTCCTGCTCCTGGAAACATGGTCGGATGGGCGAAGTTGTTATGGCGACAGCTCGCATCAAGCGGTAAATCTTGGAGTCACGGACCGACACAAATTTTAATTTGTTCTGAAATATTCCACTGCTGATGCTGAACCATAATCGCTATTTCAGAGTTCATTATTGATTTATCTGTTGTGCAGTCTCTTCTGAAAGTATTTTTCTGGTGTGTACCTTTACATGGAAGTGAACCGTGCGCAATAAACCGTTCACTCAAAAAGAGAACAGAAATTCCTGAAATGCCGTGTTCCAGAAGAACGCTGAAGATCTAATGAGTGAAGGTTAAACAGGTTCTGAGTAGTAGGAGGAGGAAACTGCTTTACAGCGTAACTTGACTGAAAGAAAGAACAGGTGGATAGGACATCCTTAGGTATGAAGGAACAGTTAATTTGGTCACGTAGAGAACTATGGACAAGTGAGGAATAAAAATTGCAGAGATAATCAAGACTTGAAACCACTAACCAGCCTTAAATGGATGTAGGTGACAGCAGTTATGCAGATATGAAAAGGCTTGTACATGATAAACTAGTATGCAGAGCTGCATTAAAACAGTGTCTGGACTGAAGACCACAACAACAGCAGTCATCGTTATCATTATCATCATCAGTAATTTAACCCAGATAAAGACATATCTTAGACCAGGAAGGGATGGTGAAAAGAAGGGCATCTGGCTATTTTATACCACTAACATGCTTAACCCGGAGTAACAGGCCGACCCCATGTAGATGCGGGACCAAGCCCAAGGAAAAAGAAGAAGATAGTTTATTGTTATTTTTTTCGCGAGTGTCATGGTCTCTACATTTATTTCTGTACACCTTAATCTGTTCGTTAATATCTTTAACCACCAGTTCTCGTCTGACGGTATTCAGAATTTATCCGCTACTTTGCAGCCTACGTGCATAAACAGGCGAAATAAGCCGTTACTCCCCTGCTACACTATTGGTGATAAATCTCTGGAAACAGCAACGATCGGAAAATATTTAACGTTAACCGTTCAAAGTGACTTTAAATGGGAGATACCAGATAGATTCACTGGAAGAGACAGGTAAGGAGACTGCGAAGCGTTTCTTCACAGATTCGATTAGTATGTGCGAAGTTTTAACGGAGATACTGGTCAAACACAGGAGGCCAGTGTTGTGCATCACCGCGAGATTCATTATAACGCCGAGAGTAGATGTTCAAAGAAGAGCTGACAACATGCTATTTCCTCCACAAGTGTATCCCGCGAAATGACCAGAAAAATTAGAGAAACCTAAAGTGCAAACGGAGCATTACCGATACTACTTCTGCCCGCGCATTTGGAACAGGAAAGGAGGGAACTGAGAAATGTACAAGAAATACCCTCCACCACGTACGATAAGGAGGCTTACTGAGTACAAAGGTAAACCTATATCTAAGAAATGGGAAATAAGTCTTGAGCCGTGCATGGCTCGTGTTCATCCCATTAATTGTTTGTCTTTTACGGTAGTGCCGACTCGTTTTCATATTCCATTTACTGGCGTCACTAACTTCCTGCCTTACTTGCCCGCGAGTGGCAGCAGCAGCGTGTATCGATAAGCGCATCTGTCGTACCATCTCTGGAGCGACCGATAGTATTTCCCCATCGTTCGGAGTCAGGTGGAGCCGCTGGCAGCGTGCACGCGTCGTTGGAGTGTGAAGTGCTGCTTGCGAGTGCTTGGACATGAAAGTTGAGTCCTCGCTTAACTTACTATCGAGCCTCAACTGTTTACTTTTCTTCGTTTGATCCTGGTTGTCGCTTTTGGGACATTCCTGCGAGCAACAACGTGTGTGTCTTTAAGTTGGCTAAGATTCCAGCCGTCTTCCTGTGGAGTTTAATTTATTATTCTTTTTTTTTTTTTTTTTGTTCACCAGCGGTATCTTCTGCCTTGTGGCCTTTGACGTTCCGGTTACCTGCCCTAGTCGTTGACGTAATTTTAGGCAGTGTATTTTCCTCGTCGTGTTGTTGCTGTCCAGCGCAGTGTGTAGTTCGACAGCTGCGGCGTTTCTGGTCGTTGTGGACGCCAATATTCTGTGTGTCGTGTATTGAAATCTTGTGGTCGTTTTGCTAGTTGCGTGTTGCGGAACTGATTTGGTTGATTGGTCGTTCGGCTGTCTGTCGGTTGGGTTGCCTCCAGATTAAGAAGTTGTTGGCGTTAGTGTCACAATCCCAGGCCGAGCCTTGGAAACTTCTGAGCGCCGTTCCTTGTGTGTTATGTAGTAATTTCCCTGTTTGGATTTTAGCTATTTGGTTGATGTGTGGCTTTCAGCTGAGTATTAACATCTCTTAAATTAATGTCCTTGTCTTACCCTTAAGGCATGAGATAGTTATTCTTTATTTGATACAAAAAGTTTTAAGATATGGCCTTCTGCCTTTTGATTGAAGCTCCTCTTATTGCGTAATATGCGACCTCCAGCCTAGTTCCATTAAAATTAAATTGTTAAGGCCTTCAGCCGATTAGATTGAAGATTTAGAAAACATCAGGTTACCCTCCATTCAGAGGCTGTTGCACGCAACGACTGTTATATTGACTCGTAAATAATAGATTTCAGCTATCAGTCGTCCTTTTGAAATTTTACTGGCAAATCTAGATTTCTTCTAGGAACTAGAAATTCTCAATGCACTATCATTTTTAACCAATGCATTTAATGCCTGTTGGTCGGGCTTCATCCACAGTTCCTTGAATACTCAATGAATATTCAGTGAACTGTGGATGAAGCCAGACCAACAGTCATTACATGTGTTGAGTGTTACTTAAGTAAATAAATTAGTGAAATCAAAGTGAACTACAAATTAGAATATAAATGGAAAACTTGGTTTAGTTTAGAGAGTTACATACTGGCATTCAGCGGGCAGAACAGAAGAAACAATGACCGTGGAGTCAGCGAGTTCCACATACGCGGGCGCTGTCGATTCAGCCGTCAGGGCATCGCCCGACCGGCTCACGTGTTTCTCAGCTGTCGCATGTGAGCAAAGGCCCTCGCCTACATTCCAAGAGCCAATGACCGACGTTAAGAAGATTCTTCGAGAAGCTTTTCAACGTGACGGAAGAGGCAATGACCGGCTCACGTGTTTCTCAGTCGTCACATGCGATCAGAGGCCCCCGCCTACATTCCAAGAGCCAATGACCCAGGTCAAGAAGATTCTTCGAGAAGCTTTTCAACGTGACAGAAGAGGCAATGGCCGTGAAGTCGTTCACCTCCAGTGAACTGAAGTGAATAAATACGCGAGACGCGGTAGGCCCGAGGTTGAAGAGAGATGAAGACAGATGAAGACAGATGAAGACAGACGGAGACAAAGACGAGAGACGAAGGAAGAAAAGAAGAGTAGCAGTAGTTTTCAGTCAGTTTCGGTGCTGAAGACCGTCATGCAAGAAGAGACTGCATCATGCACAGACGCACCAAGTCCGCCGCTGTAATGGAATAGCAAGCAGCAGCCGCGGCGCCAGAAGACAGAAGTTAAAAGGTATTGGAAGTCTGGTTTTTACATACCCGGGTGACTCGTGAGGACGGGAAGGAGACGGCCTCACATCAGTAGTTACCTGTGAGCTGGGATGAAGACCTGACAGCCGAAGACTGGCAAGCGGGAGTCCGTGGTTCGAGTTCGGGACACTGGCCTTCCACCGCCGCGCCGCTCCGCTGGTCGACGCACAACACACGCGGCCGCTTAGAGAAGAGAAACACTGGGACGCCACATTCAAGGTATCACCATCCGATGCACGACGTCGCTCGCAATAATTAAACGGGCCACCTCGCGCTGCGCGTCTCCGGTCAGCTGGGCGAGACGGCGACACGAGATACACACCGCTACGCGTAATCAGACGCCGCCGCCGCCGCCGCCGCCGCTGTCGCAGCAGAAGGCTACGCAAACGGCACGGCTGCCACTCTCCGAACCAGAACGTCCCAGTAAGATACAGTTGTACGAAACTTTCAATAAAATTTATCTTATGTAAAATGATGTTTCATTCGACCTCATACCCGAGCCAAGGGAGAACCCACCCTGCCCACATGTTGTAAGAGAGAAAAGTTAATTTATTTAATATTTTCACCCTGACAGAATGCTTTAGAATGCTCATCCTGACAATTGACAGCATCAAAAGAGAAAACCCAGTTACATTGAGTGACAGAACTGTCACATTTAGTAACACAAATGTTACATTTAGGTCATAAGCCGTTATAGTTGTTACATTTGGTGTCAGAGAAAAAACCCTTGGCTCAATATGAGGTGTGAGTGACAGTCACTAAAGGTTCCCAGTTAGTATTTTTTAATGTGTGAAGGGATAGAGGTTTGCATATCAGTGGTAATATTTTCTTTGTTTAGAAGTGTATTTTCTCTCATAATTTTAAGAGTTTGTCGAAAATATTTAAACATCCTTTTCATTCAGTGTGGTAAGATTGTGTAACTAATAGTTTGTAAAATGATGACACGAAATCGTACAAAGTCAGAGTCAGCACCACAAGCGGTTTCTACTAAGGAAGCTATTCAGAGCTTAGTTAATCAAATAGCACAGCTTAAAAATGATAATAATACATTATTTAAACAGTTGAGTGAGGTTAGGCAAACTAATTCAATCCCTCCCACCCTAGATTCCTCAGCAGCAGCCTTAGTAAATCCTTTTTCAGGTAAACCTGGCAAGGACATAACAGCCTTTTTTGATGATTTAGTAGCAGCTGCAAAGTTAGGATCATGGTCAGATGAACAGCTCTTACAAATGACAAAGTTAAGATTGACAGGAGAGGCTAAAGCACACGTCTTATACCATGAAGAATTACGGAATGCTCCAACATTTGAGGAATTGAAGAAAGGATTACTTAAACGTTTTCAAAAACAGAACAGCTGTAGATTTTATAGGGAACAGTTAAACACTATCACTCAGAGGCAAAACGAGTCGTTAGAAAGCTTTGTAGATAGGATTAGAAAAGTTAATATTAACACCTATCAATTGACAACTAGTGATGAAGCAAATAAATTTATTTTACAAGAGGCAGAAAATAGAGCTCTGGATACATTTTTACGTGGGTTACCTCCTGAAACGTCCCGTCGTGTCAGGGCAGAGTTTCCTAAAAAATTAGCAGAAGCTGTATTTGTGGCGACAGCTTTTGAAGAAATTGACATTGCCACCAGATACAAGGAGAAGCGAAATATACTTTCAGCAGGAGTACGATGTTTTAGGTGCGATCGACACGGACATATAGCAAAAAACTGCAGACAACCTGAATGCACTAATTGTCAAAGAATAGGTCACACATTCAAGGAATGCCGGTCTAAGAAAGTTTTTGGAAATAGAAATCAGTTAAACTCAAACGGGAATGTCGGAGCCGCCGCCAGGCGTTCCCAATAAAATTTCATGGCATTAAGGCCAATGTGAAGGCGGAATGCTGGTTATCTGCTACCATACAGGATAAAGAGGCAAGGATACTGGTGGATACAGGCGCAAACGTATCAATAGTAAGTAATGAATGTATGGGAGAAAAGAAATATGACCCTCCAAGGTATAGATTGAGTGGAGTAGGAGGAGGTACAGTGAAGTCATTAGGATGTACATCATTGATTTTCTATATTCACGGTGTACAATTTCAGGAAGATGTAGAAGTGGTAACAAAGGTAACTGACGGGTACGACGCGATCCTAGGGTTGGATTTCCTGAATAAACATCACGCTAAAATCGACCTCAGACAGCAAACTGTAGAACTTAGCGGAATAGTGTTTCAGCTAGGTGACACCGCTGCAAAGGGCCCTCTGCCGCAAGATTTCCCTAACCGGAAGGCGAAATCAACTATACTGCGTGCAACGTCCTTGAAGGTTGATTCGCGGGATCAGATACCATCTGGCTCAGGAAAACTTCTCTGGATGACCATTGACCCCGAAGTACCTACAGATACAGTGTGTCTAATAGAGCCTTTAGAGGAAAATGAGGAATTAGATGGATCACATTGTTTTGTACGTAGAAGTGTTGTACGGGTTCAAGACGTTGAGGGAGAAAGAAAAGTACCGGTACATATTGACAATTTCGGAGTGGAGGACAAAGAGTTGCATAAGGGAATATTAGTAGCTACAGTCAGTACTTTTGAAGAAGATTTCATTTGGTCAGATATTAATGATGGTCAGAAACCAGACGCCTATAAAACCGCATTGCGCCAGAAGATTGAGCATTTGAAAGGAAATGATAGAGACACGATAGAAGCAGTTTTAGTTGAGTTCCAAGATTTATTTAATGCAGAAGGTCCATTGCCAGCAACAGACATCACACAGCATAGGATCCCAACAGGAAATAGCCCCCCAGTTTATAGGAAGCCTTATAGAGTTGCGCATCACTTACAGCCAGTACTGGATGAATTTATAGAACAGCATCTAAAAGATGGAATTATAGAATATTCTGATTCGCCTTATAATTCAAATATTGTAATTATTCCAAAGAAGTCTCCCGACGGTACGAAACGATATAGATTTTGTTGTGACTACAGACACCTTAACAAACAAACTATCTCAGATGTTTATCCTCTTCCAAACATTACAGATATCATTGACAGTTTAGGTAACAGTAAATACTTTTCAACAATCGATCTACGTAGTGGATATCATCAATTGGAAGTTGCACCTGAAGATAGGCATAAAACAGCATTTTCTACCCCTGGAGGCCACTGGCAATTTAAAAGAATGCCTTTCGGTTTGAAAAATGCACCAGCAACTTTTCAAAGACTACTCGATGGAGTATTGCGAGGACTCAAAACTCAGCAATGTTGTGTATATCTAGACGATATTATTGTATTCTCCAGAGACATTAATGAACATGCTGTGCGTCTGCGTAATGTTTTTCAGAGACTTAGAAAAGCTAAATTAACATTAAATATGGAAAAATGTAGTTTTGCATTGACAGAGGTTACATACCTAGGGCATGTCATTAGTGAAAAAGGAATTAAAACAGATCCTCGATTAATTTCGGCAGTTAAGGACTTCCCAACACCACAACGCGTTAAGGAAGTACAAAGTTTCATTGGTCTCGCATCGTATTACCGAAAATATGTTCAAAATTTTGCTGAAATTGCCCGACCCTTAACCCAATTGTTGAAAAAGGGTGCAAAATTTCATTGGTCTGAAGATTGTGAATCTGCATTTCAAACCCTTAAAGATAAGTTAACACACAGTCCAGTATTAGCCTACCCAGATTATAACAAAGAATTTATTTTATCCTGTGACGCAAGTGGTCATTCAGTAGGAGTTGTTTTGAGTCAGAATATTAATGGCACGGAACACCCCATAGCCTATGCTTCGAGACAACTAACAACGGCAGAAAGAAATTATTCCACAACGGAGAAAGAATTGTTAAGTGTTATTTATGGTATCAAATACTTTAAATGCTACTTGTATGGTAGAAAATTCAAGGTCATTACAGACCACGCAGCTTTAAAATGGTTGCTTGGATTAAAGGATCCATCTAGTCGTCTTACCCGTTGGGCCCTATGTCTTTCCGAAATGGATTTCGAAGTTATCCATAAACCAGGCAAAAAAACACACGAATGCAGATTGCCTAAGTCGGAAAATAGCACTTTTGGAAGCAACAGGCCGAGATACTGAGGACTGGAGAAAGGCACAAGATGAGGATACAGAATGTAAAAAATACGCAACTCAAAAACAATTTTGCTTTGAAGATGGTGTGTTATGCCGTAAAACAAAACTTGGACCGCGAATTGTTGTTCCCCAACACCTTAGACAAGAAATAATGGCAGAGGCCCACGATCATATCCTTGCAGGACACGGTGGACAGCGGACAACCGAAAGACGTGTAGCAGAGCGATTTTGGTGGCAAACCAGAAAGCAGGATGTTGCGCAGTACGTTCGTAATTGCATTGCGTGCGCACAACGAGCTGAACTTTCTCGTTCAAAAATACCCTTACAGAGGCTCCCCGAGGCTTCATGTCCATTTCAAATCTGCGGAGTCGATCTCTACGGGCCATTTCATAAAACACCTGCTGGTAATAAGTATGTCCTTACAATTATAGATCACTTTTCACGCTATCTAGCTATGGTGAGTCTCCCAGATCAGCAAGCAAATACAGTTGCCCAAGCTTTAGTTAACAACTGGATACTTAAATTTGGAGTACCTGAAGCTATTATCACAGATCAGGGATCTAATTTTATGTCTGAATTAATGAAACAGCTATGCCACTTATTAAAAATACGCAAATTACGCACAACTCCGTTACACCCTCAGTGCAACGGGCGCACAGAAAGAGTTCATCGGACAATTGGCAAGATGCTTAGTTATTATATTAACGAACAACATTCTAATTGGGATACGTATTTACCAATAATCGTGTCGGTATACAACGCCAAAACGCATGAAGCAACTGGCATGTCACCTTATGAAGTGGTCTATGGGAAAAAAATGCCGTCCCCTTTTGATGTAATCAGGCAGAAAAACGGAAAAGTCGGAGAAACAGTAAGAGATTTCAGTCGAATGATGGAGGTGGTATGGAAAAAGGTTCAAAAATCTAATACAAAGGCTTTGGAACGACAGGAAAGATTAGGTAATACCCAAGCTAAATATCCAAATTACAAAATCGGTCAGTGGGTTATGCTTTCAACTCCTTACATAGCTAAAGGAAAAACGAAGAAATTTGTAACAAACTACAGAGGTCCTTATCAAATTATTGAGATCACGTCACCAGTCAACGTTAAATTGCAACTGCCCACCCGAACTACCATTGTCCATGCAAGTCGTTTAAAACCTTTTAAGGGCGCTCCAGATGTAATTCCTTCAACAATAGTGTCTGCTTTTCCGAAGGGTGGAGGAAGTTCCCGTAAAGGAAAAAGAGTGGCCACGCCATCACAACATACAGACATGGCACCATACACTCTTCGTTCAAGGGTGCGAATGTCCTAGTTGAATCTTAGTAGACTATGGACAGTATACAAATGTAAATAATTAATAAATTATAATGGTTTATTTTTTAAGAAAGAAAAGTTGAACGTAGAAACATGTAGATCTTGTAGTTAACAATGTATTCCTTCTTTTCTTTGTTTTTGTTTTTACTAGGTTGGTAGGTTCATAACCATGTTGTTTGCTTTTTTCAGAAAACGCCATGCAAGCATTTCCTACACAAAACCTGTCCTACCTCAATGACTCCCTTGACAGTTCCCTTCTGAAGTCATTAGATATGTTCATAAACTCACAGCAAGGCAAAATTGATGCCAATGTTATGATGCAACATGTCTTAAAATTAAAAGGTGAACACAAAACTAAAATTATAATGCTAGGAACGGGTATATCTGGAACCTTTGTGTTGGTGTTTCTGCTTTGTACCGTTTTCTTTTATTTGAGACGAAAAAATAAGCCAAATAATAATATACCACTTCATCAAATCCCTGTTAACTGGATACCACACTCTTAACTGGTGTACTTCAGCAGTTACTTTTGAGCATTAGTGTATTAATTTTGTTTATTGTACTTCATTCTTTATTAAACAGTCTCTTGTTAAAATAAACAATACTGTAGAATAGATATTCTTGCATTAGTATAGGGTAGATTAAACAGCTGTTGCTATCTAATTTTCTAAGTGCAAAATCTGTTTTTAGTTTATTCATTGTCATCAAGATTTGTTACACTTATTACAACCATTTATGTAAGAACTATGTGATTCATGACCGTAAAGTGCTTTTGTAAAGTGATAAAGTATTTTCCACATACTTAATGTGAAGCGTGTGTAATCTTCTAAGTCGAGAGTTTTCAGTGCTTGTGCTTTTTCAGTGTGAAGAGTGGAGGAATGTTGAGTGGTAAATTCGAGGGCGAATTTCTCCGAAGGGTGGAGGAATGTTGAGTGTTACTTAAGTAAATAAATTAGTGAAATCAAAGTGAACTACAAATTAGAATATAAATGGAAAACTTGGTTTAGTTTAGAGAGTTACATACTGGCATTCAGCGGGCAGAACAGAAGAAACAATGACCGTGGAGTCAGCGAGTTCCACATACGCGGGCGCTGTCGATTCAGCCGTCAGGGCATCGCCCGACCGGCTCACGTGTTTCTCAGTTGTCGCATGTGAGCAAAGGCCCTCGCCTACATTCCAAGAGCCAATGACCGACGTTAAGAAGATTCTTCGAGAAGCTTTTCAACGTGACGGAAGAGGCAATGACCGGCTCACGTGTTTCTCAGTCGTCACATGCGATCAGAGGCCCCCGCCTACATTCCAAGAGCCAATGACCCAGGTCAAGAAGATTCTTCGAGAAGCTTTTCAACGTGACAGAAGAGGCAATGGCCGTGAAGTCGTTCACCTCCAGTGAACTGAAGTGAATAAATACGCGAGACGCGGTAGGCCCGAGGTTGAAGACAGATGAAGACAGATGAAGACAGATGAAGACAGATGAAGACAGATGAAGACAGATGAAGACAGATGAAGACAGATGAAGACAGATGAAGACAGATGAAGACAGATGAAGACAGATGAAGACAGATGAAGACAGATGAAGACAGATGAAGACAGATGAAGACAGATGAAGACAGATGAAGACAGATGAAGACAGATGAAGACAGATGAAGACAGATGAAGACAGATGAAGACAGATGAAGACAGATGAAGACAGATGAAGACAGATGAAGACAGATGAAGACAGATGAAGACAGATGAAGACAGATGAAGACAGATGAAGACAGATGAAGACAGATGAAGACAGATGAAGACAGATGAAGACAGATGAAGACAGATGAAGACAGATGAAGACAGATGAAGACAGATGAAGACAGATGAAGACAGATGAAGACAGATGAAGACAGATGAAGACAGATGAAGACAGATGAAGACAGATGAAGACAGATGAAGACAGATGAAGACAGATGAAGACAGATGAAGACAGATGAAGACAGATGAAGACAGATGAAGACAGATGAAGACAGATGAAGACAGATGAAGACAGATGAAGACAGATGAAGACAGATGAAGACAGATGAAGACAGATGAAGACAGATGAAGACAGATGAAGACAGATGAAGACAGATGAAGACAGATGAAGACAGATGAAGACAGATGAAGACAGATGAAGACAGATGAAGACAGATGAAGACAGATGAAGACAGATGAAGACAGATGAAGACAGATGAAGACAGATGAAGACAGATGAAGACAGATGAAGACAGATGAAGACAGATGAAGACAGATGAAGACAGATGAAGACAGATGAAGACAGATGAAGACAGATGAAGACAGATGAAGACAGATGAAGACAGATGAAGACAGATGAAGACAGATGAAGACAGATGAAGACAGATGAAGACAGATGAAGACAGATGAAGACAGATGAAGACAGATGAAGACAGATGAAGACAGATGAAGACAGATGAAGACAGATGAAGACAGATGAAGACAGATGAAGACAGATGAAGACAGATGAAGACAGATGAAGACAGATGAAGACAGATGAAGACAGATGAAGACAGATGAAGACAGATGAAGACAGATGAAGACAGATGAAGACAGATGAAGACAGATGAAGACAGATGAAGACAGATGAAGACAGATGAAGACAGATGAAGACAGATGAAGACAGATGAAGACAGATGAAGACAGATGAAGACAGATGAAGACAGATGAAGACAGATGAAGACAGATGAAGACAGATGAAGACAGATGAAGACAGATGAAGACAGATGAAGACAGATGAAGACAGATGAAGACAGATGAAGACAGATGAAGACAGATGAAGACAGATGAAGACAGATGAAGACAGATGAAGACAGATGAAGACAGATGAAGACAGATGAAGACAGATGAAGACAGATGAAGACAGATGAAGACAGATGAAGACAGATGAAGACAGATGAAGACAGATGAAGACAGATGAAGACAGATGAAGACAGATGAAGACAGATGAAGACAGATGAAGACAGATGAAGACAGATGAAGACAGATGAAGACAGATGAAGACAGATGAAGACAGATGAAGACAGATGAAGACAGATGAAGACAGATGAAGACAGATGAAGACAGATGAAGACAGATGAAGACAGATGAAGACAGATGAAGACAGATGAAGACAGACGGAGACAAAGACGAGAGACGAAGGAAGAAAAGAAGAGTAGCAGTAGTTTTCAGTCAGTTTCGGTGCTGAAGACCGTCATGCAAGAAGAGACTGCATCATGCACAGACGCACCAAGTCCGCCGCTGTAATGGAATAGCAAGCAGCAGCCGCGGCGCCAGAAGACAGAAGTTAAAAGGTATTGGAAGTCTGGTTTTTACATACCCGGGTGACTCGTGAGGACGGGAAGGAGACGGCCTCACATCAGTAGTTACCTGTGAGCTGGGATGAAGACCTGACAGCCGAAGACTGGCAAGCGGGAGTCCGTGGTTCGAGTTCGGGACACTGGCCTTCCACCGCCGCGCCGCTCCGCTGGTCGACGCACAACACACGCGGCCGCTTAGAGAAGAGAAACACTGGGACGCCACATTCAAGGTATCACCATCCGATGCACGACGTCGCTCGCAATAATTAAACGGGCCACCTCGCGCTGCGCGTCTCCGGTCAGCTGGGCGAGACGGCGACACGAGATACACACCGCTACGCGTAATCAGACGCCGCCGCCGCCGCCGCCGCCGCCGCCGTCGCAGCAGAAGGCTACGCAAACGACACGGCTGCCGCTCTCCGAACCAGAACGTCCCAGTAAGATACAGTTGTACGAAACTTTCAATAAAATTTATCTTATGTAAAATGATGTTTCATTCGACCTCATACCCGAGCCAAGGGAGAACCCACCCTGCCCACATGTTGTAAGAGAGAAAAGTTAATTTATTTAATATTTTCACCCTGACAGAATGCTTTAGAATGCTCATCCTGACAATTGACAGCATCAAAAGAGAAAACCCAGTTACATTGAGTGACAGAACTGTCACATTTAGTAACACAAATGTTACATTTAGGTCATAAGCCGTCATAGTTGTTACACATGCATTGATCAAAAATGATAGTGCATTGAGAATGGCTAGGTTCTAGTTGAAATCTAGAGCTGCCAATAAAATTTCAGAAGGACGACTGATGCTGAAATCTATTATTTACAAGTTTAGAAAATATTCTTGGGTGAAACCTCCAGAAGAAGCTTGTATTTCAATTTTGCTTAAGCCTTGTGTCTTGGATTTTAAAGTGCCCTTCAGCTGACCTAAAGTTAATCAAAGGAGGTCGATTAAAGTTTTGAGTGTTTTGCATCCTTGTTGTAATATTGTGTGTTGATAAATAAAGTTTGTATGTTGAGTGCAACTGACAGGAACTCATTTTGGCCCCTTTCCACAACCTAATCCGCTCTGTCCTGCTAGCCCAGGCATTTCAAGTCTGTCTGGAGATGATACAGATGTTAAAAACAGTTACAGCTTCTCAAACAGATCGGAAGTTAGGTTTGAAATTACCGTTTAGGTTACAACAGTACGAAGGGTGCTCGTTTTCCTTTTTTTATGTATTTCCTTGTCCGTCTGAAAGATGTCTGTTCCACTTTCGCGCTAGTCGCATAGGACTGACGCTAGTAGCGTCACTATGAGGATACAAATTAGGTTTGTTTAAACACGCTCTGTAATTATCGTAATCGTTAGTTGCCTTTGTGATTGTACGTAGTGAGTTGATGTCAATCAAGAATACCTTCAAGGCAACAAAGACGACATTATCAACACCCCACTGAGTTTAAACGAGGTCGTGTAATACGTGAAGCAGGATGTTCCTTCTGCGATACTGATTAGATTAGATTAGTTTTTCGTTCCATAGATCCGTGCTGAGGAGATCCTCGTGGATGTGAAACATGTCAATTTTTTTTTAAGCTGAAATAACAATACTAATAGTATGAATAGATACAATACATCATTTGTTTCTATTAAAAAATTCGTCAATGGAGTAGAAGGAGTTGGCCACTAGTAAGTCTTTCAGGCTCCTTTTAAACTGATCTTTACTTGTAGCTAAATTTTTTATGTTTGCTGGCAAATTATTGAAGATGAGTGTCCCTGAGTAGTGGACCCCTTTTTTGAACCAAAGTAAGTGCTTTTAAGTCCTTGTGCAGATCATTTTTGTTCCTGGCATTGTATGTATGAACTGAGCTGTTTGTTGGAAAAAGAGATATATTGTTTAGGACAAATTTCATTAAGGAGTAAATATACCGAGAGGCAGTAGTTAGTATACCCAGTTCTTTGAAGAGGTTTCTACAGGACATCCGTGAATTTACTCCACAAATAATACGTATTACACGGTTTTAGACTCTGAAAACTTCTGTTTGACTTGAAGAGTTACCCCAAAATATTATACCATATGACATTATGGAATGAAAGTAGGCAAAGTATGTAAGCTTTTTCATTTTCATGTCGTCTATGTCTGCTAACACTCTAATTGCAAATACAGATTTGGTAAGGCGTTTCTGCAGTTCTGTGGTGTGCTCCTCCCAACTGAATGTATTATCAAGTTGTAATCCCAGGAATTTAAGACTGTCAACCTCATCTATCTGCTCTTCTTCATAATTTATGCATATGCTGGGTGGAAACCTCTTACAGGTTCCGAATTGCATATAGTGAGCCTTTTCGAAGTTTAATGTCAGTGAGTTGGCTATAAACCATTTATTAGTATCCATGAAAATATCATTAGCAGATCTTTCTAGAACTACACTAGACATACTATTTATTGCAATACTTGTGTCATCTGCAAATAAGACTTGGCAGAAATGTACCTACTGTACATGATTGTTGGCAGTGGTGGTCACGAGAAAGTGTGGTCGTATGAGGACCGGGCTCCCTACGGTCGCGTGGCACTACCGAGAGGCAAGACCATCATGTCTGGCGTATGGCTCTGGTGCATAGCAACCTGGGCACCAGGTGGCACCACAGTGACACAAAGAACTGTTACAAATTGGTTACTTCAAGGACAGCTTCAATCCAGCAGCCCTGCTGCGTGCATTCCACTGACCCCAAACCACCGCCATTTGCGATTTCAGTGGTGCCAATAGAGAGCTCATTGGAGGGCAGGGTGGAGATCTGTGGTGTTTTCTGATGAAAGCTGGTTCTGCCTCGGCGCCACTGGTGGCCGTGTGTTGGTTAGGAGAAGGCCAGTTGAGGACCAGCAACCAACCCGTCTGCATGCTAGACACACTGGACGTTACTCCTGGAGCTATGGTCTGGAATGCGATTTCGTATGACAGCAGGAGCACTCTCATGGTCATCCCAGGCATCTTGACTGCAAATTTTTATGTCAGCCTCGCTATTCGACCTGTTGTGCTGCCATTCACGAACACCTTTCAAAAATGGTTCAAATGGCTCTGAGCACTATGGGACTTAACATCTGAGGTCATCAGTCCCCTAGAACTTAGAACTACTTAAACCTAACTAACCTAAGGACATCACACACATCCATGCCCGAGGCAGGATTCGAACCTGCGACCGTAACGGTCGCGCGGTGCCAGACTGTAGCGCCTAGAACCGCTCGGCCACTCTGGCCGGCACGAACACCTTTCCAGAAGATGATTTCCAACAGGATAATCCTCGACCACATACCGCTGTTGTAACCCAACATGCTCTGCGGAGTGTCGACACGTAGCCTTGTCCTGCTCGATCACCAGAGCGGTCTCCAATCGAGCACATATGGGACGTCATGGGACATCATCAAACAACTCCAGCGTCATCCACAGTCTCTGTATTGACCGGCCAAGTGCAACAGGCATGGTACTCCCAGCTCACAAACTGATTTACGGACCTGTATAACACAACGCATGCACGTTCGGTTCACATGCTTGCATTCAATGATCTGGTGGTTACACCTGTTATTAATGTACCAACATATCACATTTACAATGGCTTATCACAGATTGATGTAATTTGTAATTTGTATTACCTTCTTTTCGATATGTTGGTTTCACATTTTTTATTTTAATCGATTTCGGGCCTACTTTAAGACTTTCTATGTTAAGTTGTTTCATTCGTAGTTTGATTCCTGTAACTAATGATCTGCCACGTCTTCGCACAGGTAGCATTTAGTATCTATTTGCGTAGCGGTGATAAACTATATACACAATCCTTCCTCGACAATCAGTCTGTTTGTGTAGACCGTATCAAAATGCGTACGGCTGTTCCCGACATTAGCCTTCACATACAGTTGACGCTGTTAAATTGTTGGGATTACAGCTTAGTAATAAATTCACCTAGGATGAGAATGTCGTAGAACTGCTAAATTTCCTAAACAAATCTCTTTGCAAAGCAAATGTTGTCAGAATTTGGGATATAAAAATGAACAAACCTAACATACTATGTTTACTTTCATTCTATAATGTAGTACAACATTATTTTATGGTGTAATTCATCAAACCAACTTTCTGCGTACAAAAACGTGTAATAGAAGTTATTTGTGGTGTGAACTAAAAACGTCCTGAAGAGGCTTGTATGGGGAACTTGGCATACTAACTACTGCTTCCCAGTCGGTTTATTCCTTAATGAAATTTGTCATTAGAAATGTATCTAGTTTTCAAACCAAGAGCTCAGTTCATTGAAATAGGAATTATCTTCACAAAGACTTTGTCACCTACTTTGTACCAAAAAGGTGTCCAATATCAAGGAACTCACATTTTCGTAACCTGTCACCAGCCATAAAATGTTTAACCAGTAACGAAGTTCAGTTTAAGAGGACCTAAAGGATTTATTATTGGTGGCCAACTCCTTCTACTCCATTCATTAACTTCTAAATAAAACTAACTGATATGTATATGTTACCTAAAACATCAAGTAATGCAAGTATCAGTATAATTTTATTTCTACACAAATTCCGTGAATTAATGCGACCATTGTACATAAATAAGTGTCGTAGAACAAAATTTCTGTTTCACGATGCATGGCTACATATAGCCTAACAATTATCATATGCATCTCAGTGTACTGAACATTTACGTGTTCTACGACAAATTATTTATTACCTTTATATGAAAAGTGGTTTATGATTTTTTTACTTATTCCACACTCATGAGAACGATTTCACTCGGGGTTTGCTGAAGGTACATGAGCCTATTTATCTTTCGTTTTAAATATTTGTTGTGATACTTGTGTTTCTGATATGTTCTACATCCTGGAGGATCTCTTCACAACTGATCTATTCGAACGAAAAGTACATTTAATCTAACCTAGTACAGAAAGAAAAACGTGGCGGGGACTTTAATTTATAATATGTGTAGATACAGGCTAGAGCCAAACACTACAGCGCCATCATATATGTTCCCTTAACGAGTAACACGTTACCAGTGGCATTAAAGAGAACGAAATCTTGAGTTTCGTTGAGTGCCCGTTGTTCAGCGACCAACAATTCGCAACAGCCCTAAACGTGCCGCTGACTGCGTGCTACTAGTTTCGCCGTCCTTCACTGCGTCGCCCCTGACGTGTTAGAGTCAAGAGCAGACAGGCTCCAGGAAGCCCGTATCCTCTGGAGAAAGCAACGGCCGCGCCCCGATATGTACACAGCACTGTACACTGTGTGTGTGTGTGTGTGTGTGTGTGTGTGTGTGTGTGTGTGTGTGTGTGTATTTACGCAATGCACTTTCCGCGACCCGCCGAGTCACGGCCGCGATAGCTATGCGTCGCTACGCCGTGCCGGAATGCGGCAGATAGCCTCTGAAAGAAAGCGTCCCCCGCACGTTCGCTTTCACCCCTAGGTGCTCAGATACTGCCATCTCGGACCGCCTCGGCCGGTCCATCTGTCCCGTGCACCCGATATGGCACAGAAAGCGAGGAGCTGGTAGTGGTAAGGCACCAGGTCACAAAAACAAACATTACACTTCAACCAGAAAAGGCAAATTTATTTTTAAAACATATTTCTTTAGCACGTAAAATCTGAGTTAAACCAGATCAACAATACAGTTGTACTAGGACTGTTGATATTTTTAAAAATATTGGGGATTCAAGCCGGCCGCTGTGGCCGAGAGGTTCTAGGCGCTTCAGTCCGGAACCGCGCGGTTGCTGCGGTCGCAGGTTCGAATCCTGCCTCGGGTGTGGATGTTTGTGATGTTCTTAGGTTAGTTAGGTTTAAGTAGTTCTAAGTTCTAGGGGACTGATGACCTCAGATGTTAAGTCCCATAGTGCTTAGAGCCATTTGAACCTTTTTTTTGGTGGGGGGGGGGGGGGGAGATCCAATATATCTATACTTACAAAAATATCATTAACGACTCTCGATTATCCGAAAAGTCACGATATGGTTCAAACGACTAAGCACTATGGGACTTAACATCTGACGTCATCAGTCCCCTAGATTGAGAACTACTCAAACCTAACTAACCTAAAGACATCACACACATCCATGCCCGAGGCAAGATTCGACCCTGCGACCGTAGCAGCAGCAGCGCGGTTCCGGACTAAAGCGCCTGAAACCACTCGCCCACAGCGGTCGGCTAGTCCCGATATATTGATGGAAAAAATATCGACGTACCTGCCTATAAAAATATCGGCTGCGTATTGTAAATATATGCCGGTTTTAGAGCTGTGTATTTAAGTATTGATTTATTATTAGATGTTCCGTACATCAACAAGCCAGCAGCCTGGCTACCCCCCTAGAGCAAAAATTTAAGGGAGACAATGCACGTTCACTCTTGGCGATAACCACTTTGCTAATAATGGTAACTGCATTTAAGTGGTACAATAAAAGGTGTCCGATGGGTACGTCGTTAGGTTTCGTCACGTATCGTATTTTTCCGAAACACTTCATGTCGACTTCCCTGTTTTTTTTTTTTTTCATTTCTGCCAACGCCAGCGAACTAGCAGTTGTAGAGTCAAAATTGCATACTGAAACTAAACGTTGCAGTTTCTGTTGGCAGCGCCGATCGCCGACTGCGTCAGCATTTTCCCTCACGCGTCTCCACCAACCGCAAAGACCAACCCTGTGATTTAATTTTTGTTCATCATTTTCAGCAACTGTTTTTGAAGACTGCTGATGTGAAGAAATAGCAACTGGGGTGCTATTTATTCACATCGGAAATATTGTTATCCCATTCTTACCACCATCCCCCAGTGCAATCGGACTTCTTTCTCTGTGCCACATTTACTTGCTTCACACAGTTAAAAAAAAAAAGATTGGACGTGATGAAAGCTCTAAAAATAGGAAGATTCCTTCACATAGCGAAAGTAAAGTTACGTTCTACTACAACTTCAAAAAGACAACTAAAAATGTTTACCAAATATTGTGAAAAAATATACACTACTGACCATTAAAATTGCTACACCAAGAAGAAATGCAGATGATAAACGAGTATTCATTGGAGGCAAATATATCATACTAGAACTGACATGTGATTATATTTTCACGCAATTTGGATGCATAGATCCTGAGAAATCAATACCCAGAACAACCACCTCTGGCCGTAATAACGGCCTTGATACGCCTGGCCATTGAGTCAACCAGAGCTTGGATGGCGTGTACAGGTACAGCTGCCCATGCAGCTTCAACACGATACCACAGTTCATCAAGAGTAGTGACTGGCGTACTGTGACGAGCCAGTAGTTCGGCCACCATTGACCAGACGTTTTCAATTGGTGAGAGATCTGGAGAATGTGCTGACCAGGGCAGCAGTCGAACATTTTCTGCATCCAGAAACGTCCGTACAGGACCTGCAACATGCGGTCGTGCATTATCCTGCTGAAATGTAGAGTTTCGCAGGGATCGAATGAAGGGTAGAGCCACGGGTCGTAACACATCTCAAATGTAACGTCCACTGTTCAAAGTGCCGTCAATGCGAACAAGAGGTGACCGAGACGTGTAACCAATGGCAACCAATACCATCACGCCGGGTGATACGCCAGCATGGCGAAGACGAATACACGCTTCCAATGTGCGTTCACCGCGATGTCGCCAAACACGGATGCGACCATCATGGTGCTGTAAACAGAACCTTGATTCATACGAAAAAATGACGTTTTGGCATTCTTGCACCCAGGTTCGTCGTTGAATACATCATCGCAGGCGCTCCCGTCTGTGATGCAGCGTCAAGGGTAACCACAGCCATGGTCTCCGAGCTGATAGTCCATGCTGCTGCAAACGTCGTCGAACTGTTCGTGCAGATGGTTGTTGTCTTACAAACCTCGCCATCTGTTACTGTAGGGATCGAGACGTGGCTGCACGATCCGTTACAGCCGTGCGGATAAGGTGCCTGTCATCTCGACTGCTAGTGATACGAGGCCGTTGGGATCCAGCATGGCGTTCCGTATTACCCCCCTGAACTCACCGATTCCATATTCTTCTAACAATCATTGGATCTCGACCAACGCGAGCAGCAATGTCGCGATACGATAAACCGCAATCGCGAGAGGCTACTATCCGACCTTTATCAAAGTCGGAAACGTGTTGGTACGCATTTCTCCTCCTTACACGAGGCATCACAACAACGTTTCACTAAGCAACGCTGGTTAACTGCTGTTTGTGTATAAGAAATTGGTTGGAAACTTTCCTCATGTCAGAGCGTTGTAGGTGTCGCCACCGGCGCCAACCTTGTGTGAATGCTCTGAAAAGCTAATCATTTGCATATCACTGCATATTCTTCTTGTCGGTTAAATTTCGCGTCTGTAGCACGTCATCTTGTTGGTGTAGCAATTTTAATGGCCAGTAGTGTAATATAAAATAAAAATATCGGTACTAAATATTGGCACATTGATATCGATATATCGGCGGAAAAGTATCGGTGTATCGGTATCTCGGTATATTATCAACAGTCCTAAATTCTATACTACCATATACAGACAAGCAGTTGTTTAACTTTGTTAACAAAAATCTCGAAAAGTTCTTGATCGAACCAGTTCACATTTTTATTCGATACTGTAATAAGCGCCAACGGCCTTGCCGTAGTGGTAACACCGGTTCCCGTCAGATCACCGAAGTTAAGCGCTGTCGGGCTGGGCTAGCACTTGGATGGGTGACTATCCGGTCTGCCGAGCGCTGTTGGCAAGCGGGGTGCACTCACCCATTGTGAAGCAAAACTGAGGAGCTACTTGATTGAGAAGTAGCGGCTCTGGTCTCGGAAACTGACATACGGCCGGGAGAGCGGTGTGCTGACCACATGCCCCTCCATATCCGCATCCAGTGACGCCTAAGGTTGAGGGTGACACGGCGGCCGGTCGGTACCGTTGGGTCTTCATGGCCTCTTCGGGAGGAGAGAGAGTTTTACTGTAATATACATTCGATTTTACAAAGGCTACATATTTTTAACGTTGGGATATATATATATATATATATATATATATATATATATATATATATATATAATATAAAGAGGCAACTTTGTTAGCAATAATCCAGAAACGTTGTTGACCGATTTACTTGAAGCTTTTACATCATATTTCAACAAACGTTCTGGTGGCGGTAGGCTATGTAAATTTTAATATAGATGATATATAAATATATATTTAAAATTTACACTAATATATGTGTATATTAGGGGAAACGTAGCAAAATCTAAAAACGTTTTGGACCAGTTTATTTCAGACTTTTACTCGAGACATTATTTAACAAACTTTCAGGTAGACAGAAGACATATACTTATGTCTTTAACGACGCTGTACAGTTTTTCTGTTAAAACCAACTGTGAGAAATAAAATGCTGTGCTGTGAAAACAAGCGGTTTCGGTTTCTTTCCTGCAGTCAGTTCCAACTGCGACAGCAGTGCTTGTGTAATAATAAAACGAATATCAGCAAACGTTACTTCATCACATAACAACGGGCTACGAGGCACTATGAGAAACGAGTGACATAAATGGGCAATGGTAAAGAATGTGCTGAGATAAACACAGGGAATTACCAATGAAAGTTTAGTATATGATAAGTTAAAAATAGTAACGGCGAAATTACGTAAGTTTTGACCCCATAGCCTCAGTCAGGTATCTGGCACTACATAAATCCAATAAGTCATAGTATGACCTCAGTTATTGGCAGAACAGACGAAAACATTTTAATTAACGTATGCTGCTAAAACGTACATAAAGCATCAAAAAGACTTGGGTGAGGAAAATCCTGTACACAGGGCAAGCTCTATCTGGAGTACCGCGCCACTTTGCCGCAAACTGCCCCTCTGTTCTTTAAACTAGCCGCTCATCAGATCTCTGCATAATTTTTAAGGTACCTTCTTGAAACCAGTGGATTGCCATGATGTAATTTGTTTGGGCTTCATCGTCCGTTTTGGACTTGGATCTCTACGTCCGGCTAATTTTGATACATTGACGTAGCGCCATTTAGCATTTTATAAGTTTGGTCTGACAACGAATGTTGGTTTCCATTTTCCGTGCTGCTTAGCCCTTGCGACTTAGTTACGTGAGTAACTTTTTTTCTATTTTATATGTCTTCAAATATCTTTAATTTTTTATATTAAAAGGTATTTTCGGATCTGTTACTCCATGATTCATCGTTTTCCAGACACCTCCTAAGAAAGTGGTCTTCCGTGCCACGAAACCGGTTGTGGTCTGATAACAAAAAGGTTAAATATATCAGAAGAGGCTTCTTAAGCCCCAAAGTGAAAGTTGACGGTTCAGTTAATCTCTGTGAACACACAAATCAGAAGAGGCAAGGAACCACTATAAAACTATATGAAATACGTTATTTGGATCCAGGTACATAATAAAGCGGAATGCAAATCTCAGCCAAAAAAAAAAGAGGGAATGTACGTAGCACGGGGCGTGAAGAAGACTGCCACTTCGCTGCAGAGACAAAGCCGTAAAATCACGCTTTTGATACACACAGCTTAGCACTATCTAGTTGAAACACTACCTAAGGTCGAAATGTCTGTAACTGAGAAATCAGGAGCTGTCGCAGCGCATGTATAAGTGTATCCATACAAGCTGTATGAGTTATGCTACCATTTCCAAAAGCCTCAAAGACACGTGCAAGAGTAGCTACAAAAAAAAAAAAAAAAAAAAAAAAAAAAAACATAAGTAACACTACCATTTGCAGCTAAACACATAGTTGTATCTAGCAGATTTCCTTGAAAATAAATTTTTGTAATCAGAGAAAGATTTCATGCTCACTCTGTATAACGCCTCCATAGTTATAACTTAGTTCACGTGAGACATTGTAGGCTCACGTTTTAGTAACAGGTACATGGAACTTTCTTATATCTGTCAGAGCGACGGTGGGTTTGACAAAAATGATGTTGTTGGTGTATGATACCCGTAAGATGCCTAGTAGTGATATGAAGAGGGTTCAAATGGCTCTGAGCACTATGGGACTCAACATCTATGGTCATCAGTCCCCTAGAACTTAGAACTACTTCAGCCTAACTAAACTAAGGACATCACACACATCCATGCCCGAGGCAGGATTCGAACCTGCTACCGTAGTATGAAGAGGGTGACTTTCATAAATAATTGAAATCAAGTGATTTCTTTTTCCCGACCTTATTCTGTATCTTCCTTACAGGATCGAGAAGTTAATCTGTATTCGGGAATGTTAGTGGCACAGGAAGCGAAGGGCTATTTACAGCTTTTACAGAAACCAGACGGCAATTATAAGAGTCGACGAGCATGAAAGAGAAGCAGTGGGTGAGAATGAAGGCAGACAGGATTGTAGCCTGTCCCCGATGTTATTCATTCTGTACATTGAGCAAGCAGTAAAGGGAACAAAAGAAAATTTTGGAGTAGGGAGAAGAAACAAAATCTTTGAGGTTTGCCGACGACATTGTAATTCTGTCTGAGGCAGCAAAAGACTTGCAAGAGCAGTTGAACAGAAGCCACTGTCTTGAAAGGAGGTTTTATGATGAACATCAACATAGGCAAAACAATTATAATGGAATGTAATGGAATTAAATCGGGTGATGCTAAGAGAATTAGATTTGGAAACGAGACACATAAAGTAGCAGATGAGTTTTGTTATTTGGGTAGCAAAATAAATGATGGCAGAAGTAGGGAGGGTATAAAATGTAGACTGGCGATGGCAAGAAAAGCATTTCTGAAGAAGAGATATTTCTTTACATCGATTATAGGTTCGGATGTTAGAAAGTATTCTATGGAGTGTAGCAATGTACAGAAGTGAAACGTGGCTGATAAACAATTTAGACAAAAAGAAAATACACTACTGGTCATTAAAATTGCTATACCACGAAGATGACGTGCTACAAGCGCGAAATTCAACCGACAGGAAGAAGATGCTGTGATATGCAATGATTAGCTTTTCAGAGCATTCACACAAGGTTGGCGCCGATGGCGACAACTACAACGTGCTGACATGAGGAAAGTTCCCAACCAAAGGTCGGATTGTAGCCTATCGCGATTGCGGTTTATCGTATCGCGACATTGCTGCTCGCGTTGGGCCATGGCTGCAGTTACCCTTGACGCTGCATCACACACAGGAGCGCCTGCGATGGTGTACTCAACGACGAACCTGGGTGCACGAATGGCAAAACGTCATTTTTTCGGATGAATCCAGGTTCTGTTTACAGCATCATGATGGTCGCATCCGTGTTTGGCGACATCGCGGTGAACGCACATTGGAAGCGTGTATTCGTCATCGCCATACTGGCGTATCACCCGGCGTGATGGTATTGGTTGCCATTGGTTACGCGTCTCTGTCACCTCTTGTTCGCATTGACGGCACTTTGAACAGTGGACGTTACATTTGAGATGTGTTACGACCCGTGGCTCTACCCTTCATTCGATCCCTGCGAAACCCTACATTTCAGCAGGATAATGCACTACCGCATGTTGTAGGTCCTGTACGGGCCTTTCTGGATACAGAAAATGTTCCACTGCTGCCCTGGCCAGCACATTCTCTAGATCTCTGACCAATTTGAAACGTCTGGTCAATGGTGGCCGAGCAACTGGCTTGTCACAATACGCCAGTCACTACTCTTGATGAACTGTGGTATCGTGTTGAAGCTGCATGGGCAGCTGTACCTGTACACGCCATCCAAGCTCTGTTTGACTCAATGCCCAGGCGTATCAAGGCCGTTATTACGACCAGAGGCGGTTGTTCTGAGTACTGATTCCTCAGGATCTATGCACCCAAATTGCGTGAAAATGTAATCACATGTCAGTTCTAGTATAATATATTTGCCTCCAATGAATACTCGTTTATCATCTGCATTTCTTCTTGGTGTAGCAATTTTAATGGCCAGTAGTGTAAAAGATTTCAAAATGAAGATTGTTGAATATTAGATGGGTCGATCATTTAACTAATGAGGAGGTACTGAATAGAACTGAGGAGAAGAGATATTTGTGGTACAACTTGACCAAAAGAATGGACCGGTTGATGGGGCACCTTCTGAGACATCAAGGGATCACCAATTTAGGATTGGAGAGAAGTGTGGGGCATAAAAATCTTGGCTGGAGACAAGAGATAAATACAGTAAGCAGATTGAGAAAAATACGAGCCAGTCTTCAGACTGAAAACTACGACGACGACGACAACAGAACAACAACAACCACAACAACAACATCAGTGGTAGAGGACATCTGGCTGCCCTTCCTACCGCCAACACCCTTTCCCTCCCCTTCCGCGAGACGGAAATTGTGTACCCATACGAAAATATCAGAACGTTTTCAAAGTGCTTACGAATCGTGCAACCGAGGCCAAATGTGGACACCAGCCTGGTGTTCGCGTTGTCGGATGTGGGAAAACACCTAACAATATCTAGGCTGGTCGGAACATCGATGCTGGCCGTCAACTACCGGGCGGGTTCGATCCGTGGCCGGCGCGCCTTTCCCAGTCCCAGAAGCGAAGTGCTAAATCGCGCGGACATCCGGGCGGATCGGTTAAAGAATATTGATATAGTGTGGAAGCCATAATGTTTGGTGCGTTACGATGTTTAATCGCAAGTCAAGTCCAAAGGATGAACTGGACATAACTTTGTGAAAGTATTTAGAAAAGAATATGTACAAAACTGTAGAATGTGCCAAGCCTTTTATTGTTAGAAAATTAGATAAGAGAAGATTTCAAAACTAAGTTACACATTATTATGACAGGACAAGTAGCTTTTATTGAATGGTGCACTACACTTCAAAGTTTCAGAAAATAATGACATTTTTCACTTTTTAAGTGAACATACCGCCATTTGACTGTATTGTTGTTTCTTTAATTACGACTCAAAGTTTCGGTCTTTTAAACCATTTTCAAGTGATTGAGTTTATGTCACCAATATATATTGCAAGACATCAGGCTCAAAATTGGCCATAAATTAAGAAAAATATTGGCTCCCACGATTTTTTCTTAATTAATGGCCGATTTTGAGCCTGGTGTCCTGCAGTGACATGAGCTCAGTCACTTGAAAATGGCGTGAAAGGCCGAAAGACTGGGTCGTAATTAAAGAAACAACAGTACAGTCAAATGGCGGTGTGTTCATTTAAAAATTATTGTGTGGCTGTTCCTCAGCATCTTCAAAAGCTGTTTACTGTTTTTCAACATAGCTACCAAGTCTCCGTAAAGACTGGTCGGAACGTTCTAGCAATCTTTCAATTTATCGACGATAGAAATCCGTTCCTTGACCACGGAGTCATTCGAGAGCCACTGAGAGAACGTTCTCATTGTTGAAAAATCTCTTTTCCTCAGAAGTTCCTCCTCGATTGCGTGGCTGATGTTCTCTATGGTCGATGTCTCTGGCCTTCCTTCCTGTTTAGCATCAGTCATGTCAGTGCGACCATGGTTAGTTTTTTGACACCATTTTTCTGATGCTGGAAGTGTAGTTGCATTTGGTCCATTTACTGTCATAATTTCACAATGATTCCGCATGCCATTTGGATTTCTTCTACATGTACATCTACATATATACCCTGCAAGCCCCATGACTATCTATATGCCTTCATATGAGCTCAAATTTCTCTTATCTTATTTTCGGGGCCCTTACTCGAAATGTATGATGACGGCAGTAGAACCGTTCTGTAGTCAGTTTCAAATGCCGATTCTCAAAATTTTCTCAAGAATATTCCTGGAAAAGAAAGTCGCCTTCCCTCCAGGGATTCCCATTTGTGTCCCTGAAGCATCACTGAAACACTTACGTGTTGTTCGAACCTACCGGTAACAAATCTAGCAACCCACCTCTGCATTGCTTCGACGTCTTCCTTTAACCCGTCCTGGTGCGATTCCAAAACACATCAACAGTACCCAAGAACAGGTCACACTAGCAAAAAATGGTTCAAATGGCTCTGAGCACTATGGGACTTAACATCTGTGTTCATCAGTCCCCTAGAACTTAGAACTACTTAAACCTAACGAACCTAAGGACATCACACACATTCATGCCCGAGCCAGGATTCGAACCTGCGACCGTAGTAGTCGCGTGGTTGCGGACTGAGCGCCTGAACCGCTAGACCACCGCGGCCGGCTGGTCACACTAGCGCCATATATGCAGTCTCCATTACAGATGAACCACACCTTCCCTGCAATTCTCCCAATAAACCGAAGTCTACCATTCGCCTTCCCTACCTCACGTGCTCGTTCCATCGCTTTGCAACGTTACGCCCAGATATTTAAACTAGCTGACTGTTTCAAGCAGGACATTATCCGAACAGTACGGGTTTGTTTCTCCTACTCATTCACATTAACTTACATTTTTCTACGTTTAGAGTTAGCTGCCATTCATCGTAAGAATAACAATGTCCCACGTACTTCAGCTCCGGAGCGCTTTTCCAGTTGCTGCACCATTTCACTTCCACACAGTGATGCACTTGATATCTGTAGCGCAGTCGAAGTGTGTTTACAGTAAACTCCGGAAAATGTGCTTTCGTCTGACAGTGTGTAACTTACTTTCGGAACTCCTTGCATCAATAACCAGGAGATGCCGGGAAGAGCTAGTAATAACGAAATAAGATGGAAGTAAGGATGGGTCAACATTCTTTCGAAAAGAAGGAAAAGGAACGGAAAGATTACCGTCTAACAACAACCTGGGGATGACGAGGCCATCATGAACGCAACCTCAGATTGTAGAAGTATACTAAAGGAAATGGGTCATATTCCTTTCAAGGGAATATTCCCAGCACTTGTCTTAAGCGATTTAAGGAAATCACTGAAAACCTAACTCTGTATGGCCGGACGGGGATATTAGTCCACTGACTCACCACTGCGATACCTTGCTTGATTCATAAAATAAACAGGATCTCTACTGTAAATGATCATTTTTGATAGCTGGATGTGATCACTCTCAAAACTTGTAAAGGATACCTGTGGTAAACGCCGATAAAAACAAGTGTTATTAGCAATAGGACAAACTACATCGACGAATGTTTTAATTGAAATAGGAACTTGTTTTTGGTTTCTTTGCTCTTAAAATACTGAATTTAAATAATCTTGTACTTAAATTAAGATTTTACGTTCTGTGTGTTTAATTTGTTTGCGCTCCAATCGTCGGAAGTTTTACCAGCGACATAGAGTAAAAATATCGTAATCCTTTACTATTTCAGATCCTAAAATCTAACGCTGTCGCCAGGATCTGTTCAACAGCAGCTGGACTGAGTTGTGCAGTGGTGCTTCCCGAACTTCATTTCGAACAACAGGTAAATCATGCACAAGTATTTGGTTAATCAACATCTCAAGTTTCCATGATAACTGAGAAGTCTTTCAGCAAAAGTTAAATGTAAAGTACCGTTAATGCTGCCCGCCCGGCTAGCCATGCGGTCTAACGCGCTGCTTCCCGAGCGGGAAGGCGTGCCGGTCACCGGCACGAGTCCGCCCGGCGGATCCGTGTCGACGTCCGGTGTGCCGGCCAGCCTGTGGATGGTTTTTAAGGCGGTTTTCCATCTGCCTCGGCGAATGCGGGCTGGTTCCCCTTATTCCGCCTCAGTTACACTATGTCGGCGATTGCTGCCCAAACACTGTCTCCACATATGCGTACACTGTAATTACTCTACCACGCAAACATTTGGGGTTATACTTTTCTGGTATGAGACGTTCCCGGGGAGAGGGGAGGGGGGGGGGGGGGCGGTCATTGGGGGTCGAACCGCACAATAACCCTTCTTTATGCTAGAAGCAGGCGCAAACTAGAAAAGTTATCCCAGTAAACTAGGAAGATGACGTTACTATAGCAAAGTCGTAAATCAAACTTTAAAGTCAGTACCCACCACAATACGTCTCAGTGCGATGCTGTCAGATTAACTGGAGCATTTAAAGGGCAATCGTGGAAATCTTACCAAAGAAACAATTGGACATTCATTACAAGGTATTTCAGTTTGTGTAAAACAGTGTGAAATCACTCGAGCAAACTTGGATTCCACAGGTCATTAATTTCCTGTGTGAATGATTTGTAAATGATTACAGAATAAATCCCTTGTAAAATGAAATTAAATCGTTAAAATATGTAGAGTGACTAAGCAAAAAAGCAGATGTAATAGATTCATTTGTTAAAAAGACTATGTACAATAAAAATTATAGTCAATACTGTTTAAAAACGTAGAAGTGTAATAAATGAAATATTTGTTATGCTATAAAAATTACAGTAATTGGAATAATAGATTAACTCAACATGCATTAATGTGAAATTGGAACTTGACTTCCAATAGTTGGGGTTTCTGAACAGGTGTCTTTCATCCAAGACAAAAGAAATGGTCAGTTATAAAATAAGCATTAGTTTCTACACATGTCTGCGAATCATAACTACCCCAGAAAGTTTTGAGAATTCGAAAAAAAATTTATTGTAGGGATAGTTACTATTTATTTCATTTACCTTGTAGCCTCAAACAGCTTTGTGGGAAGTCATGAATTCAGCTACGAAATCTAAATAATTACTTCAGGCTTAAAAAGATCAGAAGTATGGATACAAATTAAATACGCTACAATAAATGGGAATTAATTACGCTTTAAGACAAGAAGAGCAGCAATGGAGAGAAGAGCAGCAATCGATCGCGAAATCCGTCTTTTTCTTACAGCTTATCTAGATTTCAACTATTAAATAGTCGTGTCCAGTGCATATAACAACAGGTGACATTAGTCCAAAGTGTCTCGTAGTAAACAATATTGATGGTGTAGCGCATACAGGAGTCTAACATGTCAGACGGATTTCGCGAGCGATTGCTGTTCTTTTCTCCATTGCTTATATTCAATGATCACTGCTCACAACGGGATCTTATCGATTCCAATATGATTATGCCTTAAAAATTAAGAATCCGGGCTAGCTACACAGTTTACAGTAAATCGGGTCCACTGGAAATCATAGTTTTGTAGATAAGGCAACAGTCTTAGTACAGATTTTAGATATTTTCGTGTTTTTTAAGCGTCTTTTAATGTCTGTAATGTTTGATAGTGTGATTTACTCATTCCTGTCTCCAAATTCAGAGGTTCTCTTCGCTTAGTGAGTGGAGTGTTTAGAGTGCTCTACTGCGAGTAGAGAAGTTGCAAAATGGAAAAGCTCTCTGGGTTGAGCAACTGCTGGACTCGCTTAAGGGGGTTACGGATTGTTTTCCGCAACCATCCAGACGAACTTCGTGATTGCTTGTCGTCTGCACCTCATAGGAACAATTTCTAAAAAATCAGAGCAGGAAAATGCACCTGACAGAGATCGTATGATTTGTAGACCGATGACGCATACGAAGCTCCTACCTTAAGATTAAGATGACGTTGTGAAATTGGAAAGTGATAGACACACGTCGATTGACAACTCACAAGGCTAGGACTCTGCAAAGAAACTGGGGTAACTCAGGAAAGGATGAAAAATCACAAAGTTCCGAAATATCACGATTGACCAATACAGCAGCATATCTAGCTTGATGTCCACGACTGAGTGACTGTTATAAACCAGAGGTGTACCAGTACGTACTACAAATCAGATACAACACCTTTGTGCTACCTGGTTTCCACTTTCAAGCATGACCGCCAACTAATAATTAGGGAGTCAGCTGTGCTCGTCGCCCTGCCGATACATCTTAATCATCGTCGTCCTCATCAACTCTGGTTGATGGATAAAGTCTCCATGAGAGACAGTCGTTAGTTATAGGCATTCATTTTGTTCATGTTTTCTTATGTATTCTATTACTTGTGCGTCTCGGTGTTACGTCCTGGAATGGAGCAAAGAAGTTCCTTGGTTTACCTGTGATCCACTCCCCTGGCAGCGTAACTATTCACCTCACTTGCCTCTTCATTACGGTCATGTCTGCATCTTCCACAATAGTCTACTCCATTGTTTGTGCTCCTGCTTCTGCTAGTGATTTCCAACCTCCTCCTCTCCAACGGCAGCAGAGCATGCCTCAGTTTTAATGCTGAGTTCCATACCTCACTCCCATAAGTTAAAACTGATGACGGGGATTGACTGTAAGCTTGAGACGTATCGCAAGCTTAGTTTTGAACATCCTACTCGGTTTGCCAAAAGCATTCCAGGCCGTTTTTTACTCTTCTGTTTTCTTCGTTTGCTGCCCACCAAGTCATTTTCTGTAATTGCACTAGACACAGAAACCCACAAACTGTTTCTACAACTTTACTGTCAGTTTGCATTATTTTCTTTTCTGTACGTCGGTTACGTCTGTTTCGTATTAACGTGACTGATTTTCAAGACTGCTTTAAAACTTTCCTTATTGCGTTCCTCCATAGTTCACTGAAGCTTACCTTCACCTAAACTTCATCCTCAATGAGCTTTGCTGTTACTAGAAGCTCATCCTTTGGCTTTCATCTCAACTTGGATGAAAAACGTCTCACAATAGCTACATGAGACCATCTATCTCCCACCCGTCTTTGATTAGTAATCAAAACGCCTTCGGTCCCAGGTTCGAACCCCGTCACCGCTTAGATTTCGAATAAAAATCATCGGCATTGGCGACTAAAGACTTCGGGCTTAAGAAGCCACCCTAATTCTGCCAAGGGCCTTGTCAAAGAGGGCGGAAGAGCGGACTGAGGTTCAAGGCACTCTCTTGTCCTTGGGGTGGGAAACTGTCCCTAAAGACAAAAGAATCAGCAATGATCAACGGCCTGATGATACAGAAGGCAATGGAAACCACTGCATTAAAGACACATAACGTGTATCCACTAGACATGTGGCCTGTAATTGAAAAAGTGTCATGATGATCCCTCCACTGGGATTCGGATCTTCGGGAGGGGACTGCCAAAAGAATGGTGGTCATGAGGAAAAAAGTGAATAACCAACGAAAAGGATAGCGTTCTACGAGTCGGTGAGTGGAATGTGAGAAGTTTTAACGTGGTAGGGAATCTAGAAAATTTGAAAGGGAAATGGAAAGACTCAATCTAGATATAGTAGGGGTCAGTGAAGTGAAATGGTAAGAAGACAAGGACTTCTGATCAGATGAGTATAGGGTGATATCAACAGCAGCAGAAGATGGTATAAAGGGAGTAGGATTCGTTATGAATAGGAAGCTAGGGCTGACAGTGTGTTACTGCGAACAGTTCAGTAATAGGGTTGTTCTCATCAGAATTGACAGCAAATAAACACCGACAACGACAGTTTAGGTATACATGTCGACGTCGCAAGCAGAAGATGAAGAGATAGAGAAAGTATATAGCGATATTGATCGGGTAATTCAGCACTTAGAGCGAGATGAAAATCTAATAATCATCGGGGATTGGAATGATGTAGGGCAAGGAGTAGAAGAAAAGGTTACTGGAGAATATGGGCTTGGGACAAGGAATGACAGAGAGGAAAGGATAACTGAGTTCTGTAATAAATTTCAGCTAGTAATAGCGAATACTCTGTTCAACAACACAAGAGGAGGCGGTATACTTGGAAAAGACCGGCTAATACGGGAAGATTTCAGCTAGATTATATACATCATGGTCAGACACAGATTCCGAAATCAGAGACTGTATTGTAAGGTTTATTCAGTAGCAGATACACACTCAGATCGCAATGTAATAGTGATGGAGAGTAGGCTGGCGTTCGGGAGATTAGTAAAAAGAATCACTACGCAAATAATTGGGATTTGGAGGCACTTAGGAATGACGAAATACGTTTGAATTTCTCTAAGGCTACAGTTACTGCCACAAGAAAGAGCTCAGTAGGCAGAACAGTTAAAGAGGAATGGACATATCTAAAAAGGACAATCACACAAGTTTGAAAGAAAAACGCAGGTACAAATACGGTAACAGCGAAGAAACCATGGGTTACAGAAGAAATACTTCAGCTGATTGATGAAAGAAGGAAGTACAAAAATGTACAGGGAAATTCAGGAATATAAAAATCCAGTGGCTGAGGAATGAAATAAATAGGAAGTGCAGGGAAGCTAAGACGAAATGGCTGCATGAACCATTTGAAGAAATCGAAAAAGAAATGATAGTCTCAGTATATAGGAAAGCCAAAGCAGCCTTCGGTGAAATTAAAAGCAAGGGTGATAACATTAAGAGAGCAATGGGTATTCCAGTATTAAATACAGAGGAGAGATTGGATGGGTGGAAGGCCTCTATTAGGGAGAAGACTTGTCTGGTGGTAAAAGAAGCAACGGGAGTCGATATGGAAGATATAGGTGATCCAGTATTAGAATCTGATTTTGAAAGAGCTTTGGAGGATCAAATAAGGCAGGAGAGATAGATAATATTCCATCAGGATTTCTAAAATCATTAGGAGAAGTGGCAACGAAACGACTCTTCACGTTGGTGTGTAGAACACATGAGTCTGGCGACATAGCATCTGACATTTGCAAAAAAAAGTCATCCACATAATTCCCAAGATCGCAAGAGCCAACAGCCAGCTTAACAGCGCATCAGTCGGCAAGACTCAGCGGAGCAGCGCCTCTGAGGAAGTCCAGCGCAGTCCTGGACGAAACGTAAGGAGAAGAAAAGTTCTTGAACCACGACCTCACATCCCGGAAAGTATATAAAAAAAATGGCTCTGAGCACTATGGGACTCAACTGCTGAGGTCATTAGTCCCCTAGAACTTAGAACTAGTTAAACCTAACTAACCTAAGGACATCACACACATCCATGCCCGAGGCAGGATTCGAACCTGCGACCGTAGCGGTCTCGCGGTTCCAGACTGCAGCGCCAGAACCGCGCGGCCACTTCGGCCGGCGGAAAGTATATCAACAGCTTTAACAGCGCATGCACCTAATATACAGAAGAATGGGAAAGAAAACTGAGGATGTATTGGATGACGATCAATTTGACTTCTGGAAAGCTGAAGAGACCATACAGGCAGTTCTGACATTCCAGTCGATAACGGAAGCAAGACTAATGAAAAATCAACACACTTTAACAGATTTGTCGAAATAGGGAGCGATGAGTATGTACGAGTACATGTTGTATGTACTCCCGCCAAGAGGGAATAATGAGTGGAAGACCAAAAACGAAGTGCTCGTATTAAAAAAAGTGTAAGACAGGGATGTAGTCTTTCGTCTCTACTGTTCAGTCTCTTCATCGAAGAAGCAATGACGGAAACAAAAGAAAGGTCGAGAGTGGGATTAATAGTCAAGGTGAAAGGATAGCAATGATGAGATTCGCTGATGCTCTCTTGAGTGAAAGCGAAGAAGAACTACAAGATTGTTGAATTTAATGAACAGTTCAATGATTAAAGAATGTGCATTGAGAGTAAATCGAAGAAAGACTTATGTAAGGAAATGTAGCAGAAATAAGAACAGCGAGAAACTTTACATCAGGACTGATGGTCAAGAAGTAGATGAAGTTAAGGAATTCTGCTATCTAGGCAGCAAAATAACAATTGACGGATGGAGCAAGGAGGACATCAAAAGAAGACCAGCACTGGCATAAATGGAATTTCTGGCCAAGAAAAGTCTGATAGTATCAACCATAGGCCTTAAACTGAGGAAAAAATTTCTCAGAATGTACGTTTGGATCACTGCATTGTATAGTAGCGAGACATGGACAGTGGGTAAACCGTGAAAAGAAGAGACTCGAAGTATTTGAGATGTGGCGGTACAGAAGAATGTTGAAAAATTAAGTGGACTGATAAGGTAATGAATGAGGAGGTTCTGCACAGAATCGGAGAGGGAAGAAATTGTGGAAAACACTGAGGGGAAGGAGATACAGGACGATAGGAAATCTGCTAATACATCAGGGAATAATTTTCATAGTACTAGAGTGAGCTGTAGAGGGTAAAAACTATAGAGGAGGACAGAGATTAAAATGCATCCAGCAAATAATTGACGACGTAGGTTGCAAGTAATAGTCTGAGATGAAAAGGTTTGCACAGGAGAGGAATTCGTGGCGAGACGCGTCAAAGCTGTCAGAAGACTGATGACTCAGGACAAAAATTCCCACATTCCCGAACAATGGAACACCAGGCACCTTTACTAATCGCAACTAATATGGAACAGTCTCATGTGATTCTGAGCTATCGCGAGTTTCGATTTACAAAAATGAAAAATAAATCTTAGCTGGGACAATAATGCCAACAACAACTATCTTGATCACCGTAAGCGCAACGAGTAATTGTGGAGGCTGGTCGCGGCAGTGAAGCAGCAATAACGTGACAGGAAAGATGATTATATCAAAAGTTGTTCGACGGAGGTGAAGGGCGAAACTTTCTACTCACCACCTTCACCTTCATTTACATCGCTATCGCCACAAAAACAGTTGCAGAAGCTAACAAGGTGAGACAGCGACTTCGAATGAAGCGAAAGAAAGACAGGGCAGGACCGTGTCAGAGAAATAAGACGGAAGCGTCAGCTGTTACATTTAACTTTTGCGTAAATTGGTTCACTGATCAGCATGCAGTGTTAACGAAGAAGGCGCGAAAATATTCATCGAATGGATTCAAAACGTTGCAGCTGGTCTCTGACTATTTCATTTCGCAGGAGGAAATTGTAGGTCTCAGAACGTTTATGTAAAATCGTGAACCAACCGCTCTCAAGCAAAATGGGACGCAGCCCTTAACTGAGGCGAGGGTCTTGTACCAGCCCCGCAGAAAAGTCTGTGATTAATGACTTTCACGGGCCTCTCACAACTATGAGTGAAAACCTGAGACTCGCTACCCCGATCTAAATTTATGTATGGAGGCAAATGACAGTAGAAGTCCCAATACATGGTGAGCTAGTTAGCTTATGAATATTTAGATTTGAGTTTAATGTGTCACTGGAAGCAACGTCATTAGAGACAGAGGACTGTTCGAAATAGACAGGTGCGGAAAAGAAATTCGCCGTGCCCTTTTAAATCAAAGTACTGCACTGTTATTTAAAGCGGCTTAGGAAACTTCAGGAAGTTTAGTGCCGGATGACCAGGCAGGGAACTGAATCTGAGTGGTCCCAGTTGCGACTCCGGTGTCTTATCATTGCCCCCAGTTGATCGTTACCTAGGCATTTTCATCCCTTCCGTACGTAACCTGGAAGAATTGAATTCCACCTCTGCAGAATGCTCAAAAGGAGGAAATAATTACAGGAGCACGATGATTTTCTGCGTAGTGGATTAAGGTACATTGTGAGTATAAAGTACTACACAACCGTAAAAAATGCAATACACACACGGATTGTGTTCAGTGGCATCAGGGTTGATTCTCCTGTCACGGGCGTAATAGAGTAGTGGCCATCGGGGGCCTGTCTGTCCACGCTCTTTTTTGAATCTGCAGGCAGTTACTGTGCTCAGTATAGAGATGAAAAATGTTTGCAACACTCATTCTAGGGTTCAACTATGCCTCACCGCCGAGTACATACCCCTGCTGAACAGTTTCACCCATTTGAACGGGTCTCATTGTGGGCCAACAGGAATGAACGTATCGACGGAGCGATGTTCGGTTTGTGGGGCGTTCAACTGCACGGTCATCAGCGCCCATACAAAGTCCCGTTTTTTACGCAGTCCAATTTTTACACAATCCAATCTAGGCACTGTCAAGAATTATGATGATTATGACGATGATGAGGAGGAGGACACCACAAACACCCAGCCCCAGGGGACAGAAAATCCCCAACCCGGCCGGGAATCGAAAGCGAGACCCTGTGATCCTGAGGTGGCAACGCTAGCCACTAGATCACGAGCTGCGGACGTTTCGACAGATCGCTGCACATGCTAGACACAATGCATCGGTGCTGTGTCGCTGTTTTTAGCTGTCGTCTGTGGAACATTCCCACATCCGTAGACCAGGTTCTGGTCGCCCACGCATTTTGCCAGCACCGGTGGTCGACCGAATATGATCCAAGGCCAAAATCCGGTCTCATGTTGCACCTGCTGAGTCACTAGGAACCGTTGAGAATCGTCTGCTTACAGCAGAACTAAGGTCACGTGTGCCTCTGACCAGACTATCACTGACATCACGAAACTACCAACGATGGCTACTATGGTGAAAGAGTCGACGGGAGAGTGGAATGACGCACTGCTGTCGTCAGAATGAGAGTGGGAGCAGTCTGTTGCGACATATACGTGTATAGAGTAGACCTGGTGAGCTGCCGGAGTGCCTCAAATGGTTCAAATGACTCTAGGCACTATGGGACTTAACATTTTAGGTCATCAGTCCCCTAGACTTAAAACTACTTAAACCTAACTAACCTAAGGACATCACACACATCCATCCCAGAGGCAGGATTCGAACCTGCGACCGCAGCAGCAGCGCGGTGCCGGACTCAAGCGCCTAGAACCACTCGGCCACAGCGGCCAGCTGCCGGAGTGCATTCGCTCACGGCGTACCCTAGGCTTCATGATCTGAGGGGCCACCAGTTACAATTAGTGGTCGCATCTGGTGTTTCTACGGGGTGAAGTAACCAGTGACTGCACAGGCTGTTATCCCCGTGCTACTGCCATTCACTCGACAGGAGGGTGATGTGCTTTTTTAGCACGACAGTGCACGTCCACATGCGGCGTCACCTGCTCTTCGTAGTATAAAACTGACCTGGGCAGCTAGAACACCAGATCTCTCGCCAATTGAACAAGTGTGGAATGTGATGAATCGGGAAATTTCTCGTTCTTCAGGGACTGCCAAAATCACTGCCGGATTGCAACAAAAGGTGCAAGATTCTTGGGTTAGCCTGTTGCCGGATGCCACTCGGAACCTTTACTGTCACATGCATGCGAGAGAAGACGCCTGCATTGTCGACGGAGGGGGTGGGGCCGGGGAAGATGGGAGGTGTGCACTCTGTATTAATGCGATTGTACGGACATGCTTTACTGCGACATTTTTGTTTCATTTGGTCTGAATTATTTGTCTTATAATCATGAGGTGATGAACTGTCACCTCACCTGTCAATAAAATGACTTTGTCCTTGAGGGTGTTACATTTCTTTTTCCCGGCATTGAATCCTAGGAAGGATTCGTAGCAGCCAGTCACTGTACCAGTTTTCACATTTCTTTTATTACCTTTTAAAGGATTTGGAAGTTTTCTTAAATATCTCCAGTAGGTTAACATTTAGATTGGCTCTACATAGAGTAAAGGAAAGAAAGAAAGATTATAATTCCTGTCGACGACGATGACGTTAGAGATGGAGTACAAGCAGGGGTTGGGAAGGGATGAGAAAGCAAATCGCCTGTGTCCTTTCAAAGGGACCATTCCGGCATTCATCTTAAGCGATCGAGGAAAACATCGAAAAACATAAATGTGGATGGCCGATTTCAACGGCTGTCCTCCAGAATACGAACCCACCGTCTTACCACAGCGCGACGACGCTCATTTGCGTAAAATAAATATGGTCTGTGAGGCAGAAGTGCACCTTCGGATGTGATAACACTCGAAACCGATAAAGCAGAACAAAATAAACTAGAAAATCTAAACAGAGTCTGTTCGTTGCAATTTGTTCCTGATTAAAATATTGGAGTATTTTATTTATTCGTACTGGAGCAACAAATCTTATATTCCCTAAAGGCGTTCGATACTATACTTACTGTCGAATGATTATTAAAATATGGTCACATAGATTACCTTGTGATTGGTTCGAAAAATTTACCACTAAACCCGGTACGTAGCACCAGCACTTAATTGTAAATAATGGAAAAAAGGCTCTGTGCACTATAGGACTTAACGTCTGAGGTCATCAGTGTGTTCAAATTTGTGTGAAATCTTATGGGACTTAACTGCTAAGGTAATCAGTCCCTAAGCTTACACACTAATTAACCTAAATCATCCTAAGGACAAACACACACACCCATGCCCGAGGGAGGACTCAAACCTCCGCCGGGATCAGCCGCACAGTCCATGATTGCAGCGCCTCAGACCTCTCGGCTAATCCCGCGCGGCGAGGTCATCAGTCCCCTGGAACTTAGAACTACTTAAACCTAACTAACCTAAGGACATCACACATCTATGCCCGAGGCAGGATTCGAACCGGCGATCGTAGCAGTCGCACGGTTCCAGACTGTAGCGCCTAGAACCACCCGGCCACCCCGGCCGGCGGTAAATAATTAACAGGAGTGAAAGTAACACCGGTTGAGAATCTCGGTTAACCAAATAGAACCGGTAATCTTCTCAATATCTTCTTCCTCTTCCTCTTTTGGCTCTCCGTCTTCACTCGACGCGATAGGTACACCAGTACAGCTTGCTCAGGGTGGAACCCCGCTGTCTTTAAGTCTAATGGAGGGTATCGAACCAATGTTTTCTCGGCCTCCCAGTAGATCGCTCATCTTCGACTTTCAACAAAAAAACTCGCGTTTTGGTATTGGATGTTCATCTGCTCGAAGTACATGACCATATTACTGTAAGAAAATTTGCCTATCATCTCAACGATAGGTCCAACTCCGTAAGGGCTGTGTATTTCGTCATTGGTCACATGATCATGAAATGTGAAATCAGAGCTCCACCGAAGCACTTTGGTTTCCATTACAGCAAGTGGTTGCTCTGTTTCTTTTGTTGCGGGCCAGCATTCTGCACCGCCCAAGGCAAGTGGTCGGATTGCAGCCGGTGCATTTCTCAGCATACGAAAATGATTTATCAGATGGGGTCAACAACACTATTAGATTATTCGCCGAAATTGCTGTTATCTATTCTAAGTAACGTCGTTTGATGACAGTAAGGTAATGCAGACTGCTTTTTTTAAACGTGGATAAGTGGAAGATAATACAACAAGATAAATAAGCAGATATTACTTGATTAGAAGATACGTAGAGTATTTTTTTGAGCCAGTCACATCGTTTAAATACCTAGAGGTAATTCTATGAAATGAGGTGAACATTTGAAATATTTGGCAGGAGCGTGAAAGAAAAACTTTGATTCTGGGAAAGTTTAATGTATCTGTAGATAAAATCGCAAAAAAAGATAAGGTGATAAAACATGATGACTACCTCACGCATTTTCACATTGTAATAAATTCTGAAGATGACTTATGCACATTAGGAGTGCAAAAAACGGTTCCTTCTCTGTCATCTAATAACACATACATGAAGCAGCCGAAGAACACCAATGTTTCAGGAAGAAGTATTTACTTAGCATATGACTAGTATCACATCACATAAGAAAACTTTTTACTTTAACAATAAGTATAAACACCTTTAAAACAAAGTAAAAATCGTAATCAAATGTAGAGTTTATACATAGCACAGAAGATCACAGACATACATCATGTCTTCGTTGTTATCAGGAACTCCCCCTAATAACAAGAAAGCAAACGTTTTGGGCACACACAGACGATATGCTGAACATGTTGTTCTGTGCCACAGTCGCAGCTGGGCAATGTTGTTAATCCAAATTTGTACACCGAGTCAGTATCTCTTCCTCTGTTGGTCCATATGCTGTTGAGCGCAGAAGAAATCTTATGGTGCTCTTTAAAACCTGGTTGCTTGGATGAGATGCTGAGCATCTTAAGCTGTCCTGGGGTATCATTGCTCTGCCACATTTCTACCCATCGATCTGTTATTGTTACTCCATTGTCCACCAAAAATGTTGCACTTGAAGAGGCGGATTACGAGAGCAGAGTCTGTTTTTATTGAAGCAGGAATGTCCTCATGCACAGGGGTATAAGGATCACTAGCTCTATTTGTAAACTTCCGCTTTCATTCTCACCGCAAAAATGGGGGTGCTATATGGCTGAGAACAGGCAACCAGGAGGCTGGAGTTTGTTCCTGTGATGATGCGCATACTCTGGTTGAGCTACGCGACCATGAGTTTGGAGTATGGGCTGTTGATCCAGACTGCAGCACTATATTCTGCCACAAGATACACCAGTCCAAGAGTAGAACTTCTTAGTGCTGGAGCTGATGAACGCCATGTCGTACTACAAATTTTCTGCAGGAAGTTACTCCTTGTCTTCATCTCAGCAGCTGCTTCCAGCAAGTCATCTTTAAAGCTGAGCTTCCTGTCAAGAGTGACAGCTAGGAAACGTGGAATTTGTTATGACTCAGTTGTTTCTCTTCGAAATACACCTATATTGCCTTGTTTACGACCTTGTGGTGGTGGAAACAGGTAACTTCTGTTTGGGCAGCACTTGGCTGCAATATCCAGAATTTGATGTCTTCAGTCAAGACAGACGTAGCGCCCAGGCCGTCGTGGCTTTGCAACACGAGCCCAAAGATCAGCGTACCAATTCAGTTCCTTGCTGACCAGTCTAGTGTGGCAGTTAAAGATAGTAAAACGAGAGCCGAAGTTTTAAATTTCACGTTCAAGAAATCGTTCACGCAGGAGAATCGTACAAACATACCGTCATTTGACCGTGGGACAGACACTCATATGGACGACATGGTAATAAGCACACCTGGCGTAGAGAAACAACTGAAAGATTTTAAAGCAAATAAATCACCAGGTCCGGATAAAATCCCAACCCCATTTTGCAAAGCGTACTCTATGGCATTGGGCCCCATACCTAGCCTGCATTTATAATGTATCTCTCGCCTAGCACAGAGTTCCAAGTGGCTGGAAAAAAGTTCAGGCGACTCCAGTATATAAGAAGGGCAAAAGAAAGGGCCCGCAAAATTACAGACCGCTATCCGTAACTTCGGTTTGCTGCAAAATCCTTGAAAATATTCTCAGTTCGAATACATTAAACTTTCTTGAGAAAGAGAATCTTATGTCCACTAATCAGTGTGGCTTTAGAAAGCATTGACCGAGCGAGGTGGCGCAGTGGCTAGCACACTGGACTCGCATTCGGGAGGACGACGGTTCAATCCCGTCTCCGGCCATCCTGATTTAGGTTTCCCATGATTTCCCTAAATCGCTTCAGGCAAATGCCGGGATGGTTCCTTTGAAAGGGCACGGCCGATTTCCTTCCCGATCCTTCCCTCACCCGAGCTTGCGCTCCGTCTCTATGACCTCGTTGTCGACGGGACGTTAAACACTAATCTCCTCCTCCTTTAGAAAGCATCGTTCGTGCTAAACTCAGTTTTCCCTTTTCTCACGTGATATACTGCGAGCTGTGGATGAAGGGCAACATACAGATTCTGTGGTGTCACTGCCAGACACCACACTTGCTAGGTGGTAGCCTTTAAATCGGCCGCGGTCCGTTAGTATACGTCAGACCCGCGTGTCGCCACTATCAGTGATTGCAGACCGAGCGCCGCCACACGGCAGGTCTAGAGAGACGTCCTAGCACTCGCCCCGGTTGTACAGCCGACTTTGCTAGCGATGGTTCACTAACTACATACGCTCTCATTTTCAGAGACGACAGTTTAGCATAGCCTTCAGCTACGTCATTTGCTACGACCTAGCAAGGCGCCATATTCAGTTACTGTTTCTGAACAGATAATATTGTGAATTATGTACCGTCAAGAGCGACGTTCATCATTAATGGATTAAAGTTAAGTATGAAACTAATTACGTCCGCTTTCTGAATTCTCATCCCTTGTCATGTTCCAGACCTCACGTCAGTATAGTTCTTCCCTCCTCGCGCCAGCCTGCGTGAGCTAAAACGCGTGCATTTCGGCCTCCTCTAGTAACACGGTGTTGGCTCTTCTGCAAACACAACATATTCCACGTTTCCAGATTTCCGGAATGCATTTGACTCGGTGTCTCGTTGCAGGCTGTTAACGAAGGAACGAGAATATGGGATAAGTTCACAAATATGTGGGTGGGTCGAAGATTCTTAAATAATACACTCCTGGAAATTGAAATAAGAACACCGTCAATTCATTGTCCCAGGAAGGGGAAACTTTATTGACACATTCCTGGGGTCAGATACAGCACATGATCACACTGACAGAACCACAGGCACATAGACACAGGCAACAGAGCATGCACAATGTCGGCACTAGTACAGTGTATATCCACCTTTCGCAGCAATGCTGGCTGCTATTCTCCCATGGAGACGATCGTAGAGATGCTGGATGTAATCCTGTGGAACGGCTTGCCATGCCATTTCCACCTGGCGCCTCAGTTGGACCAGCGTTCGTGCTGGACGTGAAGACCGCGTGAGACGACGCTTCATCCAGTCCCAATCATGCTCAATGGGGGACAGATCCGGAGATCTTGCTGGCCAGGGTAGTTGACTTACACCTTCTAGAGCACGTTGGGTGGCACGGGATACATGCGGACGTGCATTGTCCTGTTGGAACAGCAAGTTCCCTTGCCGGTCTAGGAATGGTAGAACGATGGGTTCGATGACGGTTTGGATGTACCGTGCACTATTCAGTGTCCCCTCGACGATCACCAGTGGTGTACGGCCAGTGTAGGAGATCGCTCCCCACACCATGATGCCGGGTGTTCGCCCTGTGTGCCTCGGTCGTATGCAGTCCTGATTGTGGCGCTCACCTGCACGGCGCCAAACACGCATACGACCATCATTGGCACCAAGGCAGAAGCGACTCTCATCGCTGAAGACGACACGTCTCCATTCGTCCCTCCATTCACGCCTGTCGCGACACCACTGGAGGCGGGCTGCACGATGTTGGGGCGTGAGCGGAAGACGGCCTAGCGGTGTGCGGGACCGTAGCCCAGCTTCATGGAGACGGTTGCGAATGGTCCTCGCCGATACCCCAGGAGCAACAGTGTCCCTAATTTGCTGGGAAGTGGCGGTGCGGTCCCCTACGGCACTGCGTAGGATCCTACGGTCTTGGCGTGCTTCCGTGCGTCGCTGCGGTCCGGTCCCAGGTCGACGGGCACGTGCACCTTCCGCCGACCACTGGCGACAACATCGATGTACTGTGGAGACCTCACGCCCCACGTGTTGAGCAATTCGGCGGTACGTCCACCCGGCCTCCCGCATGCCCACTATACGCCCTCGCTCAAAGTCCGTCAACTGCACATACGGTTCACGTCCACGCTGTCGCGGCGTGCTACCAGTGTTAAAGACTGCGATGGAGCTCCGTATGCCACGGCAAACTGGCTGACACTGACGGCGGCGGTGCACAAATGCTGCGCAGCTAGCGCCATTCGACGGCCAACACCGCGGTTCCTGGTGTGTCCGCTGTGCCGTGTGTGTGATCATTGCTCGTACAGCCCTCTCGCAGTGTCCGGAGCAAGTATGGTGGGTCTGACACACCGGTGTCAATGTGTTCTTTTTTCCATTTCCAGGAGTGTAGAACTGAGTAGGTTGTCCTCGACGCTTACAGCAAAACGCCATACAAAATCGCCACAGGGCATATTGAAATATAATACTATATCATATGTGGCGCTACATAATGTTATACTTGCTAATTCGAGCGCAGAAAAGTCCGCTGGAGATCGTACGATCTATGCCACATGGTTTGCAATCACTTTGGCCGACGCCGGTCTCTATCAACCAGCAGTTGACAGATGGCGTTGAAATTGTTCTTAAATTGATAGACACACACGATCACTTTTACATACTTGTTTTTGCAAGAGTTTTCTATTACTGGGTGGTTAGAAAATGAACGAAATTGTCTCTTATTTTCTGTCAGACTGATGCTCTTAGCAGACAGACGGAATACGGCTACAAAAGAAAGGAAAAGAATGGATTTGATATCGCAGCTTTGCGTTCGCACTGCTTGATGTTGACTACTAGACCACGAGTAGGTTATTCACAAGAACAGCTCAAATGGAAGTCAACACTTCTCGTACCCTGTGCTTGTGTACCCCATTACGACAAAAACATGATACTACCACATGATAAATTCGATGATAAATTCGGTGGTTGGTTGGACTGAGGCTATTGTTAAGAGTGCCCCAGGGAGGAATGATAGAATCGCTGTTGTTCTCTGTATACATATATGGTTTGACAGGGTGGGCAGCAATCTGCGGTTGTTTGCTGATGATGCTGTGGTGTACGGGAAGGTGGTGAAGTTGGGAAACTTTAGAAAGATGGAAGACGACTTAGACAAAATTTCTAGTTGGTGTAATGAAAGGCAGCTAGCTCTAAATGTGGAAAAATGTAAGTTAATGAGGGTAAGTAGGAATACGAAACCTATAATGTTCGAATACAGTATTAGTAGTGCCTTGTTTGACACAGTCGAGTCGTTTAAATATCTGGGCGTAACGTTGCAAAGCCATATGAAATGAAACAGGCACGTGAGAACTGTGGCATGGAAGGCGAGTTATTGGGAGAATTATAGGAAAGAGGGATTCACCTGTAAAGGAGACCGCGTATAGGACGTTGGTGCGACTTATTCTTGAATACTGCTCTAGTATTTGGGATCCATACCAGATCGGAAGACATCGAAGTGACTCAGAGGCGAGGTGCTAGATTTGTTACCGGTTGGTTCGGACAACACGTAAGTGGTACGGAGATGCTTCGGGAACTAAGGTTCGGAATCCCTGGACGGAAGATGACGTTATTTTCGAGGAACACTATTGAGAAAATTTAGAGGACCGGCATTTGAAGCTGACTGCCACAGGATTCTACTGCCGACAACATACATTGAGCATGAGGACCACGAAGATAAGATACAAGAATGTATGGCTCATACGGAGGCATATAGACAATCGTTTTTCTGTCGCTCTATTTGCGAGTGGAACAGGAAAGGAAATGATTAGTAGCGGAACAGGGTACCCTCCGCCACGCACCGCACGGTGGCTTGTGTAATATTTATGTAGCTGTAGATATCCAAGAGATTCTCTGTTATATCTCAAAGCATTATTCAAGCACGATTTTAAATTAAATGTTACATAAAAATTATCCAGATAGGATAGAATCGAAAGGCTGTACCAGTGCCGCATAGTTTGAATGTCGTTATTAATGAATTGTACTTCATTATCACTTCACATTCACAACACAAGTTTATGTAGCAAAGTTATAACAAGCACGCACAGTACATTCCCTGCGAAGAGGAAGATTAAGCCTAAAATCGTTGCGTCTGTGAAACTGATAAGATGTATTTGATGACTAATAAGCGTACGTGAGCCAGATTCATTAAATCGACTTGTATCGATTAAAGTAGCGCGGTGTAGACGCGTTCGTTTGTTACTAAACAGAAATTCGACGACAGAATGTGGAAACTTTTTTTCCAGTTCGAAAATGTACACAGCTCACTCCATTAGAAAGTCATTTTCAACATACGTCTCAGGAGCAGAGTTTTTACCACAAAGGAGTGGAAACCTACGACAAGCTAGCATTTACCTGGAGGAGACATGGGTATTAAACAAGAAAGCTGTAAAACTATTTTTAATCTATCAGTAAATAATATTTTACGTAAATGTACAACTTAACAGGTCACTGACTATGCTCAGATACATATACTGATACTACGGCAACGCAACTTATTTACTCCTAACATGGACGTTGTAATTAACGTTGTATTATCTGCATCAGAGTTCTCAGCAGGTTACGTACAGCTACTGCCACGCTACAGTAGTTGTGAATTTTTGAAAATATGATGTAACTTTAAGGAATTAGGTGATACACAGGTCAATCACAGGACATTTTAAGAGCCTCTAACAACTTCCGCACAATTCCCACTCCGCGACGGTACACACAGATGTGGTGAGGGATACTTCACTTGCATTTCGGAACGAATGAGCTCTTTTCTTTCCTTGTATCAGGAGGAGATGGGATCCTCCAATTACCAACCTTTAGGCAGCCTCCCAACAAGCCTTCTGCTACTCTTTCACGCCAAAATCCATATGCGTGGTCAACTGCAGTTATGTTGATGAACCTATCTCGGTACCTGGGGACGGCTCATGGCTGAGACTACACTTGCGACCATGTAACTGAATGGTCAGCGTGACGGACTGCCGTCCTAAGGGACCCGGGTTCGATTCCCGGCTGGGTAGGGGATTTTCTCCGCTCAGGGACTGGGTGTTGTGTTGTCTTCATCATCATTCCATCCCCATCCGGCGCGCAGGTCGCCCAATGTGACGTCGAATGTAATAAGACCTGCACCGAGGCGGCCGGACCTGCCCCGTAAGGGGCCTCCCGGCCAATGACGCCAAACGCTCGTTTCCATTTCTGGAAAGACACGTAGACGATGTTACCAATACTTTCGGGTCTTACCACTTTTGCTGAGTGCTTCCCTAAGTCTCTCTCCAAACACTTCCTGCTTGAGATTAGCTGCCTCATCTTAACTCTGAGTATAAGACTACTTTCTCTTCGCAACTGTTAATTACATTCAAGCACATGTCTTCCGCTTGCCTACGACAAAGTGGTGGCGTGGTGTGGCCACTAGCAAGAATGCAAGAGGGAGCGAGTCATTGTGTCAGTCACCAGTTACTACTACGAGTGTACTACTTCACCGTCATCGGTACTTTGCAACCCACCTTGTGGGGTGTGGCGGAGGGTATATAGTGCACCAGAATCACTTTCCCCGCCCCCTTTCTCTCCCCTACTCATCCTTACGGTTGTAAGAGCTGCCAACACTTTTTAAACTACACAGTGTTCATAGAATACAATCAGTATGATCCACTGATAACTCGATCTCATTATATAATAGCAACAGGAATTGGAAAAGCTTGCGTAAAGCTCAACGAAAAAGAGGAAGTTACTCGGAAGTAAACTCACAGAACACTGAACATGTGCATGAACTACAAACCACATCTTGCATTCCATTTCTTTGTGTTTACCTGCCAGTCTTTTCACCATGCGGTGGTCAACCGCATTTCTCCATTTCGTAGCGGGTCTGGCTCATCTGACAACAGCCTTTCAGGACAACAATAGTTATCCGCCAGGTTACATTTCTGTGTAGTCGTGAACAGTAGACCCTCTGTTATACTCCCTTCCTGTACGTTGGATGCTACTTTTACTTTCTACGAGGTCTCGTAATTAAGAACGACACAATTTTTGCTAGGAAGTCTTCGATTCGATCACATATATCTTCGGATACTCCTTGAGGTTGTGTTTCATTTACTAGACAATGGTGAGGAACTGTATGAAAAGTTTTCTGGAAGCCTGGAAACACAGCGCTATCCTGAAATTCGCTATCCATTTCCTTCTAGGCTTTGTCAAAGAACAGCGCACCTGGTAGCCCTGGGATCGGTGCCTGAGGAAACCTTGCTAATTCTTAGGCAGTTTCTTTGGTCACAAGAAACGCCAGCACAATATACATGGGATGGAACTTTAACAGTGGCAACTATTTATTTACAGCTCGTACAAAATAGATACATGATTCAAAGGTTTACTGACCTACAAAGTAGTCACCAATATTATGTATAACTCGTTGCCAGCGATGTGGAAGTCGTAGGATACTCTTAGCAGTGCCAGTTGTGTTGACAGTTCGAGCGGTGCGGTCTAATGCCCGACGAATTTGTAGCAGTTCTGAATCGAATGCTGTGAAGTGTTTCCTTCAGTTTATAAATCAACTCAAGAGGGCTTAAGTCAGGGGAGTCCAGTAGGTGGTATAGCACTTAGCAGCCCCATCAGTCAGACAAATCAGTAACAGCTTGCATTGTACGTGCTTGACCATTGTCCTGCAAAATTATGGTCAGGTCCTGCAGAAAGCGTCATCACTTCTGTCTCTAAGCTGGTCGTAGGTTGTGTTCCAAAAATTAACAGCATAGAGACAGAAATGATGACACTTTCTGCAGGACCTGACCATCGTTTTGCAGGACAATGCTCAAGCACGTACAGTGCAAGCTGTTACTGATTTGTTTGACTGATGGGGCTTCTAAGTGCTATACAACCTACTGCACTCCCCTGACTTAAGCCCTCGTGAGTTCAACTCGACTTCTCAACTAAAGGAAACACTTCACGGCATTCGCTTCAGAGCTGCTACGAATTCTTCGGGCAATAGACCGCGCCGCTCGAACTGTCAGCACGACTGGCACTGTTAAGAGTATCTTACGACTTCCACATCGCTGGCAACGGGTTATACACAATGCTGGTGACTACTCTGAAGGTTAGTAAAACTTTGAAACATGTATCCATTTTGCACGAGCTGTGAATAAATAGTTGCCACTATTAAAGTTCCAACCCTCGTACGTTCTATAGTTCCACATGTCTCACCTGCGGTTTAAGGGTACTTTTTACACTAGGAATCAAAAAGTGCTCAGTCCCGAGTTCAGTTACAGCCACTGCTTTAATTCTGAATAAATGGCGGCAAAATTCTGGTAAAGAGCCACCCTCGTTCTGCCAAAGTTTGTCAATGACAGAGGAGGAACAGGCAGAATTTCAGGGCAACTTCCTGCCTTTGGAGTGGGATACTGCCCCTGAAAGGTGGGGAAAACATCAGTGATCAACGGTATGAGGATGCAGAAGCAATGGAAATCACAGCACCGAAGACACGTAATGTGCATGCGAAGAATATATGGCCTGTATTTCATAGAGTATTATGATCATCTCTTCATTGTCAAGACATTCACATTAGTGGCCCATTCGGATCTCCGGGAGGGCCCTGCCAATGGGGACGTAACCATGAGAGAAAGAGTGAATAATCAACGAAAGGGTAATATTCTAAGAGTCGATGCGTGGACTATGAGAAGTTTCAACGTTGTGGCGAAGCTACAAAATATGAAAATGGTAATGAATCAATCTACATATGGTGGGGCTGAGTGAAGTTAAAAGAAAAGAAGAGTTTATGACTGTATGAATGTAAGGTAATATCAACACCAGCCGTAAGCGGTATAACTGGAGCAGCATCTATTATGGATCGGGTGATAGGGGCAGAGATAACGTTATTGTGAACAGTCCAGTGATAGGGTCAGAATCGACAGCAAACCAACACCAAAAACAATAGTTCAGCTACAAATGCAGACGTCACAAGCAGAAGATTAAGAGACAGAAAAAGTACACTTTGTGAGAAGTCTCAACGGTTAATTCAGTATGTAAAGGGGGGTGATAATCTAATAATCATGCGGGATTGGAATGCAGTTGTAGGGAAAAGAACGGAACTTAGGGGAGAATATGGGCTTGATAGCGGGAATAAGAGAAGAGAAAGACCATCTGAGTTCGGCAATAAATTTCAACAAGTAATAGTGAACACACTTTTCAAAAATCACAAGAAAAGGAGACAGACTTAAGGTCGTGGAAACACAGCTAGACTACATCATGGTCAGACATATTCCGAACTCAGATACTGGATCGTAAGGCGCATCCAGAAACGGATATAGACTCTGATCACAATTTAGTAATGATGAAGAGTAGGCTGAAGTTTGAGAGACTAGTCAGGAAGAAGCAATGCACAAAGTTGTGTGATACAGAAGTACTAAGAAATGAAGAGATACGCTTGAAGTTCTCTAAGACCTCACGCACTACTATAATGACTACCATAGTAGACAGTTTAGTTGAAGAAGAATGAATATTTCTAAAAAGGTTACCACAGAAGTTGGACAAAAAGATATAGGTTACAAGGAAGGTAATTGCACAGAAAACTTGGTTAACAGAAGAAATATTTCAATTGATCAACGAAAGGAGAAAGTACAAAAATGCTCAAGGAAGAAAGGAATACAGCAATGTGAGTCACTTTAGGAATGAAATAAATAGGAAGTGTGGAGACTCCAAGACGAAACGGCTGCATGAAAACTATGAAGAAATCGAAAATGATGCGATCGTCGGAAGGACTGATTCCGCAAGGTATTTGTTGTACCACTATGATTCACTCCTTTCTTATTCCAGTAACGGATAGAGCGTGGGAAGCAATATTGTCGGTATAAATTCTCCACATTAATCAATTCGCTAGATGCATGTGGGTGGAAGTAATACGTTTCCTGACTTCTTCGGAAGTACGCTCAGCTACAGTTGCCAACTTTCCCGTGTTGTGCGGCGTCTCTCTTGTAACGTCTCCCTCTGGGGTTCGATGAGCGTCTCAGCAACGTTCTAGCGCCTACTAAACCATTCCGTGACGAAACGGGAAACTCTTTGAATCTGTTCTGTCTGCTCTATTAATCTTGCGTAGTAAGTGTCCCATAATAACAAGTAATACTCAGGAGTCAGTCGAGTGTTTTGTAAACTTCTTTCGTAAATGAATTACATCTCCTTAGAATTCTTGCAGTGGATCGCAACTTGACATCGACTAAAACTAAACTGCCGGCAGGTGTGGCCTTGCGGTTATAGGCGCTTCAGTCTGGAACCACGTGACCGCTACGGTCGCAGGTTCGAATCCTGCCTCGGGCATGGATGTGTGTGATGTCCTTAGGTTAATTAGGTTTAAGTAGTTCTAAGTTCTAGGGGACTGATGACCATAGATGTTAAGTCCCATAGTGCTCAGAGCCATTTGAACCATTTTTTTTTAACTAAACTCCGTGCGAACAGGCCTTGAAAGGCCCAACGGTACCGACCGGCCGCCGTGTCATCATCAGCCCACAGGCGTCGCTGGATGCGGATATGGAGCGGCATATGGTCAGCACACTATGGCTTGACATCGACACTTAATTTTATGCAGGCGTTTCACTTTAGGTCGCTTCGGCCGGCTTGCTCGCAGCTATTTTGAGGTTTCTGCTGTTTCCAGTTATTTCCCGCCGGTAGTGTAATCTAACAGTAATAGCTCTTCCCGTATTTACAGGGCATACTTTAGGTTTATAGCCAAGATTAGGTGCTAACTTAAGAATGAAACATTTTCATTTTCATACGATGACTAATTTCTCACGGTTGTGATTTACAGTCTTTTGCAGTATCATTTGATAATGGGGATAAGGCCGAAATTTCAGTAGTGAAAATCATCCCACCTCTCACCATATAAAGTCATGGGCAGCTTTTTCGTACATGATTGTTTTTGGTGGTCTAGATGATGTAGTGTGTGTCTTTCAACAAGACACAGTAACAGGTCGGCGTTGTTGTGAGACTGTACTCCTTCCCCATGTGCGGCTTTTCAGGGGCGCATTCGGCTCTGGTTGGTTGGTTGGTTGGTTGTTTGAGGTTAAAGGGACCAAACAGCAAGGTCATCAGTCCCTTGTTTCAAATAGACTCCATTCTGCTAACGGGACATCTCATCTCAGAAAAGTCAGAACAATAAAACGGAAAAAAGGGGAAACGTAAAAGGGCAGTCACGTTGTCAATAGTAAAAACAAATGAGGGAAGTTGGCAAGAGAACGAACCCAACACTATGCTGAAGCAGCATAGGCAAGACCACCCGTGACTTAAAAGGTACAACTGCTATAATGCAGAAAGTACATATGGGAATAGAAAAACTAACCAAGCCTTAAAAAGAAGGGGTAAAAACAGAGTAAAAGGGAAAGAAAAGAGGATTCCAGTCAGGGAGGTGAATCGGGAATCTCTGAACACTGCCTACAGTGGGAGACACCCAAACACTCACCGCCCTGCCCCAACACCAGAGGGAGATTAAAAACTTTAAAACTGAGAATAAAAACCACTCTCCCGGAGGAAACCTAGAACCAGAGAGACCATCCGGGAATCGTCAGCCAACATCAAAGGTAAAGTGTGGGGGAGTCTGTACTTAGCACGCAGAGCCAAAATAAGGGGGCATTCAACCAAATGTGGGCCACTGACTGGAAGGCTCCACAACCACATAGCGGGGGTGGCTCATCACGCAAAAGGAAACCATGGGTCAGCCTGGTATGGCCAATGCGGAGACGACACAGTGTGGTCGAGTCCTTGCGGGAGAGGCTAAAGGAAGAACGCCATGGGCCTGGATTCACCTTAATGGCACGAAGTTTATTAGACAGTGGAGTAGCCTCCCAAGAATTGGCCCATGACTGTGCAAAGTGGGATTTGATGTGAAGCCGTAAATCCGCTGCAGGAGGGGTTACAGAAAACGGGGGGTAAGTAACTGCTCCCCCAGCCAAACGATCAGCGAGCTCATTACCCGGGATACCCACATGGCCCGGGACCCATAGGAAGTCAATGGAACAAGCAGCACGGTGAAGATCAGCGAGATGGTCATGGATGGCAGAGACCAAGGGATGGCGCGAAAAACACCGGTCAATAGCAAGAAGGCCACTCAATGAGTCCGTACATAACAAAACGCGGTTGTGTTGGGATTGTTTAATAAAGGTAAGGGCCCGGGAAATTGCCATCAATTCCGCAGTAAACACCCCACATGAGGGTGGCAGTAGATGATTTTCCGTTCCAACAAAGGACGTGAAGGCATACCCAACATGATCAGCAGATTTAGAGCCATCAGTGTAAAAAACAACAGCATCCGGAAACTCCCATAAAATTTGGCGGAAAAAGGAACGGAACACCACCGGGGGGATGGAATCTTTCGGACCGCGGCGGAGATCCATCCGAATTCGAGGCCGAGGAACTAACCAAGGAGGGGTGGAGGGGAGGGAGCGAGGAAGACAGGACAAAGAAGGAAGTCGAAAATCACGGTTAAGAGACGCAAGGCGCAGCCCAACCGGTAAACCCGCCCGAGGGCGGGAGTCAGGCGGGCGACGTCCATGGTCTGGGAATAGGATAGAATAGGAAGGATGAGCGGGAGAAGAACGGATAGTAAGGGCATAAGACACCAGAAGCTGGGACCGCCGAACAGAAAGGGGGGGGATCCCAGCTTCAACCAGGAGACTATCAACAGGGCTAGTAGGGAATGCACCGGTGGCCAAACGGATACCACGATGGTGGACTGGATCCAGCACGTGCAGCGTGGAAGGAGCAGCTGAACCATAAACTTGACAACCATAGTCCAAACGTGACAGAACTAGAGCACGATAAAGACGGAGGAGGAGGGAATGGTCCGCACCCCAAGAGGAGTGGGCAAGGAAGCGAAGGACATTGAGTTTACGGAAACATCCTACCTTCAGGAGTCTGATATGGGGCAGCCAAGTGAGCTTGTTGTCGAAAAGAAGACCTAGGAAACAAAACTGTGGAACCACAGGCAATCTTTGTGCAGCGAGATAGAGCTCTGGATCAGGGTGGACCGTAGTACGGCGACAGAAGTGGACCACCCGCGATTTTAAAGGAGAGAATTGAAACCCGTGTGAGAGGGTCCATGCAGAGGCACGCCGTATAGCCACCTGGAGCTGCCGTTCTGCAGATGGCATCGAGGAGGAACTAACCCAAATGCAGAAATCATCCACATACAGGGCAGGGGCAACCAAGGGACCGACAGAGGCCACAAGTCCATCGATAGCAATGAGGAAAAGAAGGACACTCAAGACAGAACCCTGTGGGATGCCCGTCTCCTGGGTCCGTGGAGAACTAAAAGCAGTACCAACTCTAACTCTAAATGACCGATGGATCAGGAACTGGCGGATAAAAATCGGGAGTGGGCCCCGAAGACCCCACTGATGAAGGGTTAGTAAGATGTGATGGCGCCAGGCCGTGTCATAGGCCTTGCGAAGGTCAAAAAACACTGCAACCAAATGGCGGCGCTGGGAAAAAGCCTGCCGAACTGCGGATTCCAAGCGAAGCAAATGATCGATTGGAGATCGTCCCTCTCGAAAGCCACACTGGTAAGGGGACAATAGATCCCGAGATTCGAGGACCCAAGTGAGCCGACGGGCTACCAGCCGTTCAAGTAACAACCAACATTGGTCAAACTAATTGGCCGATAGCTGTCAACAGATAGGGGGTTCTGACCAGGCTTAAGGACAGGAACCACAATGCTATCCCTCCACTGAGAAGGGAAGTCACCCTGGAGCCAGATACGGTTAAACACCCGAAGAAGATGGTGCCGTTGTGGAGCACTGAGATGTTGAAGCAGCTGGTTATGAATGGAATCTGGGCCAGGGGCCGTATCATGAGAAGAAGATAGAGCAGAAAGAAATTCCCATTCAGTGAAAGGTTCGTTGTAAGATTCTGACTCACAAGTGGTGAAACATAAGGTGACAGCTTCAGCCTGCTGTTTTTGATGAAGGAAAGCAGCTGGATAGGAGGCCGACGCTGATGCCACTGCAAAATGGGTCGCAAGATGTTCTGCGAGAACTAATGGTTCCGTACAAATGCCATCTGGGAGGTGAAGGCCTGGGAGGGTGGACTGCCGATGGCAACCTTGGAGAGAGCGAAGTGTAGCCCATACCCGTGACAGAGGGACAGTGGAACCAAGGGAAGAAACGAATCGTTCCCAACATATCCGCTTGCTCTGTTTGATTAAATAACGGGCTTTAGCGCGAAGGCGCTTAAAGGTAGAAAGGCTGGCTACAGATGGGTGCCTCTTAAAGTGTTGCAAAGCTCGACGGCGATCACGGATGGCAATGGCAATGGCCGTACTCCACCACGGGACTTGCCGACGACGAAATTGTCCAGATGAGCGCGGGACAGCAAGGTTAGCAGCGCGAACAATCGCGTCAGACACGTCACGTAGGATGTCATCAATACTACCCGACAAAGAGGGAGAAAACTCGACCTGTGCAGTATATAGAGGCCAATCGGCGCGGTGGAAAGACCAACGAGGTAACCTGTCCATCGGGGAGCGGGAAGGGAGCGTGATAATCAACGGGAAATGGTCACTATCACAAAGATCGTCGTGTGGCGACCAGTGTAATGAAGGGAGGAGAGAGGGAGAAGAAAGAGAAAGATCAATGGCAGAAAAGGTACCATGACCAGCACTGAAATGAGTAGGGGAGCCATCATTAAGAAGGCACAGGTCGTGGTCTGCAATAAATTGGTCTATAAGAAGACCTCGTCTAGATGGAAAGGCACTGCCCACAAAGGATGATGAGCATTAAAATCCCCAAGGAGGAGGAAGGGAGGAGGAAGTTGCTGAAGAAGGGTGGTTAAGGCAGCAGGTGTAAGAGTCCTGTCAGGAGGGAGATAAAGATTGCATACTGTGACTGCAGAGTCTAAGTGGACCCTAACAGCAACCGCTTCCAATGTAGTGTGGAGAGGAAGCCACGTGCTAGCAATGTCTGTACGGACCAACGTACAAACGCCACCAGAAGCCCGCAAAGGTCCGACCCGATTTCGACAGAAAACACGGAACCCACGGAGGGTCGGTGAGTGAGCATCAGTAAAATGAAATTCCTGGAGAACCACACAAGCTGCTGAGTAGGACGAAAGAAGGGATTTCAATTCCGGAAGGTGACGATAGTAGCCATTACAATTCCATTGGAGAACCACAGAACGATGGTTTAAATGAGGGCTGAACACGCTAAATCCAGTCATACCGCCGGGTCCCCACCCGTCACCGACAAGGAGGGGGCGACATCCATAAACGACAGGTCAGAATCCGGTTGTGAAGCCGGGGAAGGGACCTCCGGTGACACCAGAGGCTCTTTGTCCCGGGACTTATGTTTCTTCTTCTTTTCAGGCTGAGATCGAGGAGGGCTGTGTGGCATAATGGAGCCAGCTGCAGCAAGATCAGGAACAGAAAGAGACCGGGCGACCGGGGGGCCGATAGACCGCGGCTCTCGCGGTCGCCGCGCTGCAGCAGACCTTTGACCTGGAAGGTGCCGGGAAGGGGCATCCCGGGAGAGGCGCCCTTGACCGGCAGACGCCGAAGGAGTGGGACACTTCTCCGGCTGGGGAGGGGGAGCAGCGCCCAGAGGAGAAGGTGTGGGAGCCGCAGGGGAGGGGGGAAGGAGAGGGGTCCGGGATGGGGGTAAGGAAGGGGGAGGAAGGGATGAAGATGTAACCAAGGCGTAACTAGATGTCATGGACACAGGGTGCAATCGTGCATATTTCTTACGGGCCTCTGTGTAGCTTAAACGATCAAGAGACTTATACTCCTGTATCTTTTTTTCTTTCTTATAGACTGGGCAATCTGCTGAACGTGGAGAATGACTACCATGACAATTTACACATACAGGAGGGGGAACACAGGGACTCCCCTCATGGAGTGGACGTCCACAGTCACCACAGAGAGGGTCCTGGGTACAGCGAGAAGACATGTGGCCAAAACGCAAGCACTTAAAACACCGCATAGGAGGTGGGATGTACGGCTTCACATCACAGCGATAGACCATAATCTTAACTTTCTCAGGAAGGGTATCCCCTTCAAAGGCCAGGATAAAGGCACCAGTATCAATACGATTATCTTTAGGACCCTTCTGAACACGCCGAACAAAGTGAACACCCCGCCGTCCGAGATTGTCCCGAAGTTCCTCATCAGTTTGAAGGATGAGGTCTCTGTGAAAAATCACACCTTGTACCATATTTAGAGACTGGTGAGGGGTAATGGACACGGGAATTGTGCCAAGATGGGTACAGGCACAAAGGGCCGCAGATTGGGCAGCCGAAGCAGTTTTTATCAGTAACGAACCCGACCGCATCTTGCTCAGGGAGTCCACTTCGCCGAACTTGTCTTCAATGTGTTCCACAAAGAATAAAGGTTTGACACTGGTGAAAGTATCTCCATCAGTCCTGGTGCAAACTAGATAACGGGGGAAAGGTTTTGCCCCTAGACGACGGGCCTGACCCTCCTCCCAGGGGGTAGCCACGGAAGGGAAGGCCGAAGGGGCAAGAGAAGCAGCACTTGAGGAATCAGTACCACGCAGAGAGACGGCCGCAGAAGAGCGGCCAGAGTTTTGGACCCGTATGCGTTTCATCTGCATAGCGTCCGCCCTGATACCACCCACTCCGATCAGGGGCTCTCCTCACAGGCGCCACCCAGCCACAGCAAGGGCCGTCTGGCACGGCGGCCATTGCCGGGAGTTCCGATGCTCCAGGATGACGAGCAACCACTCCAAGGCATGCATGAGGAGGTCACAGCTCAGGTATCAGAAGTGTGATCCCTGTGTGTTCAGGGGGCTCAACCAAAAGGGTACATAGCGACCCCACCACACGGGCTGGCTACCGTGCTGGCTATGCACCCTAGTATCAGACAACGACGTAAAAGAAAAGGTGGAATGTACTAGGAGGGCACACGTCGGAGACACTAGGTAAGGTGCTCTTCCCCAAATGGCTCACACTACGGAAGAGAAATTTTGGAATGGAGGTCAAACCCCAGAGGGGGACCAAGGAATGCCAAAAGGAGGAGATGATTACGCAACAAAGCCGGAGTGTAAAACCAACAGAACCAGGAGGATAGCGGGGGCCAACATAAGCAAGGACACCAATAGAGGGAGAGGAGAGGGCGAGGGGAAAGGGGTATGGAGGGGAAAGGAGGGGAAGGGAAAGGAAATGCAGCCCGGGAGAGAAAGAAGGCTGCAATGGCTCGGGGCCCCGTGCTCGCCACGCACGTGTCCACGAAAGAGTTGTGGACCCCCTGGGGGGAGTTGTCAACCGAGCTGTGTGTAGGAACGAAACGCTCTCCCACAAGAAATCGTCATCAACCTTGTGGCCACCACGGGAGCACATTGTAGAACTTGCATTGTCGTCCGTGGTAATCAGAAATCCTATTGAGAACCGTAACCTGCCTTTCGCAACTTCAGTGAAATTATTATATTTTAATTAAAGTGTAATTTATCTTCGACTCATTGCGTATTTATTTCAGTTGCCTTTATTGCTACACTGTAGCGGCTCTTTCTCTGTATGGTGCAAGCTTCATCGAGGTATGTTAGTAGCAGTGATACAGCAAGCGAAAATTATTTTCTTCCTTAAGATTTGCACGCTAGTGTATTTTGCTGAAACTGAGTCAAAAAGTTTCTAAAAGTCTATGATCGCCACCTAAAGTTGGGAATCTCATTATACCGTTCTATGATGTCATTAACGATTAGCATATGGTCCTTCGTTCCATATCCTTCTTTGAAACAAGCTTGTACTTTTGCCTGATTGACATGTGTCCTTTATCTGTGTGTTTGGTGCTAATTTAGCAAACGTCATGTACAATACAGACAGCCATCCTCCTTTTCTACATACGTCGAATGGGATCACTCACGGAATGTAATTATTCTAATCATAATTATTATTATTATTATTATTATTATTATTATTATTATTATTATTATTATTATATTATTATATTATTATTATTTTAATGTCCTGGCACTTGACCCGCTTGATTCCCACTGCGATGTTGTTATGTATGAATTACATCTTTCAATCGTGTACACCCTTTTAAATGTTCTTTGTTCACGGCAGAACCATTCTTGTGACACAGAAGGCATTCTGCAAGTGCAGGATATTTATCTTACGCAGCAGGGTGACCAGTTGGTGCATCAGGCACTACTGAGTCGTCTATGAGATTTTTCCAGATCTTTCCCTCACATGAAATTTTATTGGACCATCTTAATTCCTCTTCAGTGGTGTTTTTAATAATTCGTTTCACTGCAAAATAAACTTCAATTTTTCCAGTATGTTTAATTTTTCTGGCCTTTTTGGCTTGAAAATTTGCTTTTTTATTACCATCGAAGCCCTAGCGAGATGGCATCCACTGAATTTCAATTGTCTTCTTCTGCTGTAGATATTTCATTGTTTCCTGGGCTTCTTCAGCATGAACAATTTTTGGATCTTATGTGTTGATAACTGCCGATATTGTTACTCTGGTATCACAAAATGTAAATGCTTTGCGAGTTTCGGTAAATACTTGTTTATCTGACTGATGGCTGTAAGTTCAATATCAAAATTTGAGAGGTGCAGTCCTAAAGATTGTCAGAAAGATAAAATGTTGTATGTTCCTACGCCAACATTTCCTTCATTTTCCAATAACAAAATACCTGTGTAGATGTGGAGCTACCGATCCACAGGGTATCTCAGTATTATTCTTCCAATGCTGTAGCTCTCATTATTAATTTAGCCATTTACTTTTTATAATTAGCCATTATGTCTAGTTAGTATTGTAATTCCGGCACCACAACTGGAGAGAGTGGGAAAATAAATTTTGCAGCATCAACTTTCGGCAGCTGATCATGTGATCTTACGTCTTGTATTTTTTGGATGAATCTAATTTGGGTTTTCAGCTGTCTACTATTTTTGTTATAGGAATCTTTATGTTTTAGATATTTAAGATGGTTGGTGCCATCAGAATCGTCGTGTAAATAATGGTAAGGTACATGTTTCTTTTTGAGGTATCATGGTTCATCTGGCTACTATTAATTTCTATACGAACTGTGAAATGGCCGCCATTAAGGTTTCACAAAGTCCGCCATCTTTGGCACTCATGGCATGTCTCCTTCATTGACACAGCATCACCATGGAATTCCCAGCCAGGTGGGTTCAGCACCACGCGGCCAACGACGAGTCATGGCCCGCCGAGAGGCCCCAGCGTGGCCACGCCAACTCCAAACTTAGAATATTTTCAGGGTGCCACAACTCGCTCGTTACCTCACATTGGGCAGACGAATCAGTTTCTCATAATGAAGCAGTGCTAATCTCTGAATACTTATTTCAATAGGGTCTAATCCAGTTACGAGAGCCTGCTGAAAAATGATATCTCTGAACTTTTATGTGAAAACTCTTAAATCTTTTGTTTTAAAAAAAGAACGTTATTAACATTCTAAATCCTCTTTCTTCGTGTCTACCTATTTACGAGGGTAATCCCAAAAGTAAGGTCTCATTTTTTTTTTATAAGTACATAGCCCTGTTTATTTCTACAATGGTTTACATCAGTTTACAGCTTGAATCGCTGGGACCACAATTAACGCTGAAAGGTACTGTGAGACTGAAAAAACTCAGACGTGCAATTCAGAGCTGGAGAAGAGGAATGTTGAGCAAGGGCGTACACATTCTCCGTGACAATGCTCGCCCACACATCACTCGGCAAACCGTTGCTCTCCTGCAACAGTTTCAGTGGTACATAATGACCCACCCACCCTACAGCCCTGACTTGGCGCCCAGTGGCTATCACCTGTTCCCTAGGTTAGTAGAACATTCGGCCCGAAAGCGATTCAGCTCCGTCGACGAGGTGAAAGAAGAGGATCATAACTTTCTGAACAGCATGGCAGCGAGCTGGTATGACGTGGGCATACAAAAACTGCCACAGCATCTACAAAAATGCATCGACAGAAATGGCGATTATGTCGAAAAATAGATAAATGTTCAAGCTGTAAACTGATGTAAGCCATTGTAGAAATAAACAGGTGTACGTAATTATAAAAAACTAGATCTTTCTTTTGGGATTACCCTCGTATTTCTCAACATAGTCACTCTGGCAACGAACACATTCCTCCCTACGAGAGACCAGTTTGTTGATAAGGCCAACGTTGAATGTTTGACGGAACCATTACCTGGCCTCTGCTTGCACCGCTTCATCATTGGCAAAGTTAACTCCTCTTTGAGTTTTGGAATCGGATCGAGCCAAGTCAGGACTGAGTGGAGGAAGATCGATGACAGTGAACGCAAGGCGTCGGATTGTTGCAGATGTTGGTCTCGCATTGTCATGCTGAAGGAGAGGGTGCTCCATGCGTGGACTAACTCTTCGAATTCGAAACTCGATTACAGCACGCTGTGTCTCATGTACCGACATTGTAACGTTACTCAGCGGCATGTTACACCCTTCAATTTGCAGCCGTCTAGCGGAAAAGCCCTGCAGATATGTAGATATGAAAAACGAAAATGCAGAATGTTAATGATATTTGTTTTATCTGAAAAGCCTTACGAGTTTTCGTATAAACAATTCGGAGGCATTACTTTTTTGCACGCAATTGTTGAATTCTCATAGATACTGAAGGTGCTGATTTTACTCCACCAGTAATCTTTCTTAATGCTTGTTTCTGAACTTCTTGTAACATAATATTTCTGGTAGTAGCTGTAACAACATGTGTTAAAACTGTCCTTAATGTAAGTTTTGTAGGTGTTGCTGTACAGTGCCCTTGAACATCTCCATTTACTATCAACTAATCTCGTCACTGCACTGAGCCTGTTCCTTGCTTTCTCAGCAGTTATGTTTACATCAGTCTTAATTTTCGATCCATATGTACAACTAAACATTTAGGGTGTTCATTCCGCTGTATAGCTCTTTGACTGAAAGTGAAATTCATTTATTTAATAATGACATCCCAAAAGTAATGCAAGATGAGGTGTATAAAGGTATTAAGGAATGAAGAAAGGCAATAGTATGAAGGTTTATACTTTTTTTTTTCTAGTGTTTTCAAATACATAGCGCGACGATTTGACAAGTTCTGGATACCTATCATCTTACAGTTGCACCGCTTGCCTGTTCTGTTGGCGAGTTTCGCCATTAGCGAAATTCATGCCCAATTTCTCCACGCTCGTACACATTGTGAAAGTCTAAAAAACTTCAAATGCATGGTTTCTGGTCGCCACAATAGTGAAAGGGCGGAAAAATGCTTCAAATGGCTCTAAGCACTATGGGACTTAACGTCAGAGGTCATCAGTCCCCTAGACTTAGAACTACTTAAACCTAAGTAACCCAAGGACATCACACACATCCATGCCCGAGGCAGGATTCGAACCTATCTATAAACGTTAAAATTTATTTGCACGAAATTCGTCACATTACACTATAAATTAGCGGAAACCCCACTTTGATTTATTTATTTATCCGTTCTGGATGTTCATAGATTTTTCTTAAATGCAAGGGGCTGCTACAGTGAAGCTGTCTACAAGCATGACAAACCGGTACTCTGGAAGTCGAGAAGTTTCAATTCTTGCTTAAACATTAGACAAATCGACTTATTAAGTAGGTTTTCTTTTTCCTCCTCAATTTATATCGTGCGGTATACATTATAACTACTACCTTCTGAGAAAAAAGTCGTTATGTAACACAGAAACAGAATGTCATGTTTGGCCCGTTATTACCTCAAGTAGTTTTCCGTCTGTTTGCAATTCTGCGAAATACCCACGAAGATGAATCGTATTACTGGTGGCTGTCTTGGAGAGCAGCCGCCGCCCGTTTGTGGTTTCATTTCCCATCTACTGGCAGATGGCACTGCGAAATTGTTTTCTGCTAGTCGGTACGCAATTTCGCACAATTGTCACAGCTATGTTGAAAAGTGACTACTTCTTTGGCCTGTTATATCAGGACGGAGTGCAAGTGGAAGAAAGAGACGGTAACACTCCATTCGTCTTCTCAGGCTACAAACACGGAGGTTCCAGAACCTATTTCGATGAAAATGGAGCCACAGCAGCTTCAATCCTGGGTATTACGTGTGTGGTGCCCGCAGTCCCACAACTCAAGGAACACCATATTCACCAATATAAGCTGTTGACAGACAACCAGATTTATTTATTAGCAGTTAACACATTACAAATTATCATCAATCTCACAGCTATTACATGTGATACCTGCGCTATAAATACTGGTTAGAAAATTTTTAAAAGACGTTATAGTCGCTAGTGTATTTACTAATAGCAATTGAGAAATAAACCATGGACTCAAAATATGACAACGTACTGGACAATGCATGTATCAGTGCTTCTTTCTTTACACTATACTTTATCAGAATAGAAATCAAGTGTTGAGTGCCACCAAAAATATTCTCAGTTGTCATATAAGAACCGTTCTTGTCCTTCAATTGGGAAAGCGAAGAAGGAAACTTGCTGATTCAAAAAAATCCGATCCACTGTTTTATTGATGACATTCCACTGTCTGCGTTACGGAGTTTCTCAACAAACTCCATTGGTAGACGTTACAGGAGAGGCGTTGTGCATCGCGGAAAGATTTATGAGGTGCATTCAAGTTCTAAGGCCTCCGATTTTTTTTCTACGGACTGGAAAGAGAGAGAAATATGCGCATTGTTTTAATATGAGGCCGCATTCATTGTCAATACGTCCCAGAGATGGCAGCACCGTACGGCAGATGGAATTTTACCGCCAGCGGCGAGAATGAGAACTGTTTTAAATACTTAAAATGGCGACATTTTCCTTACTTGAACAGCGTGCAATCATTCGTTTTCTGAATTTGCGTGGTGTGAAACCAACTGAAATTCATCGACAGTTGAAGGAGACATGTGGTGATGGAGTTATGGACCTGTCGAAAGTGCGTTCGTGGGTGCGACAGTTTAATGAAGGCAGAACATCGTGTCACAACAAACTGAAACAACCTCGGGCTCGCACAAGCCGGTCTGACGACATGATCGAGAAAGTGGAGAGAATTGTTTTGGGGGATCGCCGAATTACTGTTGAACACATTGCCTCCAGAGTTGGCATTTCTGTGGGTTCTGTGCACACAATCCTGCATGACGACTCGAAAATGCGAAAAGTGTCATCCAGGTGCGTGCCATGAATGCTGATGGACGACCACATGGCTGCCCGTGTGGCATGTTGCCAAGCAATATTGACGCGCAACGACAGCATGAATGGGACTTTCTTTTCGTCGGTTGTGACTGGATGAGATGTAGATGCCATTTTTCAATCCAGAAACAAAGCAGCCAGTCAGCTCAATGGAAGCGCACAGATTCACCGCCACCAAAAAAATTTCGGGTAACCGCCAGTGCTGAAAACCTGATGGTGTCCATGTTCTGGGACAGCGAGGGCGTAACCCTTACCCATTGCATTCCAAAGGGCACTACGGTAACAGGTGCATCCTACGAAAATGTTTTGAAGAACAAATTCCTTCCTGCACTACAACAAAAACGTCCGGGAAGGGCTGCGCGTGTGTTGTTTCATCAAGACAACGCACCCGCACATCGAGCTAACGTTACGCAACAGTTTCTTTGTGATAACTTTGAAGTGATTCCTCATGCTCCCTACTCACCTGACCTGGCTCCTAGTGACTTTTGGCTTTTTCCAACAATGAAAGATACTCTCTGTGGCCGCACATTCACCAGCCATGCTGCTTTTGCCTCAGCGATTTTCCAGTGGTCAAAACAGACACCTAAAGAAGCCTTCGCCGCTGCCATGGAATCATGGCGTCAGCGTTGTGAAAAATGTGTACGTCTGCAGGGCCATTACGTCGAGAAGTAATGCCAGTTTCATCGATTTCGGGTGAGTAGTTAATTAGAAAAAAATCGGAGGGCTTAGAACTTGAATGCACCTCGTACTACTGAAATTTCGAGAGAGCATTTTCCGGGAAGAGTCGGACCACACATTACGCCCAACCGCCCCCCCCCCTCTCCCTCCCTCCCCACATACGTCACGCGTAGTGCCGCGAAGTGCCGTGGGGACAGTGCTGTGGATGAAGACAGATGTGAGAATCCTCTTCAGATCGCCTCACAATTCAATGCGACATCCACCGGCACTGCTTATGAGACACTGAGTCTGCGTCATCCAGCTAGGGCCTGAAACGGAGTGCTGGATGCAGAAACAACTGCAAACGTTTTCATGCTGAATGCCTATCGCAGGCATGGTCGTACAAAATACAGTAATGTGGTGTCATAATGCTAGACAGTAAATGTTAACAGATTTTCCACAAAGATATAAAGACATATGATTTAGTCTGTTTAATAATATTAACATAAATTTAGCTTCTATCATGAGTTTAATATATACTACTAAATAAAGACAAGTCGTTGTTTAACGTTGTTACCACATATCCTGAAAAGCTGCTGACCGATTGACTTCACGTTTTCATCCTATCAAACGCGCTACATTTTTTAAAAATATATGTACGTATATGTAACACTTCACAGGGAAAAGTTTTTAGCAAAAATCTCGAAAGTTCTTGACCGATTTACTTGAAATTTTTACACGATACTCTAATAAACATTCAGACGGACATACGCTATGTATTTTTTAAAACAACCGTGTATAGTTTCTCTGTCAAACCTACGGCGAAAACGAAAGTACGGTGCTGTGAAAATGTGCGGTTTGGTTTTCTTTCTCGCAGTCAGTTTTAACTCCGATAGCAAGGCTTGCAGGACTGGACTACGTCAATGGGAAGAGGAAGAAATTCCACTGTAGAATTACCTTTTGGGCTCGGAGAAAGAAATAAACGGGGAGATAGATTAGTAGAATTCTGCACAGAACATCAACTAGTTATACGTAAACCGTGGTTTCAACACCATCCACGGAGAAGGTACAGATGGAAAGCCCCTGGAGGTAGGAAGAGATATCAGATCGACTATATTCTAGTTAAACAAACGAAGCTGAATCAAAAACGAGACCGTAGAAACTACCCAGGCACAAACATCGATAGTGACCAGAACGCAGTGAGAGGAAAACGTGATCCGAAATTAGACAATCTTATGAAAAGAACATCTGAGAAAGGTCTGAATAGACTAAAGGATGGTATTGTTAGGTCGACATAGGAGGAACAAAGAAACATCGCTACAGTTATTAACAGCACCACGAATGTTGAAGAAAGTTGGGAGTCCTTAAAAAGCAATATCCCACGAGCAGCAGTTTGGAGAGAAGGCAATCAAAAAAAGAATGCATTACAGAAAGGATAATAACAAAAACAAATTTAAGACGTAAGATGAAACAAGAGAACACTGAGGAAGCACAAAGGCAATATAGAACACTGAGGAATAAAATCAACCATGAGTCAAAACAGGCAGGTAGGAAAGCTGGAATCTGCCTATAACTCAGTTAAACAGTTCTTCCGAAACAGGCAAATAAAATGTAGTTTAATGCAAATTGAAGATGGAATAATATTATATGAGCAGAAAGACATAGTAGAAATGTTGAAACAATACCTTGAAAAACTGTATGCGGGAAATAATGGACATGAAACAACTGAAGGACGCTGAGGGAAACGATTCGGAAGAAGAGAGAGCCATAGAGATTCAATGCAGTGAGTCCGACCTTGCAGGTAGGCAGCTAAAACCTGGGAAAGCCACTGGAGCTCATTACATACCAGCAGAAATCATCATGGCTGCTGGAGAACAGGTACATGAAGAACTGTTCCATTTCATACAAGTTATATACGAAACCGGGGAGCTCCCAACAGACTTTAAAAAATGTATCACAGTGTCAGTATCAAAGAAAGCATCTGCAAACAGACGTGAAAAATACAGGACCCTAAGTTCGATAACACAAGCCTCGAAGATCTTGACCTCTATCATTCTAAGGAAGATATAAGTCAGGATAGATGCAAAGATCATGGACGACCAGTTTGGTCTTAGAAGATGTGTAGGCACACGAGGAGCAATATTCAGCTTACGATTAATTCTTGAGAAAAGACTAAACATGGGTCAAGACATTTTATATATTGCCTTCATCTACATAGAAAAAAACATTCGACAGGGTAGAATGGCGACAGCTTTTTGAAATGCCGAGAGAGATTGACACAAAGTATGAGCACAGAAGAGTAATGCAGAGACTGTTTAGAGATGAGGTGACTGTGGAGAACATCAAGAAGAAGCTACTGTTAAGCAGGGTGTACGACATGGCTGCTCACTCTCTCCTATCTTGTTAAATGGATCCATTCATTCAGAAGATAGTAGATGACGTTAGAGAGAAACTAGGAGACATTGAAGGAATTAATATTCGTGGTGAATCCTGTGGATTCCTTGGGAAGATGGAGGGAATATTTTAAAGAGTTGCTCAATGTAGGTGAAAATACGATCAGTAATGTTTCAGATTTCTAGGTACAATGGGATAGGAATGATGATGGAAATAGGATCACTTTTGAGGAAGTGCAGAAAATGGTCAATAGATTGCAGTGCAATAAAGCAGCTGGGGTGGATGAAATTAAGTCGGAACTCATCAAATACAGTGGAATGTCAGGTCTTAAATGGCTACACAGGATAACTGAAATGGCCTGGGAGTCGGGACAGGTTCCATCAGACTGGACGAAAGCAGTAATCACACCAGTCTTTAAACATGGAAACAGAAAAGATTGTAACAACTACAGAGGTACCTGTTTAATCAGCGTTGTCGGTAAAATCTTCTCAGGTATTGTTGAAAGGAAAGTGCGAGTATTAGTTGAGGACCAATTGGATGAAAATCAGTGTGGGTTTAGGCCCCTTAGAGGTTGTCAGGACCAGATCTTTAGCTTACGGCAAATAATGGAGAAGTGTTATGAGTGGAACAGGGAATTGTATCTATGCTTTATAGGTCTAGAAAAGGCATATGACCGGGTTCCTAGGAGGAAGTTATTGTCTGTTCTACGAGATTATGGAATAGGAGGCAAACTTTTGCAAGCAATTAAAGGTCTTTACATGGATAGGCAGGCAGCAGTTCGAGTTGACGGTAAATTGAGTTCATGGTTCAGAGTAGTTTCAGGGGTAAGACAAGGCTGTAACCTGTCTCCACTGTTGTTCATACTATTTATGGATCATATGTTGAAAACAATAGACTGGCTGGGTGAGATTAAGATATGTGAACACAAAATAAGCAGTCTTGCATATGCGGATGACTTAGTTGTGATGGCAGATTCGATTGAAAGTTTGCAAAGTAATATTTCAGAGCTAGATCGGAAATGTAAGGACTATGGTATGAAGATTAGCATCTCCAAAACGAAAGTAATGTCAGTGGGAAAGAGATATAAACGGATTGAGTGCCAAATTGGAGGAACAAAGTTAGAACAGGTGGACGGTTTCAAGTACTTCGGATGCATATTCTCACAGGATGGCAACATAGTGAAAGAACTGGAAGCGAGGTGTAGCAAAGCTAATGCAGTGAGCGCTCAGCTACGATCTACTCTCTTCTGCAAGAAGGAAGTCAGTACCAAGACTAAGTTATCTGTGCACCGTTCAATCTTTCGACCAACTTTGTTGTATGGGAGCGAAAGCTGGGTGGATTCAGGTTTCCTTATCAACAAGGTTGAGGTTACGGGTATGAAAGTAGCTAGGATGATTGCAGGTACTAGTAGATGGGAACAATGGCAGGAGGGTGTCCACAATGAGGAAATCAAAGAAAAACTGGGAATGAACTCTATAGATGTAGCAGTCAGGGCGAACAAGCTGAGATGGTGGGGTCATGTTACACGCATGGGAGAAGCAAGGTTACCCAAGAGACTCATGGGTTCAGCAGTAGAGGGTAGGAGGAGTTGGGGCAGACCAAGGAGAAGGTACCTGGATTAGGTTAAGAATGATTTTGAAGTAATAGGCTTAACATCAGAAGAGGCACCAATGTTAGCACTGAATAGGGGATCATGGAGGAATTTTATAAGGGAGACTATGCTCCAGACTGAACGCTGAAAGGCATAATCAGTCTTAAATGATGATGATAAGAAAATAGGTATGCTGAAATATGCTGGTGATACCGTAGTGTTAAGTGAAGATGCAGAACAGTTAGAAGCGAGTTTTTCCCAAATTGAAACCACCACTAGCTCTTCCTATAAAACAACTGTGTAAATCTGAAGAGGTTGGAAAAATCAGCCAACCAGTTGTCAAACAAAGGTTTATTAGCCATTGGTGTAGTCGATCAGATACTTAACAACAAAAGGACAAATAAAAAATTTTCAGCGCTAGATGACAATAAACTGAAGAGTAATGAAGATGGAAATGGCAAATTTATTTCGATACCATTTTTAGGTAATGTATCCTACAGGATTGGGTTGGCCGTCTTATGACTAGAAAATACGGTCGTGAAGTTACCTTCTCTACGAACAAAAGTTTGAAGAAAATTTAGTACATACATTAAAAACTGAACAAGAGCCTTTCACAAATTCAGGCGTCTATAAAATCGTCTGTAAAGATTGCCCTAGCTACTATATATGGCAGACCGGCAGAGCTATTAAAGACAGAGATAAGGAGCACCTGTTGGGTAAGAAAGTGGGACATCTCCATAATTCATCATTCGCTGAACATTTACTTATTTAAGACCATTTTCCGAGGGAATTAGAAGAAACTGTAGCTTTAAGTAAGGAAATAAAAGGCTGGAAATTGGATTTATTAGAAAAACTTGAAATTTATAAACATCTTGCTAAGGGAGACGGTAACATTTTGAACGCTCACTTGCAACTCGAGAGTAAACACTTCCTTGATGGATTTAAACCGCTGCTCACGGTCACATAATACGTGATTACCGATCTCCACAAATATCGGTGAATGTGCTGTTTTCCTCAATTTATTTTTTCTCTGTTGTTGAGCTATTGACATTTCGTATCACTAGGTTTCATCTTTCGTGGCTTTGTCAGCACCCCTTCCTACAGTTGATATTCCAAAAATGATATTGGCACAGTTAAGCAGAAGTTTCTCTTTTTCATGTTGTGATGCAACTTTATCCATTTATTATGTACTCCACCCTTTTTGGTAACAGAAGTAATTTTTTGTAACTTATCTTCCGCACACTAAAGCTACGTGCAGTATCACTTTGCTACATAAATGTTTTACAGAAAATTTTATATTTAATGTATACCTCTTAAATTATTGCCTTTATTAGTGGCCGTCTGAAAGAAATTATCATATTGCTTTAATGAAAAATTACGCTACTTAACACCAGCAAGACGCAGTGCTTACGCGCATGTATATGACACTCAGTGGTTTCCCGTTTTCATTATCGCTTAAGCTTCTGTAATGTTATGCGGAAGCGTTTTCTTTTTAGTGATGTTGTTTTAGCTTATATTTGCTCTTCTTTCCCCGTGCATTTGTAACAGTGATCGTTTGTAAACAGAACTCTACCCTCTGCACGTTGAATTTATGGCTCATATGGTTCAAATGGCTCTGAGCACTGTGGGACTTAACATCTATGGTCATCAGTCCCCTAGAACTTAGAACTACTTAAACCTAACTAACCTAAGGACATCACACAACAGCCAGTCATCGCGAGGCAGAGAAAATCCCTGACCTCGCCGGGAATTGAACACGGGAACCCGGGAGCGAGAAGCGAGAACGGTACCGCACGACCACGAGCTGCGGACAATTGTTTGTCAAATCACTCATGTGTGGAATGTCGATGCGAGCGACCGATTGCAGGTGATGTATGCTACGGTCTCTGCGTTCCGTCGCTAGGTGTGGAACGCTTCGCAGTTTCCACTCAGAGATGTACTGTACCTCCCCAGCAGACGGATGGCTAACTACAGATCTTTGACACAGGTAAATGCCTATCGACGCGCGCACGAATATGCAGCAATAAAGGTGTCCAAAAGCAGAAGCCAACCTTATTCAGCAGAATATATGAACAATGAATCAGAAATTGTGGTAATAGATGTAACACGACCTGCTATCACCTACTATAAGCAAATTGTCGACGGTATGCTGAACTCTGTGTTAAATTAACCTGAACCAGACTGGGGTTTATAGTAAGAAATAATATCATCCTATCGTCTAGTGATTCAAATTTTGCTGTTTCGGGAAAGCTGCGATACTTACTGCTACTCAGAAAAATTTTATTCACATTCAATAACATCCATTTAGTTCTTAAACCGTGCCTATGTCTACCACTGTTCAAAAAACGGTTGCGGACAATCTGAGTGCAGACGAAATTAACCACGTATACCTTGCTCGCTTATAAATGGTCACCAAGAGAAGTGTTGGGTGTCACATTGAATTATTAGAAGCCCCACTACAATAAATAAAAATCTTCTTCAGAACACATTGTTACTGACGAAAAAACTTCAATTCCGTTTGCCAAGGCTCGAAACGTCCAATACCACAACTTTAAAGCTCATGTCGTTCAGAATAAACAACAGCTTCAGAAGTTTTGACCACCTCTGCTGCCACTCACATGCTCCCTTTCTATTACCACGTTACTAACATCCACCTAGTTCGACTCTTCTTGCTTTTCCAAGATGAACACCAGTATTTCTGTCCATATTTCTCTTTCCTATCAAGTCATATTCCTAGCGAGAGCCCTCTAACACTATATGGTCCACACTTGCAGCTCTCCTGGTACGAGTTTCTTAAAGTTCTTTCATATCTAGAATACGTATCCAGCTGGAAGCAGACTGGAAAATCTTAAGCTTCCAGTACACCTTACGACATACAAGCATGCCCCATTGGCTCGCTTGACCACGTGGTTTTAGATATTCTACAGAGATAATGACGGTTGGTGTTATGAGCGCTACATATCGAGGTCATCAGAGCTCTTAAAACTAAAGTGTTTTTCTCGCTGATAAACGTCAGTTATGAAACTGAAGCTGCAGTAACTCACAGACGCTGTTTGGTAAATCCTTCTCATAAATTGTCGAAGTGTGGCTATTGGTTGATATTTTTCTGACTGCTAATGGAGGACCACAGAGAGCGAAAAAGGGAGAGAAAGAGAAGGGGAATGTATAAATTATCGTGCCGCAGAGGTAGAAGTTATTTTTGTTTCTTGCGCATCGTGACTGCGTATTTACCTCCTTGGTGGCGGGGAGCCATGATTCTGGAACCCTACATCCGTCACGTCTTTTGAAATTCGTTTCGTTCTTCGATATCTCAACCGCTTCTCAGGCTTTCAGTCTGAAAACGTTACATTCTTTGGCTAGCATTGGGCGCAGTCTGATGTTCTGCTGCCGCAGATTTCACACTTTGTTTTAAACTTGTGTGGTTTTCATTTTCATTAATCCGTTCATTTATTGTCCTCCCATTTTTTCCAGAACCAAACGTCACTTCATAAAGTCCCGCAGTGTGCAGGTCATGACGCGTGTTCCTTTGGAGGCGTAAAAAGTCTATTTTGTTATAATTGAGAAATGTGGTTTTGTGCTGTGACTAACACTAGAAACAAAAGTTAACCTTAGAAAGAACGCAGTTCCTCTTCGTTCTTATTAGCATAATCTATACTACTTCGTTTGAGGACCTCACCTATGTTTTCGTAAATGACAAGTTATCCGAAAAATTAGCTATCCGAACACACTTCGTGTACAACTCTTTCGAACAATTGGTGCTCTACTGTACTTTGCAAGCACATACCTCACACGCTTCACTCCTTCATGACCTCGCTGCACCAGATATATCCGCTTTTATTGCATCCTTAGCTCAAAATAATTAGGTTCTACCATCTGCATAAATTTTATTCTAAAAGTTTGGGACACAACCTCCTGTTCTTGTGGTCTTCAGTCCTGAGACTGGTTTGATGTAGCTCTCCATGCTACTCTATCCTGTGCAAGCTTCATCTCCCAGTACCTACTGCAACCTACATCCTTCTGAATCTGCTTAGTGTATTCATCTCTTGATCTCCCTCTACGATTTTTACCCTCCACGCTGCCCTCCAATACTAAGTTGGTGATCCCTCGATGTCTCAGAACATGTCCTACCAACCGATCCCTTCTTCTAGTCAAGTTGTGCCACAAGCTCCTCTTCTCCCAAATTCTATTCAATATCTCCTCATTAGTTCTGTGATCTATCCATCTAATCTTCAGCATTCTTCTGTAGCACCACATTTCGAAAGCTTCTATTCTCTTCTTGTCTAAACTATTTATCGTCCATGTTTCACTTTCATACATGGCTACACTCCAGACACAACCTACAGTATCTGCCGGCCGGAGTGGCCGTGCGGTTGTAGGCGCTACAGTCTGGAACCGAGCGACCGCTACGGTCGCAGGTTCGAATCCTGCCTCGGGCATGGATGTGTGTGATGTCCTTAGGTTAGTTAGGTTTAATTAGTTCTAAGTTCTAGGCGATTGATGACCTCAGAAGTTAAGTCGCATAGTGCTCAGAGCCATTTGAACCTACAGTATCTAAATATGGGGATAGAGTGATCTAGCAGTAGGTATTGTCTCGAGTCTGGTAAATAGGATTTTGTATTCAATGTTTGATTGCGCAAAGATGCTTTCACAGTTTACAGTTTCTACACAGTAGGACGACACGTGTTTGTTATTTCATCATTCGGTTAGATTGGTTGGTTGGTTGATTTGGGGGAGGGGACCACAGAGGGAGGTCATCGGTCCCACCGGATTAGGGAAGGATGGGGAGCGAAGTCGGCCGTGTCCTTTCAGAGGAACCATCACGGCATTTGCCTGACGTGATTTAGAGAAATCACGTAAAGCCTAAATCAGGATGTCCTGAAGCGGGTTTGAACTGACGTCCTCCCGAATGCGAGCCCAGTGTGCTAACCACTGAGCCACCTTGCTCGATCCTCTGTCAGAATTAACTAGGCTACTGGTCAGCCGTCTCGTTACGGACATTTTCTTTTGCACTAGTTTCAAAATATCACCCTTTATTTGTATCCGATGCATCATTATAGCTACCATGCCTCATAAATTTCACATATTCGATAAAAACCGCCATTTACTTCCCCGCGTGACCTTTATGAAACGCCCCTGTGGGCTACAACACCTGTGGAACAAAACTATCTCTCATGATTTCTTAACTTGCAAATCCTGATAGAAACTGCAGCGCTCCCTCCCGCTACTGACTACTAGGAATGTGTCGACACATCCTGGCAAGATTCTATAGCGCACTGAAACCTTTCATAAAAGTGTGAATGAGGTATGAAAAAGCATGTGATATTTTCTATAAAAAATGCCTCTGAATTTTCTGTTTTGAAGCGAAATCTGTCATGCCAAAGAGGTTAACAGAGAAAAATGTTACTAGGTGATCATTTATTCAGCGATGTTTCTGAAATTTCTAATCTTGAGTCAAAGGCTGTTAATACTTGGAGAATCAGAGAGTGAACTTCTGCTATTCGTTTGACGAATTATACGATGTCATTCCACAATTAATTAGACCAATAGATACTTTCCATATACTGTGTGTACCTCTATTCCCAAAACTTTTACGGACAATATGACAGATAGGCTTACAAATGAGCACCTTTGGTTTATTCAGAGTCTCGCTAAAACCAATTAGAACCTTCACAAGGACACACTGTTACTGGCAATGAAATTGAAGTTTCTTATGCTCAAAACTGTCAGGCAACGAAGCTTACCAACTACACTAAATACATGAGAGATAAAACACTAAATTAAAAACCTCATAAAAACAGTCTTTTGAGAAAGAAACCGTAGGCTGTTCATAGATTTGTTTCACCCTTTGAGTCATGTTCAATGCTAATACACATTGTATAACACTAAAAAGGTTAAAATAGCTAATTCAAAATTTTCCCACGAGATACGTTGTCTTTCGGCTTTGTCCAATGCCACAACTTGAAATCTCATGTTCTGAAACCACAACAAATTCTAACGCTTTCGCTACCAAATTATTGACCACTTGTTCTACAGGTCACATACGCTCACTTTCGATTACCACATTTTTATGAAACTAAGAGATATTCCACGAGGAAAATATTTTCACTTAGATGACTCCCTCAAAGGCGTGGAGGCAAAGAAACATGAAGCTAGGGTACAAAACGTATATTACTGAGTAACATATATTTTTGAATTTTCATGTGAGTCTGCACGAAAGTGAGGTAGCACCTATATACCAAACCAAACTGGAAGTTTCTGTGCTATTCATGTGTACATTTAATGTCGCTAAATAAGCGATGGACCGGCTTTCAAATCACTGCCGTATGTGAAAAACATGTGGGTGACAATGACAATAAGTGCTAATTTTGAGCCAGCCTGGGTGGCCGAGCGGTTCTAGGCGCTACAGTCTGGAACCGCGCGACCGCTACGGTCGCAGGTTCGAATCCTGCCTCGGGCATGGATGTGGGTGATGTCCTTAGGTTAGTTAGGTTTAATTACATCTAAGTTCTCGGGGATTGATGTCCTCAGAACTTAAGTCCCATAGTGCTCAGAGCCATTTGAACCATTTTTTGCTAATTTTGCACACCTGCGAACCAGTAAGTTAATACACACAACTTTTTTTGATGCAAAAGAAAATAATTACAAGTGCATGTGCGATTCACATGTATACCTTGTGGACAATTGGTTTAGTAAGTAGGATATTAACTATAGCCTTATATTATATGTTTGTTCACAGATGAAATTTATTATGACACAAACGGGAGTGGAATCCACTCTTCGACAATGTACTCGGGGATAATTAAATTTCAGACAAGCAGCACCTGTGATTTTAAATGCAGATAAAAGTGATTTATGCTTGGCAATTTTTTCTGGGTCATACAAGACTCCTAAATAAAACAGTACTTGGATAGTGCACAGCTACACTTGTTCATTTTGAAAGAAATGTGTCCCTCTTCTTCAAAAACCACATTCCGCATCACGCCGTTTATGATGAGTACTGTTCCCGCAACTAGCTTCAGAAAGTGGTCTTCATGACCCTAAAAATTTAAGACCGTAATCCGTTTCCTTTCAAATACTTGCAGAGTTGCGCGCATACTATCGTCTGTCTACTACAGGTGGAACCAGTTTTTCGTCCTAACCAGCCCACTGTTTTCAAGGTGGCACACTGCTACCCGAGCAGTCTAGAAAAGACAACTATCGTGAGAGCCCGGCACTTTCCACAGCAGCAACGCAGAGCTGGTTTTGTTTCTGTGAAGCACGTAAACAACTAGCTTTCTGGGACTCTGACAAGCGTGAGAGTGGAGCTGCTACTTGAACCACAATATTGAAAAACGATTATTTGTAAAACAAGTCAATATTAAAAATTAAGTTACCTCAAATACTGGTATTAGCAAATAACTGAGTGCAAATCGTAAAAGAATAGGTTTGTTCTTCCCATTCAAGGTATTTTCCTTTCTGGTTCTATTGATTGTCCCGCGTCCGGCCATCCTAATTTAGGTTTTCCGTGATTTCCCTAAATCGCTCCAGGCAAATGCCGGGATGGTTCCTTTGAAAGAGCACGGCCGACTTCCTTCCCCATCCTTCCCTAATCCGATGAGACTGATGACCTAGCTGTTTGGTCTCTTCCCCCAAAACAACCCAATCCAATCTATTGACTGAAATATCTGAGGTGAACCAAACACGAAAGGACTGGGATTACAACACCAGCCCAACAGCATTACTTGAATCAAATTCGCTTCAAGGGAACATCAGCATTTCTTCAAAACAGGCTCAACTACTCTCTACCCTCCGTATCGAACGTGATGTGATGTTATTCTAACTTCCACATTCTGATTCATTCAGCTGTTCTATAGTAACCATCTCAGCCACTAGCATATTATGGAAAACTACTGTCGTTGCTCCGATGTCATCGTCGCAGCTTCCGTGAACAGTAAACCATACATATCATAAAAATGATGGTGTGTGTGTGTGTGTGTGTGTGTGTGTGTGCGCGTGTGCGTGTGCGTGTGCGTGTGCTCCACAGCTCCTCCTTAAACCACTGAACCGATTACAATCAAACTGGGTGCACGTATCCATTACTGCCAGGCAATAATCGCTGTGGGAATGAGAACCACCTACCTGTCATGGTTCAGAGGGTATGACGTCATAAACAATGAGATGCTTGAAAAACTGCATCATCACGCGTGACCTTTTAATTCTGTGCTGCTCACTGTATTCGCAATAAATTTCGCAGGCAGTGTTCACACGTGCCGCTAAATGCACCTACAAAAGCACATCAGCGTACCACATATAGAACAGGAGATATGTCGTCCTAAACACTGAGGTGCGTAAAAAAGTGCCGCATTACGCATGAAGTTTAAATTATTAATTCTTTTCTATTAACTCTATTCGCAAGACATCTTACGAACAGTACCCACATATGCCGCTGACTGTACGTACAAAATTATATCATAAGACAAATTTCAAGCGCTATGTAACCATAAACATTGAGATGCGTTAAAAAAGGGCCGCATCATACACAAAGATTTAGTACATTTATTCTTTACTACTAAAACACTCCTACAATCGAGTCTATTTAAAGAAATTACTGACACCTGACAGCGGTTTTGACAGCTTATAACTGCAAAGTTCAAACGGCTGTAGGCGAAAACGATAGACGTCTGGAGAGTTATGACGAGCTATTATCACAGAGAATTTTCCAAAATTATGTTGTAGACACACGAAGTAACTGCGCCCAACGAAGAGAAACTGTCCGGGATCGTGTTTCTTAATTTGGAACCTGTACTGACACATTTGTACATTAAGGATATTTCTTCGAGCGTTTGTTTCGTAATTTCCTAGATGTTTTCACGAATACATGGAAATCTAATTTTGCCAGTATTTCACTACAAACGCATTTCATTTTTTGTTTTCGTTTCTAATAGAAAATCGGCAAAATACCCGGGAAGTGTCGGGTTTGTCAGCTAGTATTGTTGTACAATAATTTTGTAAAATGAAGAAACCGCACAACAGCTGCTTAACCTACAATCTGTTGTTGTGTACATGACCGGTTTCAAAAACACTTAAAATTGCATCGCCTGCTGGAAAAAGTAAAATACGTTGTGACTTAGCAAGACAGCCAAGTCACAACGAGAGGAAGCCGAAAGGCACGCGTTAAGCTCACGCAGATTGGCGTGAGGTCTGAAACAGTTAAAAGGAAATGAGAACTTAGAAAATGGACGCAGTTGCTGTAATACTTAACTTTAATCCACATTTGTAGAACATCGCTCTTGATGATACATGCTTCACAATATTAAATATCAATTGAATACGGCTCCTTGCTAGGTCGTAGCAAATGTAGCTGAAGGCTATGCTAACTATCGTCTCGGCAAATGAGAGCGTATCGGTCAGTGTTGCTTCGCTAGCAAAGTCGGCTGTACAACTGGGGCGAGTGCTATTACGTCTCTCCAGACCTGCCATGTGGTGGCGCTCGGTCTGCAATTACTGACAGTGGCGACACGCGGGTCCGGCGAATACTAATGGATCGCGGCCGATTTAAAAGCTACCACCTAGCAAGTGTGGTGTCTGGCGGTGACACCACAAAATCACTTAACCATCTGAAGTCAGCCTCATCCCACTGTTGTTCCGTGTCAAAAGGATAACAACACTATTCCTGTTTGTGTTCCCGGCCGCGCAGTATGGGGGAACGTTTTTTATGAACTTATGTCCCATTTATCCTCTTGACATTGCACGTTTAGTTCCATAACAACATTAGCGAGAGGGTGACCTCAGATGGTTAAGTGATTTTACTTTTGACACTAGATGATGGAGCTTTAAGTGTTCTGAAACCGGTCTTGTACACAGAGGCCGCGCGGGGTAGCCGCGCGGTCTTAGGCGCCTTGTGCTGGCTTGCGCGGCTCCCCCTGCCAGAGGTTTGAGTCCTCCCTCGGGCATGGGTGTGTGTGTTGTCCTTAGCATAAGATAGTTTAAGTTAGATTAAGTAGAGTGTAAGCTTAGGAAACGATGATCACAAATTTCCAAATCAGGATGGCCAGACACGAGTCTGAACAATCGTCTTCCACAATGCGCCCGTCCTGCACACAATAAAACACTGTGCAGCAAGCAACCATCATGCGGTATCTTCATTATAAAAAAATGGACGTCTACAGTTGCGGCGGCCCCATAAGAAGAACCCTTATACAATAAAATCGTACCATCAATTTTAGGAGACATTTAGGAGATTAATTATGTGTCGACTTATGCTAGACTGGGACTCGAATTCGTGTTGTGTTCTCTAGTCCGTGGACTGGTTGGACGCAGTTCTTCAGCTAGTTTACCTTGCGCAAGACTTTTCATTTCTGTGTAACCCCAGCAATCTGTTCTGTGGCCTTCACTCCGAAAACTGATTTGGTACGGCTCTCCACACTACTTTATTAAGTCCAGGCCTCTTCATTTCTGCATAACTACACCCCCTTGAACTTCCTTACTGTATTCAAACTTTGGTCTCCCTCTACAATATTCACCCCTAAAGCTTCCTTCCATTAAAAACTGACAGTTCCTTAATGCCTCAAAACGTGTCCTATCAACCAGTCCCTCCTCTTAATAAAGTTGTGCCAGAAATTTATTTTCTCCTCAATTTCATCCACTACTTAAAAGAATGATATTTTCACTCTGCAGCGAAGTGTGCGCTGATGTGAAACTCCTGTGAAGTCTGGAAGGTAGGAGACGAGGTACTGGCAGAAGGAGGGCTGTGAGCAGGGGGCGTGAGTCATGCTTGGGTAGCTCGGATGGTAGAGCACTTGCCCGCGAAAGGCAAAGGTCCCGAATTCGAGTCTCGGTCCTGCACAGAGTTTTAATCTTCCATGAAGTTTCATATCAGAGCACACTCCGCTGCAGAGTGAAAATCTCATTCTGGAAACATCCCCCAGCCTGTGGTTAAGCCATGTCTCCGCAATATCCATTCTTCCAGGAGTGCTAGTTCTGCAAGGTTCGCAAGAGAGCTTCTGTGAAATTAGGAAGCTGGGAGACGAGGTACTGGCAGAAGTAGGGCTGTGAGGAGGGGGCGTGAGTCGCGCTTGGGTAGCTCAGATGATAGAGCAGTTGTCCGCGAAAGGCAAAGGTCCCGAGTTCGAGTCTCGGTCTTGCATACAGTTTTAACCTTCCAGGAAGTTTCATCCAGTGCTTTTCTATTAGTTATCTGATCTACCCATCTAACCTTCAGCATTCTGCTGTAGCACTACATTTCAAAAGGATTCATTCTCTGCTTGTCTGAACTGTTTATCATACAGGTTTACTTCTGTACTACGCTTTTCTTGTTGTGGTGGTCCTCAGTCCAAAGACTGATGCAACTCTCCATACTACTCTATCCTGCATATATCGCTACGCTCCATAAAAATGACTTCACGAAAGGCTTCCTAACTCTTTTATTTATATTGTATATTAACTAATACCTCTTCTTCAGGAATGCTTTTCTTGCTATTGTATGTATTTTATATCCTCACTTCTCCGGCCGTCATCAGTTATTTTGCTGCCCGAATATCCGACATCTTCAGAAAGTGAGTGTATAAACTTTTATATTTTATTAGGAAAAATTTACTTGAAAAAAATTACAGGATGTTGTTGATACAGTTGTTGACTATTTTTTACACATAATCGCCATCTCATTCAGTGCTTGTGGAGAGCCACGGTGCAAGCTTGTTGAGACCCTTCTCGAAGAATTCTCCCGCCAGCTACTTCCCCACTTCAGAACATCATTCTGCAACTTCTCGTTCGTTGAAAATTTAATTCCACTTACGTCTGTCTACAGAAGGCGAAACGATGATAATCTGAAGGCGTCAAGTCAGTGGAATATGGGGGATGGTTCAAAACATTCCAACCAAATGAGTCCAGGAGCTCATTAGTGGCTAAAGCTGTGAGGATGGGTGTTGTCGTTCAACAAGTAAACTCCTGTTGTCGGCCTCCTCTTCCCTTTATTTTGAATGCTCCTCTTGATTTTTCTTAGGGTCTCGGAATATCGTTGTGCATTAATAATTTCCGCCTGAGGAAGAAATTCGACCAAAACGATGCCTTTTCTGTACCAAAAACAGCGATGCCATGTTTTCTTTGTGCGAAATTGTGGCTTTGATCTTTGTTGGATGGAGGATTGGCGTCAAACCACTGTGACGACTGTAGAGCTCAGAAAATTTTCATCTTCTAATTCAAGTCATCGTGGTTTTGATCTTTGGCGGATGGGAGATTTGTGTGAAGCAACTGTGACGACTATTTCTCTCAGGCATATAATGAGCCGCCCATGTTTCATATCGAGTCACAGTAACATCTCAGAAAATTCTCACCTTCCAATTCAAGTCATTCAAGAAACTCGTGGACGCTACTGACCGGATTTTTCTTATGCTGCTCTGTCAGCTGTTTTGGGACCCATCTCGCGCACACTTTTCGGCATCCCAGCGTCTCTGTCAGTGCCTCGTACTAGAGAGTTCTAGACAGTTGTGGAAAAATCGTAGAAATTTCGTCCACTGTCAATCAGCGGTCTTCACTAACAATTATTTTGCATCAACTCATCAATCAAAATGGAAGGTCTTCCACTGCTCGATTCGCCACGAACACTTGTTCTGCTTTCACTAAACTCCTTACACCACTTAAACGCACCCCTCCTGTCCATAAAACCTTCGCTGCAAACCGTTTTCGTTCGCGAAACAATTTCAGTAGTTGTTATTTCTTCCGCAAGTAGGAAGCTGATCAGAACACGTGGCTCGCACTTGGTGGGATTTCTTATCAACATCTTTCGTGAAACTGGACACTGCAACTTGAGTTTACGTATTACCGTGTTCCTGCGGAGCTCGCCGTCCGCTCTACCACTCAGTTCTGTCACCCTTCAAGGGAAAAAAATACAAAAAACACAGCCTTTCACGGTCACAGTACACGTATTTTCTTAACATGCCCCGTAGCAAAATTCATCTGCTACTTTTAATGTATAATTTCCTAATCTACTTCTTTCAGAAGCGCCTGATTTACAGCGAATGCATTCAGTTACCCTTGTTTTAATTATACTGATGTTCAACATGCAATCTGCTTTCAAAGCGCTATCCTTTCCCTTCAATTGCTCTTCGAAGCTGTTCATCGAAAAACAGCTTCTTTTTTATTTTAGTTCCTCGCCCTGAACTAGCAATTCCCTTTCCAAATTTCTCCTTCGTTTCCTTCATATTCAATGTAGATGTTGAATAACATTGGTGACAGTCTACTATCCCGTTTCACTCCCTTCTCAACTATGGCTTCCCTTTCATGTCCTCCAACGCTTACAACTGCAGTTTCTGTACAAGTTGCAAATAACTTTTCGGTCTCTGTTTTGTTCCTGATACTTCCAAAATTTTTGAGTGTAGTCCAGTCAACATTGCCAAAATCTTCCTCTTAACCATACATATGCTATAAATGAAGGTTTGCCCTTCTGCAACCTATTTTCTAGAATAGGTAGTAGGGTCAGTAATGCCTGGCGTATTCCTACATTTCTCCAGAATCCAAACTGATCTTTCCCGAGGTCGGCTCCTATCAGTTTTTCCATTCTTCTGTAAACAATTCGTTATATTATTTTGTAACTATAAGTTATTAATTAAATGGTTCGGTGGCATTCACGCCTCAACACCTGCCATTTTTTGGAAATGGAATTAGTGTATTCTTCTTGAAGTCTGAGAATATTTAGCCCGTCTCATGTCTCTTGCTCACCAGGTGGTATAGTTTTGCCTAGCTTTCCGAAGGATCTTAATATAATTTTAAGGAAATGTCGTCTGTTCCAGAGGCCTTGTTTCCACATACACCGTCTGCTCAAATAATTACGATACTGATTTTATTCATGGCGTGTAAGCGACGTCAGTGCAGTAACGGTAGCAGCTTGAACCATCAACCGTAAACAACTGGCGTGCATTCGACCAGTCACACGTAAGCAGGCAGTGGTAAGTATTGGGCGTGCGAATGTTGTGTATCGAAGATATCGTGTCACAAATCTACTCGCTAAATCAAGTGTTCAAGATATACTCCACAATGTGATGAAAAGAGAAAAGTGTATGTAAAGCTAGTTCCACACCCTTTGACTCCCGAACAAAAATCACGACTTGTGGACGCCTGTCGCGACTTAATTGGAATGCAGAACATGGGCAGTTATTTTCAGGAAATTATCGTCGTTGGTGACGAGATTTGGTGTTATCAATACTAACCGACCACAAAACGACAAATTTCGGAAATTCACCGGAATGGTCGACGCTTTGACAACATAACCCACATTTAAGGCAATGTGACGTGCGAGTTAAACAACATCCGAAAGAAGGAGTTTTCTGACAGTTTCACGTGGTTGTATGAACATTCTGTTCGTTGTACTCAAGTGAATCGAGACTAGTAGAACATCTGAAACACTGAAATTACCATCTTGACGTTTCTTTATTTTTAATTAATCTACATGCGAAGCTTTTTGCACTGTGTGAGACTTCCGGTGATATGTCAGATTCTTCTCGCAATATCACATCTCCCATCTCATCTTCACCTACTGCCTCGTCTTTCCCTCTCTAATATTGTCTTAAAGTTTGTTTCCCTTCTTTACTTAGTACTGGATTTCCACCTGAGCTCTTGATATTCATACAATTCCTTCTCTTTTCTCCAAATCGTATATCTACATAAATTTACTCATCGTGTTCGTTGGTCTCTACAATTTTTACCGCCATCCGCCCCACACTTACTTCCTTTAGCAAACTAAGTAATCCTTGATGCCCCAAGTTGTGTCACATCAAACTATTCCTTCTTTTAGTCGAGTAGAGCCTAAAATATCTTTTCTCTCCACTTCGATTCAGTACCTTTTCAATAGTTACCTGAGCTACGTACCTAATCTTCAGAATTGTTCTGTAACACCACACATAAAAAACTTCTACTTTCCTCTAGCCTGTAATGTTTATCGTTCACGTTTCACTGTCATATAAGTGTACGCTTCAGGCAAATACTGTCAGTCCTAGACTGTTGAACATCTGTTCTACTGGCGAATTTGATGGTGGTTTTTGGAGATTTCCGACATTCAGCCAGTAGAATGCTGTCCCTCAGTTACCCCTTTGGCAAACAATTCTTAAATTTATATCTGTTATTAACAAATTTGTCTCTTTGAGAAACACTTTTCTTGGTATTGCAAGTGTGTATTTTATATCATCCCTACTTCTGACATCGTCAGCTATTTTACTGCCTCAATAGCAAAGCTTACCTACTACTATCAGTCTCTCATTTCCTAATCTAATTTTTTCACCATCGCCTGATTTAATTCGAATACCCTCTGTTACCCCTGTTTCAATTTTCTTGAAGTTCATCTTATAATGTCTTTCCAAGATACTCTCAATTTCGGTCAACTTGTCTTTCATGTTCTCAACCGTCTCTGGCTGAATTACAGCGGCATCGGCGAAACTTATAGCTTCTTATTTCTTCACAATGAACTCCAGTTTCTTTTTCCAATTTTTCCTTTGTTTCCTTTACTTGTTGCTCAACGTACAGACTGAACAGCATCCATCACAATGACTGTGTCCTTTTCACGTCTGTTGACTCATATAGTTTCAGTCATCTTTCTGTATTAGTTGAAGATAGCCTTTTCCTCCTCGTACTTTATCCATAATTACTTCAATATTTCGAAGAGTGTATCGTAATCAATATTCTTACACGATCTTTCTAAATCTAATAATGATACAATTGTGGATTTGACTTTGTCAAGCAGTAGGACGGGTATTGTTCCCCTTACTACTACACTTATACGGAACAAGAGCTACAAAATAAATATCTAGAAGCAGTTGATATCTAAAAGTAGTTGAGAGGATCTAAAGCTTAGAAACGCGCACACTGTTATACAATGAAGTTGATGAATGCGTAGGACTCAAGCGAGGACAGCATTCCTCATAAACACGAAAAGGAAAAAGTACTAGAGAGTTAATCACACGCTAATGAGAGAACACTCAAAGCGATGATTTAAGCTTAATCACGGCCCAGGATTCATTCGTTGGTGTTTTGGTTGGCTTTTTGTGCAGGTAATCACTCACCTACAAGTGTGGCGTGAGGCATTTCGCTTGTGTACATCGTGTCTCACGAAACAATTGATAGTCACAGTTGACTGAAAACAAATGCTTCCTCTTACTGAAGTAAATGTATTACATGTTTGTGCAGTTCTGTTAGAAGGTGAAGGGCAAGATTAATATTATTACCCGCTTCTTGTACGTATTACGCGTAAGTCAGGCAGATGTTAGGAGATGTAAAACAGGTTTACAGTCTTCTCCGGCCCTACATGTACAGCGTTCAATGCCCCTGCACCCACGTGATAGCTGCAGTCTGGAACCGCGCGACCGCTACGGTCCCAGGTTCGAATCCTGCCTCGGGCATGGATGTGTGTGATGTCCTTAGGTTAGTTAGGTTTAAGTAGTTCTAAGTTCTAGGGGACTGATGACCTCAGAAGTTAAGTCCCATAGTGTTCAGAGCCATTTTTGAACCCACGTGATAGATTGTGTGCCTGGATCACATGACAACGCAAAATTAGTGTTATTTATACCTAATAGTACTTCAAAATTACGTTGCCTAAATATATGGGATGGAGGCAGGGGACAAGAGGAGTCTCTTGCTCCCTCCTGGAATCTCCGTTGAAGCTTTTTATTCATCAGACAATTCTCACACATGTCTATTAGCGGCTCCACTAAACTGCATGTTGAACACTACTGAGCCCGAGGGGCTTTAGCAGTCGCTTTATAGATCTTGAATTTTTTTGGTTGTCTGGCTGTTCATGGGAAATAGTGCCTACGGTTCTGGCGCTATCCTCGAGCTACGGTGGAAGCATAAAGCCTCAATTTCGAAATACTGTCCTCGACCTTCTGTCTGTAACTTCCTCATGCAGCCCTTATGGGACTGCAGGCTGCACAAAGGAATCCAACAGCAGTTTACCGTTTTCTGTGGATGAAAGAGACTCCTGATGACATTGTGAGTATACAGTCAGTTTACACGACAGAGCTAGTGCAGTGCTCTCTGGAGAATACGACCATGCTATACTGTAGGTGTGTTCATCTATACTTATCTTTGGGAGCTAAATACATCCGTCAGAAATAGATAACACCGTTTTCTGCGATAGAAAGTGAGAAGTTTCAAGGTCGGAAGATGTCCTCTCCAGGGACTGAGACCTTTTCAAACTCTATGGGATGCAACACAGCCCCAAATGAAGCCAAAGAGCTACGAATTCTGGAGTCCAGTTGACCTAACTGCACAACATTGATACACTGCAGAGACGAGGACTGCCTTGGTTCAGTCCTAGACTGTTGAAAGTCTGTTCTACTCGCGCATTTGAGGGTGGTTTTTGGAGATTTCCCACATTCATCTAATATAATTCTGTCCCTCAGTTATCCCTTTGCCAACCAACACAAAAAATGTAGCTTAAAGACACATTATATTCAACTTTAGTTATGCCAGTCAACATTAAAAGTAGAAATTATGGAAGTAATGCAGTAAATTCATTAACGTGGCCAGATGTGAAGTATCGTAAACGGACAAAGAGACATAGACCAAAATTGAATAAGTGTTTGTTAAAGCTTTTTCCCTGTTTCTCCATTTTCAGGGACATTTACGTGGCAGCTTTTATGAGTTATTTTTGTTAAAATCCAACAGGATTTTCTCAGTCGTTCTGAATTTTTAAGTTACAGACTTTTAATTTCATTGCCATCCTAACATTACAGGAATATAATAATTTATTGTAAATATTTTGTACCTACAATAGTCCATAGCTCGTTGGTTATCCTGATGACGTAATTTCAGATTGTTGAATAAAAATGGTTGCATCCATATTGATATTAATAATATCAAAAGATTGCCTACACGATTTAGGTGCCAAATTAATCTATCTTAAATACTCTAAATGGATAATTAACAGCCATTTGAGATACAATTAGTTCTGTTTATTATCAAAATTAATATTTAGGTCACAAGGCGTTCTCAAACGCACGGGATTAGCTCTATCAAAAATGGCAATTTTAGAATCTTGCCGAATCTTGGAAAAATTTTTGTTTCCTCTTGGCTCTTGTACATATTGATTTCCCTACAGCTTACAACACATTTTTCTCAGAATTTCGCACATCTTGCACCAATTTACATTGTAGAACGCCTATGCCAGGCTAACAAACCCTACGAACGTCTTGATTTTTCTTTAAGTCTTGCTTCCATTATTAACCGCAACGTCAGAACTGCTGCTCTGGTGCCTTTATCTTTCCTAAAACCAAACTGATCATCATCTAACATATCCTCAGTTTTCTTTTCCATTCTTCTGTGTGTTATTCTTGTCAGCAACTTGAATGCATGAGTCGTTAAGGATATTGTGCGATAATTTTGCACTTGTCAGCTTTTGCTGCCTTCGAAATTGTGTGAATGATGTGTTTCGAAAAGTGAGATGGTATATAAGTCAGATGGTGTATCGCCAGACTCATGTACTCTATACATCAACGTGAATAGTCGTTTTGTTACCACTTCCCCCAATGATTTTTTAAGTTCCAATGGAATATTATCTATCCCTTCTGTGTTATTTGATCCAAAGTCTTCCAAAGCTCTTTTAAATTCTGATTCTAGTACTGGATCCCATTTCTCTTCTATGTCGACTCCCGTTTCTTCTTCTACCACGTCATCAGATAAGTCTTCTCCGTCGTGGAGAACTTCAATGTACTCTTTCCATCTATCAGCTCTCTCCTTTGCATTTAACAGTGGAATTCCCACTTCACTCTTAATGTTACCACCCTTGGTTTCAATTTTACCGAAGGTTGTTTTGACTTCTCTATATGCTGAGTCAATCCTTCCGACCATCATTTCTTTCTTGATTGCTTCACATCTTTCACGCAGCCAGTTCATCTTAGTTTCCCCGACTTCCTATTCATTTCATCCCTCAGTAACTTATATTTGCATATTCCTGAATTTCCCTGAACATTTTTGTAGTTCCTTCCTTCATCGATCAACTCTTAACCCATGGTTTCTTCGTAGTTACCTTCTTTATACCTATGTCTTTCTTTCCAGCTTCTGTGACTGCCCTTTTTAGAGGTGTCCACTCCTCTTGAACTGAACTGCCTACTGAGCTATTCCTTATCGCAGTATCTGTAGCCTTGGAGAACTTCAAGCGCATCTCTTCATTCCTTAGTACCTCCGTATCCCCTTTCATTGCACATTGATTCTTCCTGACTAGTCTCTTAAACCTACTCTTCATCACCACTAAATCATGATGAGTCTATATCTGCTCCTGGATGCGCCTTACACTCCAATATCTGATTTCGGACTGTTATTTAATCTAACTGAAATCTTCCCGAATCTCCCGGCCTTTTCCAAGTCTACCTCGTTCGACCTATACTTGAGTATTGCTCATCAGTGTGGGATCCGTACCAGGTCGGGTTGACGGAGGAGATAGAGAAGATCCAAAGAAGAGCGGCGCGTTTCGTCACTGGGTTATTTGGTAACCGTGATAGCGTTACGGAGATGTTTAATAAACTCAAGTGGCAGACTCTGCAAGAGAGGCGCTCTGCATCGCGGTGTAGCTTGCTCGCCAGGTTTCGAGAGGGTGCGTTTCTGGATGAGGTATCGAATATATTGCTTCCCCCTACTTATACTTCCCGAGGAGATCACGAATGTAAAATTAGAGAGATTAGAGCGCGCACGGAGGCTTTCAGACAGTCGTTCTTCCCGCGAACCATACGCGACTGGAACAGGAAAGGGAGGTAATGACAGTGGCACGTAAAGTGCCCTCCGCCACACACCGTTGGGTGGCTTGCGGAGTATCAATGTAGATGTAGATGTAGATGTCTACCTCCTGCTCCTGTAATTTTCGAATAGAGTGTTTGCTGTAGTCCGCAGCTCGTGATCGTGCGGTAGCGTTCTCGCTTCCCGCACCCGGGTTCCCGGGTTCGATTCCCGGCGGGGTCAGGGATTTTCTCTGCCTCGTGATGACTGGGTGTTGTGTGATGTCCTTAGGTTAGTTAGGTTTAAGTCGTTCTAAGTTCTAGGGGACTAATGACCATAGATGTTAAGTCCCATAGTGCTCAGAGCCATTTGAACCGTTTTTTTTTTGTTTGCTGTTAATAGCTTAAATTTGTTTGCAGAGCTCTATAGACTTTCTGCTCTCTTATTCCTACTACGAAGCCGATACTGTCCCGTAACCCTTTCTTATACTCGTTCCCCTAAAACAGCATTCCAGTCCCCCATGACTATTATATATTCATCTCCCTTTATGCACTGTGCTACCTTTTCAGTATCCTCATATACTTTGTCAATCCCTTCATCTTCAGCTTGCAATGTTGGCATGTGGAGCAGAAATATCGTTGTCGGTATTCGTTTGCTGTCTGCCCTGTTGAGAACAACCCTATCACTGAACTGTCCACAGTAACACACTCTCTGGCCTACCTTCCTGATCATAACGAATACTACTCCTGTTATACTACTTTATGCTGCTGTTGATACTACCTTATACTCATCTGACCAGAAATCCATGTCTTCTTTCGTTTCACTTCAGTGACAAACTGCTAACACTCCATTGAATTTTCCCAGTTTGAGAGTATTCCACGCCCCGACTCGTAGAACGCTATCCATTCGTTGATTACTGAATCTTTTTCTCAAGGTCACCTCCCCATTGGCAGCCCATCCTAGAGATCCAAAGGGCGACATTCCGGAATCTTATTCATACTACTATATAACTGTCTAAATCTAGAGAAGTTGTTGGCCTGTTTTCTTCAGACTTTTATACGATACTCTAAGACACTTTCGGGTGGTCATAGACTTTATATACAGGATGGAGAAAAATTGTGTCACGAAATTTTAACCCTGGATAGCCGATGCAAGTAGGAACCAAAATAATAATGTTGTATAGGTCGAGAACGCACAATTTTTAAATTACGGAAACTTGGCGCCATGCGCTCCGATTGACCGCGGGATTGCCCCGTTACTGGATTCTCCGTACAGCGCATGACCGCGAATGCTTTGCCTGCCGGACATCGCGATGTATCCAAGGCGGCCCGCACGATCGGAGGTAGCGCGCCAGGAACAAACCCGTCAACAGCTGTTATTTCGCGTACAGAAAGTCATTTACAAATTGTGTCGGCCCTGAAAAGGGCCTTTTTTTTTTAGCTGGGACATTGTTTACTTAAAGCAGGTGCTCGAACTGGCGACCCTCTGACGCGACACAAGCTTGGTAACGTCGAACGGTGTTTCGCAGGACTCTTTCAAAGATTCCTGGCATTGCCCTGATGTGATTGGCGGCATGTTGAATGCGATCTATTAATTCCTCTTCGTTTCTAGGTGGTTCGCCACCGGGTGGGTGAAATAGAACCTTGAGGAATCCCCGTAGTAAAAAGTCCGGTGGCGTGAGGTCTGATGATCGCGGGGGCCTTGTCATACGAGCAACTCTGTCAATTACCCGGCCGTCGAAGAATTCATTTAAATATCTGCGCACAGCACGACTGTTACGTACGGGCGCCCCATCATGCTGCAACCACATGTGTAGCCGTACGCCCAGGGGAACATCTTCCAGCAGGTCAGGTAGAGTTTCTTGTAAAAAGTTAAGGTAATTTGCCCCGGTAAGCCGAGGAGGTAGACGGACTGGCTCAATCAGATGGTCACCCACAATGCATGCCCAAATGTTGGGCGAAAATCGTTCCTGGTGTCCGTGGACGTACGGGACGTGAGGATTTCCCCTTGCCCAGTAATTAAGGTGTTGAGTGTTGTAAAGACCATCCCGATGGAAAACAGCACAATGGCGGGGAAGTCGGGATCTCGTGCAAAACGTCGCAGAAACCACCGGCAAAACCCTAGCCTGTGTTCATAGTCCGCCACAGGATTTAGGTCTTGGACAGGGTGGAAACTAAATGGATGGTGGCCTTCATCCCTCAAAACCTCCCAGACTAACCGATGAGTGGCCCTCACGTCGTGTCCAACTGCTCGGTTGCTTCTCGTAGGTGCTTTCTCGGAGTGCTCGAGAGCAGTCTCTTCGAATGCAGCATCCCTTCGTGCTTGAGGTCTCCCAGCATCACCATGATATCCCGCTAACGAGCCTGTTTCGCCAAGTCGCCGGTGAACTGCTGTAAACGTTTGCGAGTGTGGGTGGCGTCTTGCTGGGTACCGTTCCTCATACAACCGTCGAGCTTCATGCGCATTACCGTCGGCTAGTCCATAAACAAAAACCATATCTCGTTGTTCTACAAACGAATACTGTGCCACTATGCTTACTGTATGACTAAGTCGCAGGTGACGTGTGTGTGCTCCGAAGCGAAGCTTACGTGTGAATGCCTCTGATGTGAGGTGGAGACAAACAGCAATACCTATTCGACACGCGTGCGTAACACGTTGGGGCAGTGACGGGGCGAGGGACGTTTGTATGTGTGAACTGTCAACCACAGCGCTGCCCGTCAACCGACGAACATCAGGGCAATCCCACGGCCAACAGGGGCGCGTGGAGCCAAGTTTCCGTAGTTGAAAACTTGTGCGTTGTCGACCAACACAACATTAGTAATTTTGGTTCCTACTGGCATGGTCTATCCAGGGCTAAAATTTCGTGACACAGTTTTTCTCGACCCTGTATATCTATGTCTATATAAGGTGTTAAAAATGTGCCGAATACTTTGATAAATGGTAGTACTCATCGAAACAAGAAAATAAGTCCAATTAATATGGGTCCCGAAATGCAAATGTTGTTGTACGTGCTGGCAGCCATTGAAGACGTGTCCGTGTAGTGTCTGTAATTAGCATGTTTTTCTCTTCAAATAAAGGAACCCAAATATCTCTAAACCAAGTTCCAAAACTTAATTGATAATTCTTTTCCTGGAACAGTTACTGAAAACTTTTAATTGTATTAACTCTAAACTGAGCTTTCATATAATTGTCAAATTCCTTGTGGTACCAAAATTTTCAAATGATTTACAGTATGTTTTTTTAACATGGTCTTGAACCTTAATTCATTTATTCATTTTCGTACGTGCACCATTCATTTTCTTACATGCACCAATCATTTTCTTACATGCACCTTTTATGAGAAATTAATAAACATCTATTTTCTTAGTGCACCAATCATTTTCTTAAGTGCACCTTTTATAAATAAAAACATTAGGATTCATTTTCCTTACATGCACATTTGTAAAAAATATACTCTTTGAATGAAAATGGGGTGAGCTAGACTTGAACATCTGTAGTATAGTAGGAGGAAAAAGGGGGTTGTGGATAACTGGCTCAGTTTCTGACAAACCCGGAAAGTGAACCAGAAATTTAGCTAGTCAGCCACAACCTCCCTTTTCCTCCTACTCACATGAAGAACCAAGGGGCTTTCGAGAGAGCTCCACCACTACCATTCAGCAAAGACTGCTGCATATGGGCCTCCGCAACAGGCACCTGGTTCGCGCACACTTGCTGACTGCTGTTCATCGGCGAGAAAGCCTGGAATTTGCCCACCAGTACTGCAACTGGACATCTACTGCGTGGCGACAGGTGGCCTTTTCAAACGGATCACATTTTGTGTTCCATCGAGCGGATGGCCCTTTGAAAGCAAACATCCTGCAACAATCGTCAGAAGGGTTGAGACCGTGTATTGATACGCAGGAAAAACCAAGAGCCCGCAAAAGATGTATTTTGCTACGCCGGAAGTCGAGAACAAACGATAAAAAGTTCTCGTGTGGAGAAGACGTATTTTTGTAAGATGTGTGTGTGGTAGCCATTTGTGTTATCTGAAAACTATTTGTGCAAAACCACGAGAGTTTTCCTTTCCTCCGCGCACATCTCAATGTCTCAATGTCAGCGGCCTGTATCGGTAGAGCCGGCCGAAGTGGCCGTGCGGTTAAAGGCGCTGCAGTCTGGAACCGCAAGACCGCTACGGTCGCAGGTTCGAATCCTGCCTCGGGCGTGGATGTTTGTGATGTCCTTAGGTTAGTTAGGTTTAACTAGTTCTAAGTTCTAGGGGACTGATGACCTCAGCAGTTGAGTCCCATAGTGCTCAGAGCCATTTGAACCATTTTTTTGTATCGGTAGAAGAAGCCCGATCAAGAACTAATGTTAAACACACGGTCAAGAGAATACTTACGGCGGAAGAAGATGAATATAACCAAGGACACCAGAAGTATGCCAAGAGTATACAAGCAATTTGTTTAATTATATATATATATATATATATATATATATATATATATATATATATATATATATATATGTGCAAAACCGGAGGAGGGAGCGTAATAGTCTGAGAAATATTTTCGTTGTGTTCCCTGAGTGATCTCGGCATTCTGGAAGGCACAGTGGATCAACACAAGTACGTATTTATCCTTGGGGACCATGTCCACCCTTACATGCAGCCTGTTTTTTCCTCAGCATAAGGGCATCTACCAGCAGGACAGTGCAACGTGTGACACAGCTTGCAGTGTGCAAGCATGGTTCGAAGAGCACGAAAATGTTTTTAACATATTCCCCTGGCCACAAACACTCCAGATTTAAACACAATCGCGAATGTGTGAGACCATCTCGATCGGACTGTTCGCGCCATTGGACACTCAACCGAGATACCTAGCGCATCCAGCCACGACACTGGAGTCGTCATGGCTCCACATCCCTGTCGGTCTCTTCCAGAACTCACTGACACATCTCGCAGCGGTCCGCGCTGGGAAAGGTGGTTTCTCAGGCTCTTGACAGCTGGTCACGTTAATGTGACTGGACGGTGTGTATAACCAATTACTTTTCTGCTTCTCTGTTACGGTACGTGTTTGCCGCCTTTCCTCTGTTTCTTATTCTATAACTTCATGTGGGTGAAACACCTAGTGTAGGTTCGATTCCCATGCTGCCACGATCTAGATGATAGAAGGTCCATGCAGGCCAACTTTCGTCTGAAGATGATGAAGTGGTAATATACAGGGCAGCAGGTTCAGCTGATTCGTTATTCAATACGATTATCTCTTTAAAAGCATACAACTGAGTCTCTCCAAGCATCGGTTATTATTGATTTGTATTTTATTAGGTTAGCCACATCGTAACATAGATCCAACTCGTTGATCATGTAGTCATATGCTTCTACCTCGTTAGGTTTCTTGCAGTACATTAATGTACATTTGTCTGCATGAAGAAGAAGAAGTTGCCGAAGTTTGCAGCAGTTTGAAGTGTTAGCATATCTGGCAAAACCTCTTTTACTTCTACTTCATAGATGAACGCTTCATATGCTAAAATTCTGAGACTGCAGCTATTGTGCATGTTTCGCCAGTCCCTCGACCTGTTTAAGTTTTGCATGTACATTTATTTTTTTCACAACAAGATGATATCTTGAATAACGTATATATAAATTTTATTCAATATGCACTGGGTGAAAGACAAAAGCGTCCGCCGCTAAGCTATTTCTTTCCACTCTTTTTTTGGATGCTTTTCAACCAGTTTATCTACGGCATACTTACGCAACTGTCTGTATTTAGTAACTCTAGCTGATTGCGCAACGACCGGAGTACAGGGCACATGGTTTCGTAGAGATTAGCTGCACGACGATAAATTTGTTGCATTACATATATACTTCGTGTTCTCATATGTAAAGGAAAAATGTTAGCACTCTTAGTGTATAGCGGTCTGTCAACGACAAAGCTATCGGTGGCGGAGCACATATTTTTCAAAGGAACCCTCTTGAAGTTTGCCTTAAAAGATTTAGTAAGAAACAGAAACCCTGAATCACAACAGCCCAATATGATTTGAACCCAGTTACTATCGAATGAGAATCGCGTATCCTAACCACTGCAAGACTGTCTACTTTGAAGTTTTTACAGAAATAATGAAACAAAGGTAGTTTTTTGGGTACAGATCGTTTTACTCTTTCTCAAAATATACTTTTTTAAAATATTTTATACAATTTTGCATGCGTTAGACCTAATTCCGGAAACATCCTTTTACTCAAAAGCATTCTGTTGAGGATACAGAAGTTTCTTGAGGTCATTAGAATCAATGTCCAAAGATTTCTTGATAGGCATAAGGGATCGAAAAGGAGTCGATAGAAGAAAAATCGGGCGAACAGTGGTAATGAGACATTAACTCTACGTTTTCCTCTGTTAAATAATCATTTGTTTGATGTCCTGTGACATAGCTGGCGTCATTATGGTTCATTATATGAAAGACGCACTATAAACCCAGTGTCCAAATTTATAGAACCTAAAACAGCTCGAAAATTATGACCTGAAAATTTCGATAAAGATGACGCAAAAATGAAATAAAAGATATGTAAAGTGAATTATAAAATAAATTACAGTAATGAAAAATTTTATAAGAGGATGGAACTGAAATTACAAAAATAATAATTAATTTAAAATTGCTATGGTTTTCTTATGCACTTTCATTTTTCGAAGATGTATGAAAATTATTGTGTAACCATCTTAGCGTAGTTGCAGTGTATGATAGCATGCAGAGTTCTCAAAAGTGACATAACGTCTATTGTTGGACAACAAGTACTTGTAGTTAGAAAATCTTTCAACATCTGCGAAAACAACTGGATTCTTTCCTTCAGTTTGAAACAAGAGTCTAAATATATCGACTCTTTAATGTCGATGTTTCGCAGATGGATATTACGCTTGTTGCAATATCGATTCTAAATATCAATATTTTTCTTTTAATACCCATACTTGGCACAAGTCAACAATAGTAAGTGACTCGAAATCACAATAAACAAATGAACCATCAGCTTGTTTTCAACATGTACGAATACATTCTCGAGCAAAATCATAGCGTTTTTTCTAGAGGCACTTGCATTGTTCATTCTTGGCATCATTATAAGTTAACACAAACTTTTTAAATACGAAGTAAAATCTTAAAAATGACATCTTGAAAAATTGAATATAGTAAGATATCTATATGATGAAAAATTCAAATGAAATTTATATTTCTGTGGCCAAAATATTCGGGGTGTTAGGACTTGTGAACAAAGAATGGTAGATTACACATCAACAAATTCCAGTCATTACTAATCGACATTTCTCCGATTCCCGTAAGTGTTCGAACCTGGAGTGCGTCTGCGCTGAAGAGATCATTGGCCTTCTTCCCTTAATTATAAGTATATTAATTAATTATATTATTTATATATATTTAATATATATAATTAAGGTGAGAAGGTATATATATATATATATATATATATATATATATATATATATATATATATAGAGAGAGAGAGAGAGAGAGAGAGAGAGAGAGAGAGAGAGAGAGAGAGAGAGAGCAGCTATTATGAATTAAGGCACAAAAGAATTACTGGCATTGGCCGCCAGCGAGCTCTGATTGAAATCAATGGGGAAAGTTGAATCATCTGAATCGGTTATTGAATTTTCGTGCTCCCATTTCAGTCTTCTGTTCAAAACTTTGTTCAGAGAACCATGTAACAACATTCCTTTAAATTCGTTTGCTTGAAAAATTACAAAATGACTTCTATGTTATATCAATCAATGAATAACTATCTTCGTCACAGTTGCTTTCTATAAAGTCATTCCAATGTTTCAATAACGCTTTGAACCATTGGTTGCAGCAAGGATGTCGTGTCAGAAGTAAAAAAAATTTCGTGTAAACATTCCATTTACTCAATTTAACTGAAAGACCTATTGGCATATTGTCCTTATCTACCGATTTCGTTTTCAATTTTCTTTTACTACAGGGTTAATTGTGTTTTCGTACCAGTCAATGAATATTTCGGTGTTCATCCAAGAACTTTTTTTGTTATTACAAATTAAGGGAACCCTGAAGCGTCTGAGGCTTTCAGATTTTCCAATGAGGAGCAAAGGCATTTTATGGATCCCCGTAGCGTTTGCACCAAGTAATACTGTTACTTGCTCTTCACTAGTTTTGTAGAATGGAGCTGAACACACTCGCCCAGAAGCTAAAGATTTTGACGGCAAATATTCCCAACTGAATCCGATTTCATAAGCGTTGTAAAGTCCAAGTCTTAGTTATTGTTGTCAAATTATTTCTGTGAACCACCTTTGAAAGAATTTGCTACATTTACATCAGTTGACATTTTTTCACCTTGTATTTTCAATTCGCGAATTTTAAATCTGTGCAGTTATCCGTTACTTGCCACATACGGTTCATAGGCATCTTTTTTTTTTTTTATTTAAATGAAATGGTTTTTCACAGAGCAATCGGTGGCCCAGTTCATCATTTTTGTAAAAACCAATAAAAAGTTTCTTCCTAAACTTAATTTTTTTTTTGGTACTCCCGTCTTCACTATCGAGTAGCAGGTGTACTTCAAAACTGGATTGGAGTTCTTCTTAATATCGCTTTAGAAGTACCTGCACCATGCTTATTGGCTAGCTTAAAACCAGTTGCTCCCTTTTTTAATTAATCAGTTACGTTTATTTTATCTTTAACCGAGCTGCTGTGCTTTGACAGTTTTAAGCACAGACGTAACACTGTGCAGCTATTGGTGACTGTCTAAATCAAACAATAGTAAAACCCGCGAAGTCTAACTCAAACAATAATGTAACGCTTAGGGCGGGCGGGTAATTGGGATGGCTGTTATCGCTAAACAATCTGTTTTCGTTTATATCGTTTCTATTTATTTTTCAACGCTAGTTAAACCTGACTGTTAAAACCGCTCAAAATAGCCAGTTCCTGAAAGAACAGATTTTCGGTTTTCTACTCCTATTATTTCCTGCAATAAATGCAGAAATCGAACAGAGACTGAAAAAGTGTGCTTCTTCAATATCAAGATACGTAGAATCAAAATCTTAAATTAACTTAGTCCGTCCACTGTTGGCTGCTTTCCTCTAAAAGTGATAAGTGATTGAATACTACAAAAAGTCGCCTGTGTTCTCCTTTATGTTCCAATTTTTTGAAGTTCAGTTCATAAAACATGTAATCGAGGATTGTACCACTATTTGGGCAGTACGAATAATCGGTGCTAAAGGGTTAAAACTGAAGTTGAAGAACTCTATTTTTTGTGTTAATTTGTCCGTTTTCAAGGGCTACAACCAGATGAAGGTATATTATGTAGACACAGACATCGTATCAGCTACTGTACTTTCTGTTTTCATTGTAAACTCTGCAAGAAATGACAAGTTTTAAGTTTGTCTTTACATGATATCGCAGTTTTGTTGTGGATCCTACGGTTTTTGATCTTTTAATGCAATTGGAACATTGTACTTCACTGATACCGCACTTTGTAAAACACTTCCTGATAGGGATGTTACCTTCCTGTTTTAATGTAATATCTGACGAAAACAGCGAGATACTACCGTTCATACCAGAAGGGGCAAGTCTTCACAATGAAAACAGTATACCGTACCATCTAATAGACCATGCCACATACTAATACATTATTATCTCGGCAGTGCTGTACCAGTTTCTATGCCACGTATTTGTTGCTCGTTTCTGTCGGCATTGTAATTAAAACAGCACCAATCGCTTTTCTCATTTTCTGTAACGACACAATATTTGAAATCAATGGAAAGATAAAAATTACTTGTTTTTTTATTAAGATTTATTTAACAACCTGAAATTTTAGTGTTACTGCTAATGCTAATTGATATTTGGATTTTTATTCGGTTATTTATTAAAAAAATCACATGATATAACCGAAACCAAATGAATACCGAAAAATACCGGTTAATCACAACTAAAATACCGGTATTGCTTTTAACCGGTCGGTTTTTCCCATCCCTGTGCGGTAGTACCAGCATGACATTCCCGAGTAGGTATTGGCTAGAGATCAAAGATATTTGTTCCCGGTTGACAATCCAGATAATCACCCATACGTACAACTGAGGTCCGGATAACTTGAGTCTCCACTGTACTGTCAGTCTGTGCGAGGTAACGGTGGGTGGCCCGCAATGAGTAACTGTTTAAAACAGCCTTCATTTAGCTAATCTCGTAATCACTACTGCAAATCAGCACCACGTTTGAGCGTGAATGTCTCTAAAACGCACTTTCTGTACGTCGCGAATGTGTTGTCGAGCGTGAATGAAGTTATCTCCGAATTTTTTCCATTTCTAAGTGTGCCGTAATGCATGAATGTGGTTTGCTTTGTAGTTTGTGCATCGTGGGACGTGAAAGTGCAGTGAACAGAGGGCAAAAATCACAGGAATTCGTTTTTTTTTTTTGTATCTCATACACGAATACAAACCGATAATGAAAGATAGAAAATCGAAATATATACTACATATTATGAAGTATCACAAGAAATGGGGGAGTCAAAGTCACACATCCGTGTTAAAAATTCTAGTAATTGTGCTCATCGAAGAAATACACATCTAACTAGTACGTCTGCTGGCTTCACGTGCTTTGACGAAAACGATAGTAGTATCTTTGTCAGTATTTCCGACGCCGGAAATTACGTTGAAATTTGACGATTCCCTTTAGTATAAGATTTAATTGAATACATGGCAACCTGTGGCCGGCCGCTGGTGGCCGAGCGGTTCTAGGCGCTTCAGTCTGGCATGGATGTGTGTGATGTCCTTAGGTAAGTTGGGTTTAAGTAGATCTTTGGGTTTAAGTAGATCTAAGTTCTAGGGGACTGATGACCTGAGATGTTAAGTCCCATAGTGCTCAGAGCCATTTGAACCAATTTTACATTGCAACCTCAATGAATCATAATTTCAAAAATAACTTGGACGACATAAGGAAAACATTTCGATTGGACTGTCTGGTCTTATATCCATGGCTAGTCTACTCTAGAGCAGTTACAGGTGCACTTTGTAACTCGCGTGAACTTTTTTGGCCATACGTAAGGCGTATCAGCTACCATGGTGCAATCACAAACCGTCCATTCGCCAATTTCAAAAAGTTTCACGAACTTGCAAAAATGCTTATGAATTCCTAATGACATAAAGATGCAGTTGTAAAGTAATTTTGTTAATGTTATAACAAACACAACAAGAGTCTAGGAGAAATCGTTAATGCGAATCTTGCGAAATTAGCACAGACTAATCGTACTAAGTTGAACTCATCTTTATTTTTTTGGGTATTGTTTCGTGACTTACACAATTTGCCATTAAGAGGAAAAATGAATACAAATGCCGGTTTCGATGGTTTATTACAGATCAGAGTACACCCAGGTGACGAAACATCGCGAAAAAATTTCGGAAGGGCCCCCCAAAAAAATGCCACCTATATTTTCCATAGAACCCAAAACGATTTAGACTCTGAAACAAACGGCACAGTTTTATGTTATACATTATCCTACAGGTTTCGTGTGTGCGGACACGATGTACTTTCCACACAATATACACAAATAGATTTGAAAACCGACGTCGAAGTTTGTCGAAGTGGTTAAAAGAGCAAGTTGGCCTGAGTGATAAAATCATATTGGAACACGATTTATAACCAAAAATTTTTTAAGATCAGAAGATAACAGTTTCAATAAATGTAATTAACGCGATCTTGGCTATAAAAAGATTTTTCAAAAAGAAGAAAAAAGAAAAATGTTGGTGAAAAATCGGTTCAAGGAGCATCAAAAAAGCCACAAGCTTTTTGTGTGTTGATGGTTCTTTATTTAAGCCTAGACAAAGTGCACTCGAAACCTTCCCTTTTCGGCCGGTCGAAGTGGCCGTGCGGTTAAAGGCGCTGCAGTCTGGAACCGCAAGACCGCTACGGTCGCAGGTTCGAATCCTGCCTCGGGCATGGATGTTTGTGATGTCCTTAGGTTAGTTAGGTTTAACTAGTTCTAAGTTCTAGGGGACTAATGACCTCAGCAGTTGAGTCCCATAGTGCTCAGAGCCATTTGAACCTTCCCTTTTCTGCCATTTAAAGGATTTTATTGATAGTGGAGTAACGCTAAATTCGTAAATTTGGCTTGGTTTCTTGAAGTGCAGAATGAATCATAGATATTGAATCTCCCTGTCCAAGAGCTCCACATATTGTTTAGAGGCCGATGTGCATATTACTTTGCTGTGTAATGGACATTAATTGTCGACGTGAGAGTCTCGTTTATTAGCTAATCATCCTTTTACGGTGTTTCAGACAAGATCAGCAGACGTTTAGTTTTCCATTAATTTCTTATCTGTTACATCGAACAGTTCTACAACATGACAATCCGTTCTGAACCACTTTCAGACTGAAACTTATTCCGTGTAATGTTTTTGCAAATAAATATACAGTTTTTCTCTAGACATATAATGCAGTTTTTCTCTAGACATATATCGAGGCACGCACAGACACGTTGTTGATAACTTCGTAAAATCTTCGTTACTTCTTATGAGCTTAATACTTCAGGAAGGAAGATTAGCTTTTAACGTCGTATGGATAATGAGGTTTTCAGAGACGGAGCACACACTCGGATACTGCAAGGAAGTGGGACAGAAATTGTCCGTGTCCTTCCCAAAGCAACCAAGGAGAGGATCATCAAGTTCGACTTAGGCCAGCCGCAGAAAAACTGAATCAAAATGTCCGGACGGAGTTTTGAGCCCTGGCGCTCCAGAATCGTAGCCGGCCGAAGTGGCCGTTCGGTTAAAGGCGTTGCAGTCTGGAACCGCAAGACCGCTACGGTCGCAGGTTCGAATCCTGCCTCGGGCATGGATGTTTGTGATGTCCTTAGGTTAGTTAGGTTTAACTAGTTCTAAGTTTTAGGGGACTAATAACCTCAGCAGTTGAGTCCCATAGTGCTCAGAGCCATTTGAACCATTTTGAACCAGAATCGTGGTCCACCCCACTCTGCCATCCTCGCTCGGGCGTAACGCTCCAGCGCTAACAGCTAAGTGTTATATAAATGCGGATCAGTCACTAATGTTTTGTTTGAAAACACGACAAACGCTTCCGCTAACACCGGGCAGAAACTGAAAACACCAATCGAAGTCCGGTGAACGAATAATTTTACTTGGAAAGCAATGGGACTTCACTCATGACGCCGCCTGGCGCATTAAGTTATGCGTAATACTCTGACGCACTTCAAGTCGATCACTTAAGGGTCGGTCTCGCAGACACCGGAAAAAGTTTACCTATTTACTTCAAGGCCCAGCTGATTTCAGTTCCAGTTATACAATCAACTTTTTCGTCACAACTGCTGTCTAAATACCCATCGAACGAGAAATAAACAACTGCTTGATAAACCGGAATTTACATCGACACGGGGCAAAGAAATACCTATCTGCAAATAAAATACTGCTATGAGTGATGTAAGCTAATGTGTTTATCGTTAACGCACTGTTACCAACTTCTGGGGAATTGTTATTCACATCTCTCTGCATCCATACGACTTTGTGTTAGGACTGAAACTCAGCGGATAAAACAGAATAAAAATGATTTTAAAATACAGACGTCGAGGTCATTAATTTGTAAAACTATATTCGTGTACAACAGGTGCTTGAAACTTAACAATCGAAAGGCTACAGATCACTTCGTCGAAGAAAAAATACTGCGAAAGTCTTCTAAGCTAGATGCAGGACTCGGAAGGTGACGGTAGACCTGTTAATCAAGGGTTTTGACGAGTACTAGGTATGTTGTAAACATAACTGTCCGAGTACCTGGCTAGCAGCTTTTCATGCGACAGCCTCTAATTTCCAAGAAAATCGATGTTGAAGATTTATGTCTACGTCCTACGCCTGTAACGCTACTCACGTTTGTGGCAAGCGAGCGTAGCGCAGCTGCTAAGGTTGACAGCCAACACGCAGGCAGTAGACTTTTTGTTTCTCCAATTTCATCGTGCAGAATATCAGCGAATAGTACACCTCGCGTTTGTGACAAGCGAGCGTAGTGCAGCTGCTAAGGTTGACAGCTAACACGCAGGAAGTATGAGTTTTTGTTTCTTCAGTTTCATCGTGCAGAATATCAGCAAATAGTACATCTCACTTTTGTGACAAATTCTCATTTTCACAGTAATAATTCTGTTAATACACTGAGGTGACAAAAGTCGTGGGATAGCGATCTCCACTTAGACAGATGGCAGTAGTATCGCGTACACAGTGCGTTGGTAGAGCTGTCATTCGTACACAAGTGTTTCATGTAAATAGTTTTCCGACGTCATTATGGCCGCACAACGGGAAATAACAGGCTCTGAACGCGGGATGATAGTTGGAGCTACGAGGGTCACTCCAAAAGAATTGCAAACTATTTTTTTAAATCCATCTTTTGTTCTACATGTTTGAAAGTTTTACAGTGTGTAGATACATCCTTAGGAACAATATTTTCATTTCTCCACATAATTTCCATTCCTCTCAACTGCCTTACGCCATCTTGGAACCAGCGCCTGTATACCCGCACGGTAAAATTCTGGACCAACCTGTTGGAGGCACTGTTTGGCAGCGTGCACAAGGGAGTCATCATCTTCAAACCTTGTTCCAAGAAGAGAGTGTTTCAGTTTCCCAAAGAGATGATAGTCACGTGGAGCCAAGTCAGGACTGTAAGGCGGGTGTTTCAGTGCTGTCGATCCGAGTTTTTGTGATCGCTTCCATGTGGCCGTGCATTGTCGTGCAGGAGCAAAACATCCTGCTTTTGCCGATGTGGTCGAACTCGACTCAGTCGAGCTTGAAGGTTCTTCAGTGTCTTCACATATGCATCAGAATTTATGGTGGTTCCACTTGACATGATGTCCACAAGCAAGAGTCCTTCAGAATCGAAAAACACCGTAGCCATAACTTTTCCAGCAGAAGGTGTGGTTTTGAATTTTTTGACTTGGGTGAATTCGCATGCTGCCACTCCATTGATTACCTCTTCGTCTCTGGTGAAAAATGATGGAGCCATGTTTCATCACCTGTCACAATTCTTCCAAGAAATTCATCTCCATCATTCTCGTACTGTTCCAAAAGTTCGCTGCGTACCGTTTTTCTTGTTTCTTTGTGAGCCACTGTCAACATCCTGGGAACCCACCTGGCAGAAACCTTTTTTAACGCCAACACTTTCAGTATTCTGCAAACACTTCCTTCCCCTATCCCAACGTAGCGTGACAATTCGTTCACTGTGACGCGTCTGTTAGCAGTCACCAATTCGTTAACTCTCAGCACATTGTCTGGAGTGAGTGCAGTACGAAGCCTGCCGCTGCGCGGACAATCCTCAATATTGCCGAGCCCGCTTTCATCACGTAACCTGCTTGCCCACCGACTAACTGTACTGCGATCGACAGCAGCATCTCCATACACCTTTTCCAACCTCTTGTGGATGTTTCCCACTGTCTCGTTTTCACAGCACAAGAATTCTATGACAACACGTTGCTTCTGACGAACGTCAAGTGTAGCAGCCATCTTGAAGACATGCTGTGACGGCGCCACTCACGGGAACAGGTTGAACTAAGTTCGACAACAAGCGGGGAGGATGTATCTACACACTGTAAAACTTTCACACATGCAGAATGAAAACTGTATTTTTACAAAAATGGTGTGCATTTCTTTTGGAGTGATGCACGTTTCGGAAATCGTTAGAGAATTCAAAATTCTGAGATCCACAGTGTCAAGAGTACGCCGAGAATAACAAACTTCAGAAATTATCTCTCAACACGGGCAATGCAGTGGCCGACAGCCTTCACTTGACGACGAGCAGGGGCGTTTGCCTAGAGTTGTCAGTGTTAGAACTAACAGGCAAGGAAACCTACATGAAATAACCACATAAATCAATGTGGGACGTACAGAGAATGTATCCGTTAGGACAGTAGCGTGAAATTTGGCGTTAATGGGCTACGGCAGCAGACGACCGGCGAGAGTGTCTTTGGTAACAGCACGACGTCGCCTGCAGCGCCTCTCCTGTGCTCGTGGCAATATCGGTTGGACCTACACGACTGGACAACCATGGCCTAGTTAGACGGGTCCCGATTTCAATTGGTAAGAGCTGATGGTAGGGTTCGAGTGTGGCACAGACCTCACGAACCCATGGACCCAGGTCGTCAACAAGGCACTGCACAAACTGGCGGTGGCTGCATAATGGTGTGTGTTGTGTTTATATTCAACGAGCTGGGTCCTCTGGTCCAAATAAACCGATCACTGACTGAAAATGGTTATTTACTTTTGAATATATTGTGGGAATGAACAGTGATCAATGTGTTATAAATATTTACTATCAAAAACAGTCTTGATCACAATTTATTTATTACGGTAACCGCAATATGCACAACTACTGTGCCCTCTAGATTTTTTTTAATTTATTTTTTTCTTAGCACTGATCTGTAAGAATTATTACGTAATCTATGTAAATGGAAGTCTCTTATTAAACCAGTAAATTGTACCCGTGCAGCATGTACTGTACATGTCAGTTAACGATTATTGCAGCCTAATCATTGAAAATCGTTTCAATAAAGACATGTTTCTGCTCAATAGTTCATCATCTGACGTGACAGTCTTTTCCATTCGACTTTCGCAACAACATCGTTAGAAAGAAGACTGCTGCCAAACTGCACCATGGCAACCAGTGCTTCCAAATGGTTCACTAACAGGCCTTGAGAGGGCAACGCTTTTAGTGTCAAAAAGAAGTTCATATATATTGCATGTTTAAGTATTTTTAACGCTTCTTAATTAACAATAGCTGTTAAACAAGCTAAGTTTAGTGTGTGTTTATTTTCCTCTCTTGACAATGTTCTTTTAACTAAGAAATTTTACATTGTTATTAGACCTATAACCCATTGGTTAGTAGTGACATCATTCCGTCAGAAGTGGGTGGAGCCTCCATTATATATAGTAAGACGTGCACTGGTTTCTCCAGTAGTGATTTACCACCAGAAGGAGGTTCTTACACATTGGTAATTCATTGTTTCATAGCTTGATAACTTTATGTAGTTTCTTTAATGTATGAAGCCCTCTAATTACAGCTTTGTATACCACTTGTAGGTCTGAACATGACCACAGTAGTGGTCGAAACTGGTCACCGTAATAAATAAATTGTGATCAAGACTGTTTTTGATAGTAAATAAAAAAAAACAAATTGGTTATGTTTGGCTACTGTGAGACCATTTGCAGCCATTCATTGACTTCATGTTATCAAACAACAATGCGCCACGCCACAGAGCGACGATTGTTCGCGCTTGATTTGCAGAAATTGTGGTCAATTTGAGCGAATAGTTTGGCCGCCCAGATCGCTCGGCACGAATGCCATCGAACATTTATGAGATACGATCGAGAGGTCATTTCGTGCACAAAATGCTGCACTGGCAGCTCTTTGTCAATTATCGGAGGCTATACAAGCAAAAAGGAATACAAACGTCTAAAAAATGAGGTCGACAGGAAGTGCCAAATGGCTAAGCAGGGATGGCTAGAGGACAAATGTAAGGCTGTAGAGGCTTATCTCACTAGGGTAAGATAGATACTGCCTACAGGAAAATTAAAGAGACCTTTGGAGAAAAGAGAACCACTTGTATGAATATAAAGAGCTAAGATGGAAACGCAGTTCTAAGCAAAGAAGAGAAAGCAGTAAGGTGGAAGAAGTATATAGAGGGTCTGTACAAGGGTGATGTACTTGAGGACAATATTATGAAAATGGAAGAGGATGTAGATGAAGATGAAATGGAAGATACGATACTGCGTGAAGAGTTTGACAGAGCAATGAAAGACCTGAGTCGAAACTAGGTGCCGGGAGTAGGCAACATTCCATTAGAACCACTGATAGCCTTGGGAGAGCCAGACCTGACAAAACCCTACCATCTGCTGAGCAAGATGTATGAGACAGGCGAAATACCCTCAGACTTCAAGAAGAATATAATAATTCCAATCCCAAAGGAAGCAGGTGTTGGCAGATGTGAAAATTACCGAACTATCAGTTTAATAAGTCACAGCTGCAAAATACTAACGCGAATTCTTTACAGACGAATGGAAAAACTGGTAGAAGCCGACCTCGGGGAAGATCAATTTGGATTCCGTAGAAATATTGGAACACGTGAGGCAATACTGACCCTATGACTTATCTTAGAAAATAGATTAAGGAAAGGCAAACCTACGTTTCTAGCATTTGTAGACTTAGAGAAAGCTTTTGACAATGTTGACTGGAATACTCTCCTTCAAATTCTGAAGGTGCCAGGGGTAAAATATAGGGAGCGAAAGGCTATTTACAATTTGTACAGAAACCAGATGGCAGTTATAAGAGTCGAGGGACATTAAAGGGAGTCAATGGTTGGGAAGGGAGTGAGACAGGGTTGGAGCCTATCGCCGATGTTATTCAATCTGTATATTGAGCAAGCAGTAAAGGAAACACAAGAAAAATTTGGCGTAGGAATTAAAATCCATGGAGAAGAAATAAAAACTTTGAGGTTCGTCCATGACATTGTAATTCTGTCGGAGACAGCAAAGGATCTGGAAGAGCAGCTGAACGGAATGGACGCTGTCTTGAAAGGAGGATATAAGATGAACATCAACAAAAGCAAAACGAGGATAATGGAACGTAGTCGAATTAAATCGGGTGATGCTGAGGGTATTCGATTAGGAAATGAGACGCTTAAAGTAGTAAAGGAGTTTTGCTATTTGGGGAGCAAAATAACTGATGATGGTCGAAGTAGAGAGGATATAAAATCTAGACTGTCAACGGCAAGGAAAGCGTTTCTGAAGAAGAGAAATTTGTTAACATCGAGTATACATTTGTCGTTTCTGAAAGTATTTGCATGGACTGTCGCCTTGTATGGAAGTGAAACATGGATGATAAATAGTTTCGACAAGAAGAGAAGAGAAGCTTTCGAAATGTGGTGCTACAGAAGAATACTGAAGATTAGAAGGGTAGATCACATTACTAATGAGGCGTTGGATAGAATTGGGGAGAAGAGGAGCTTGTGGCACAACTTGACTAGAAGAAGGGATCGGTTGGTAGGACATGTTCTGAGGCATCAAGGGATCACCAAATTTAGTATTGGGGAGCAGCGTGGAGGGTAAAAATCGTAGACGGACACCAAGAGATGAATACACTACGCAGATTCAGAAGGATACAGGTTGTAGTAGGTACTGGGAGATGAAGAAGCTTGCACAGGATAGAGTAGCATGTAGAGCTGCATCAAACTAGTCTCTGGACTGAAGACCACAACAACGACAACAATACAGGCAGCATCGCGCAATATTTCTGCAGGGGACTTCCGACGACTTGTTGAGAGGATGCCGCTTCTAGTTGGTGCGCTACGCAGGGCACAATGAGGTCCAACACTATATTAGGATGTATGCCATGGCTTTTGTCACCTTAGTGTAAATCAATCATTACAGCAAATTGTCTTCGAGTGTGTATTCCGCCTCTTGCAGAATAGGTCACAGAGTCGTCTTACTTTCTATCGCTTGCATCTTTTGCTGTGCTAGAAGAGAATTTTGGATGATATTTGTCGCAGAAGCACCGAAACACAAATTCGTAGAGCACGACGCACATTTAATGGAAGCTACAACCTAGCAGGCACACGGATTTTTCACAAGCGATTCCGGGAAACACGATTCGTTTGACCTCAAAACGGTAGTTCTCTCCAATTCCTGTCAAAGCAGGTGCACTAATTTGGTGCAGAATTGAAGAATTTATTTGTATGGAATTTTCCCTATGCGATTTCTCGATTAGTCTTTAGCAAGTCGTGACCATTTTCAGTATTTTTTCGTAAACATTTAACCTGTCTCTAAAAATGAAGATCACAGTGTTGGAAAAGTGGAGTACATTTGAGTGGCATGATTTTCCGTGGAAAGTCAATGGTTTTCTTTCATCTACAAAGAGTGGGTCGTAAAGTGTCTCATCAGTCTGCCATCCCCATGAATCAATAACGCAAATAAATTTTTCTAGTCCCCTGTGTAGAATAATGACAGATTTTAAGAACTCTTCGTACAGAATTGTGGTGAACTTCCCGATTTCTTTCAGGCTACAGTTACATACATAATTTACGAGTTAACTCGTCAACTTTTTTTTGAAGAATCGGATGACGATTTTCTGGATAGTTCGCGCATGGATAAGAAAATGCACGGGAATATCTTTCCTGGTGAAGTTATAGTATATTGTGCTGCGAAGGAGTGACTAATTGATACACACTATTGGCGTAAGGTTGCCTGGGAGTGGAAGAACCCGGAAGAATAAGGATTAAACGTCATTAGTACCAACATGTTTATTAACACTAGTCAAGAAAAGTCGCTTTACCAATTAGGTCAACAGGGCCTTTACATATTAAGACAAAATCATCCAGTTACATAAAACAATTTAAGAACAATTACTGACAATCGATGAAACGATCTCTCCGAAGATCCTTAAAAGATTAAGTACAAAACCCAAGAATGCCCCAAATAACTCTGTTTTATAAAATGTATAACACGATTGGAAAGCAGTCCTCAAACCAGGCAGGCAATAAATACACTACTGGCCATTAAAATTGCTACACCAAGAAGAAATGCAGATGATAAACGGGTATTCATTGGACAAATATATTATACTAGAACTGACATGTGATTACATTTTCACGCAATTTCGGTGCATAGATCCTGAGAAATCAGTACCCAGAACAACCACCTCTGGCCCTAATAACGGCCTTGATACGCCTGGGCATTGAGTCAAACAGAGCTTCGATGGCGTGTACAGGTACAGCTGCCCATGCAGCGTCAACACCATACCACACATCATCAATAGTACTGACTAGCGTATTGTGATGAGCCAGTTGCTCGGCCACCATTGACCAGACTTTTCAATTGGTGAGAGATCTGGACAATGTGCTGGCCAGGGCAGCAGTCGAACATTTTCTGTATCCAGAAAGGCCCGTACAGGACCTGCAACATTCGGAAGTGCATTATCCTGCTGAAATGTACGGTTTCGCAGGGATCGAATGAAGGGTAGAGCCACGGGTCGCAAGACATCTAAATTGTAACGTCCACTGTTCAAAGTGCCGTCAATGTGAACAAGAGGTGAGCGAGACGTGTAACCAATGGCACCCTATACCTTCACGCCGGGTGATACGCCAGTATGGCGATGACGAATGCACGCTTCCAATGTGCGTTCACCGCAATGTCGCCAAACACGGATGCGACTATCATGTTGCTGTAAACAGAACCTGGATTCATCCGAAAAAATAACTTTTTGCCAGTCGTCGTTGAGTACTCCATCGCAGGCGCTCCTGCCTGTGAAGCAGCGTCAAGGGTAACCGCAGCCATTGCCTTCGAGCTGATAGTCCATGCTGCTGCAAACGTTGTCGAACTGTTCCTGCAGATGGTTGTTGTCTTGCAAACGCCCCCATCTGTTGACTCAGGAATCGAGACGTGGCTGCACGATCCGTTACAGCTATGCGGAGAAGATGCCTGTCATCTCAACTGCTAATGATACGAGGCGGTTGGGATCCAGCACGGCGTTCCGTATTACCCTCCTGAACCCACCGATTCCATAGTCTGCTAAGAGTCATTGGATCTCGACCAACGCGAGCAGCATTGTCGCGATACGATACACCGCAATCGCGATAGGCTACAATCCGACCTTTATCAAAGTCGGAAACGTGATGGTAGACATTTCTCCTCCTTACACGAGGCATCACAACAACGTTTCACTAAGCAACGCCGTTTAACTGCTGTTTGTGTATAAGAAATTGGTTGGAAACTTTCCTCATGTCAGCGCGTTGTAGGTGTCGCCACCGGCGCCAACCTTGTGTGAATGCTCTGAAAAGCTAATCATTTGCATATCACAGAATCTTCTTTCTGTGGGTTAAATTTCTTGTCTGTAGCACGTCATATTCGTGGTGTAGCAATTTTAATGGCCAGTAGTGTATCTATAGAACGTGTTCAACTAAAATACAACATATAATTCAGAATTACATAAAAGGAGTTCACTTAAAAGGAAAGAAGAGCAATCAAAGCTGCTTGATATGAAACCGCCACACGTCGGGCAACAGACCAGAAATTACTTAGGGCAGGCCCAATTCGCTGCTCACCACACTCCTTTTCATAGGAACAGTGGGAACATGCCGCTATGCACAAACGTACAATGATAGTCTGATTAACACAGAAGTAACTTTTAAGTAAAACAAGTAAAAACTTAAGTCATCACATTACACGCTGACTGTGTAGAAGAAACAGATGTAATAATTTGCTAAAAGATAAAAAGATAATGAGGTAACTGTGCCAAGGAAACCACCACGATTTACATCAGATTGTAAAGAAGTTCAGAGGCCAACCGAGATTCAGCTCCAAATCACGCCATAAGACGGAAACGGTAAATACTTAACTGTCGCGAGAGACGGAAAACGTAGTTGAAGGGAGACGCGAACGGTTGGCTGGTGAACATCACCTACGTTAAGCACAGGCTTGGCTTGGAGGTATGACCCACCAAAATGCATACAACAAGATTTGTCCCCGTAAGGCGGAGAAGCTTGTGGGCTCCACATAAGTAAAGAAACCGACTTGGTGATTCAGTGCACATCGTACCACGCATTAAAAAGGAATGTTTTGAACGTCACGAATACTTCCACATTAAACGCAAAAGAATTATGCAATAGCAAGCAGTTCGAAACCTCAATAATGTGAAACGCAGAATCAAGTCACAACTCTATGGCAGTTACCAAATTGAGGCTACTATGTTTTCAAAAAAATTCAAATGGCTCTGAGCACTATGGGACTTAACATCTGAGGTCATCAGTCCCCTATAACTTAGAACTACTTAAACCTATCTAACCTAAGGACATCACACACACCCATGCCCGAGGCAGGATTCGAACCTGCGACCGTAGCGGTCGCTCGGTTCCAGACTGAAGCGCCTGGAACCGCTCGGCCACTACGGCCGGCACTATGTTTTCATATGAGCAACACACGCCTCAAATCGCTTAGCCAGACACAGGAAAAGGAAACAACAACAACAGGAGGCTGAACCGAAGCCGATATAGAAGCAGCACGACACAAACACGCGCACGAACTGAACCAGCCACAACTATCACGGTGGTGATCAAGATCAGTATTTACGAATGTCGCGTGGTCTCGGCACTGAAGTAACGAACTAAAATCGTCTCACTGAGCATCCAAAGGCGCTGTGCGGTTACAAAGAGTAGAAAAGCTTGGAGCCACCAAGAGATGTGTGGAAGACAACGACCCACCGCTGGCCTCGAGATCTGGTCGGTCAAAGGAATAATGCGACCACTCCGGTTTCCCGTGCACGCCCCTCTTGTCCGGAAGATGCTCAGCCAGACCAACTTCGAGGTCACACGTGTGGCAGAACAAACAGTCAGCCCGTTGCACCATATACCTGCGCTGTCCGTTCTGCTTCAGTCACAGCCTATCCCGGAAAAAAAACCTCAACGCAACTCGCGGCATACGTGCCACGTCCCCTTCACGCCGAAGATCGGGTTCGAGGAGACCGCGCGACCTATCGATCGAGCAACGGTTCCCTGGTCTTGTTCAATTTTTTTTTTTTTTTTTTTTTGGTTCTGCGCAGAGACGCCTCCTGCTCATTGTTCTGCAAAGGATCTATTATTTGTCGATGGTAGTGACAGCCGGTTTGTTCGGTATTAGTTGCATAGTCGAGGTCAAAATTAAGGATGAGTATTGTCGTCTATATCTGGAATTCTTCAGCACCTCTTAATACCTTGTCCATCGTTTAGAGCTCTTTGTAGTTGTCCAAAAATTTGTGTCTTGAACTACGAACGATAAATGGGATGCACATTTGAAGAAAGTGTGCTGTAGTAACTGGTTTGTTAGTGAAATTACACCTAGAAGAGACGAGTGCTAGCCCTTAAAAGTATCCAGGATACCCTCTATGAAGGTTGGAAAGTACTTGATGAGCTGCTAGCGGAATAACGCTGTGGAGGCGTGTAATGAGTCATGTTTCAACTAGCAAAAATTGGACAGATTACTTTCATCTACAAAAGTTTGAACCAATCATTCACATCATTAACATAAATATCGCTTGAAATACACATAAAATTGTTATTTTAGGGAAAAACGTAAATCCTGTACAAATTCTCGAAATTCTACTGCTTCATTTCTCAATTTTACATCCAAAACCAATTCAAATACTATAACTTAATATAGCATAAAGAAAATGTTCTGCTGGAAGAATTAAAACCAACTTTTATTTTTTTTTTTTTTAATGTTCCTGTGGATACAAAATTCCAGGTCGGTCACGTGTACCATTAATGTAGCGTTGAGCACTAATAGATAAATCGACAATCGTCATCATAGTTCAGTGAACTTGTACGAAATATTTACAAATTATGGACACAGTTTTATACAGGGCTGTCTCTCAGCAACCGTACGTAAGTTTCACCACAGGAATCGTACAGCCAACCGGTTGCAAATAGCTGTTTGGTACATAGACGCCGGCCGAGATGGCCGAGCTGTTCTAGGCGCTTCAGTCCGGAACCGCGCGACTGCTACGGTCGCAGGTTCGAATCCTGCCTCGGGCTTGGATGTGTGTGATTTCCTTAGGTTAGTTAGGTTTAAGTAGTTCTAAGTACTAGGGGACTGATGACCTCAGATGTTAAGTCCCATAGTGTTCAGATTCATTTGAATCATTTTTTGGTACATTGACCTATGTTTCGGTGTCTCTGAGGATGTCTTCATCGGAATGAAACTTTAAGGAATCGTAAAATTACATTGCGAGAAAGCAATGGTCAAAGGTTCTAACAGATATGCCCAAGTCAAATATTAGAATTAAACACGTTCAGGCCTTTGGCACGTATGTCTTAATTTTAATTTTTTACTTGAGCATATGTACTCGAAACTTTGGCCATTGCTTTCTCGCAGTATAATTTTACGGTTGCTTAAAGTTTCATTCCGATGAAGACGTCCTCAGAGGAATCGAAACCTAGGTCAATGTACCAAACATTTATTTGCAGCCGGTTGGTTGTATGATTCCTATGCTGAAATTATACAGGGTGTTACAAAACGGTACGGCCAAACTTTCAGGAAACATTCCTCTCACACACAAAGAAAGAAAATATGTTATGTGGACATGTGTCCGGAAATGCTTACTTTCCATGTTAGAGCTCATTTTATTACTTCTCTTCAAATCACATTAATCATGGAATGGAAACACACAGCAACAGAACGTACCAGCGTGACTTCAAACACTTTGTTACAGGAAATGTTCAAAATGTCCTCCGTCGCATGGAATCCCTGATGCAGCCCTGGAGATTGGCGTATTGTATCACAGCCGTCCACAATACGAGCACGAAGAGTCTCTACATTTGGCACCGGGATTGTGTAGACAAGAGCTTTCAAATGCCCCCATAAATGAAAGTCAAGAGGGTTGAGGTCAGGAGAGCGTGGAGGCCATAGAATTGGTCCGCCTCTACCATTCCATCGGTCACCGAATCTGTTGTTGAGAAGCGTACGAACACTTCGACTGAAATGTTCAGGAGCTCCATCGTGCATGAACCACATGTTGTGTCGTACTTGTAAAGGCACATGTTCTAGCAGCACAGGTAGAGTATCCCTTATGAAATCATGATAACGTGCTCCATTGAGCGTAAGTGGAAGAAACTAAAATGAGCTCTAACATGGAAATTAAGCGTTTCCGGACACATGTCCACATAACATCTTTTCTTTATTTGTTTGTGAGGAATGTTTCCTGAAAGTTTGGCCGTACCTTTTTGTAACACCCTGTATACACATATCTTCCTCGTGAATCACTTCGGAAACCGTATCGAGATCTCTACACCAGTTCCTGAGATAAGCCTTCACATACAGACAGAAGACCGCGACAGCGTGCTAGCGCTTGTGCGGTGTCGCGCCGTGCACTGTTTTGATTTCGGCCAGTGTGTGTGGAGGTCGGCCTGTGAACCGCCTTGGACTGCGTGAGCTGCTTCCGAGGTCAGAGCGAGCCGTGCCTCTTTTGTTTACAAGGCGAGCACGCTCCCAGCACCTGGTCCCAGGAAGCACGACGCACTTCCGCAAACGAACGCAGGTACGGGACGACTAAACGTAATGTTACATACACTGGGAAAGGTGGCAGAAGAAACGTGTCACTCAACATATGACTTTCCTAAACTCCGGTACTAAATCCTTGTAGTGGGGCCGCGCCCTAGGGAAACGCAACACAAAAATTTTAAACAAAAATTTGTGATTGTTTTAGTAGTGTGGCGCAGGACCTCTACGAAAACGTGGACGAAGTTTTTTTTTGCGGGTTTATTTGCATCAGGTTTTCAGTGCGTAACTGTTATGAAGAAATCTCCTCGGGTTACCTGCCGGGAGTTGACGTCATGCTGTTACAAAGTTTCGGCAAATTTTCCACTCGGTGTGGTGAAGATATTGGCTAAAGATGACGATTAGGAAAACGCCGAAACAGTTAAAATGGACCACCAACTAACAGCGCAAAAAATCGCAAAAATTCACTCGTTTCAAAGGTCAAGTCTTCATCATCAGGATTGTTGTACAGCAATTTTTAATAGAGGTCAAGATACACTATAAATAAGAACATTAAAATAACGTGGTTACTTTCTCGCAACAGCGTCTTCTTACAATGTACGTCTGCAAATTTTGAAAATTTGTGGTAAGGTCTTATGGGGCCACACTGCTAAGAACATCGGTCCCTAAGCTTACACACTACTTAATCTAACTTAAACTAACTTACGCTGAGGACGACACACACACCCATGCCCGAGGGAGGACTCGAACCTCCCATGGGGGGAGCTGCACCGACGCCTTAAACCGCGCGGCTGTCCGTCTGCATCACCGTCAACTGGTAAAAGAAACTAAAATGCCATTTCTGTTTAGTATGTTTTATCAGCTGACGATGATGTGGACGTACGTCTTAAGAAGACACTTTTGCAAGGGGAGTGAGCACGTTATTTTCTGTTTTTATCTATATTTTATCTTGATCGCTATTAGAAATTTTTGTATAACAGTTCTGATGAGGAGTACCTGTCCATCAAAATGCATACAATTTAGCGTTTTATGCACTGCAAACATGTGTTTAAGCCGATATTTCAACGTGGACTGTAACAACCACGACCTTATGTTGAAACGTCCCCTTAGAAAAATTATGAATGGCTGTGCTGGTAAACTTCTTACGTTATTTGATTTTCAAACAGCTGAGCAAAACTGAACGAACTCAGACATTTCTCTCTTTACTTATTCTGATCATTACTAAACTGACACACACTTTTTTTTTTTAAAGCGCAACGCAATCTGACTTTCAATAATCCCCACCAAAAAAAATGTTCAAATGTGTGTGAAATCTTACGGGACTTAACTGCTAAGGCCATCAGTCCCTAAGCTTACACACTACTTAACCTAAATTATCTTAAGGACAAACACACACACACACACACACACACACACACACACACACACACACATGTCCGAGGGAGGACTCGAACCTCTTTCGGGACCAGCCGCATAGTCCATGACTGCAGCGCTCAGACCGCTCGGCTAATCCCGCGCGGCAATCCCTACAAAAGAATGGCCATGACTAACAATAACCTTTACCTTTCATGAATCACTTACCTCACAAAAATCTTCGTTGCTCGAACTACTGCAATACAGCGAGCGCCAATACTGCCAGCTAAATAAAAGATTCTAACTACTGAAGGCACTAACTACTGATAGGCATATAGTTAGTAAATGAAAGATTTAGATAGAGAACAAACAATGTATTTACCTTAATAGTGTTCAAAAGTCATGATATATATCAGTTCATGATATCCAGTCTTACAAATTTCCTTTTTCTGACGGACACACGTCCAGATCGTTCGCTCTCAAAACTCTACCATCTCTCTCCCCACATCCACCACTGCTGGCGGCTCACCTCCAACTGCGCAATGCTACGCGCTGTTCACATTCAACTGTCCAACACTACAATAGCAAATGTTCCAACAATGCAAAACAGCCACAGACTGCACACAGCACAGTCAGTGATTTTCATACAGAGCGCTTCGTGGCATTGACAACATAAAACTGTAAACAGCCTACTTACAATGTCCATTATGGATAAAATGAAGATTTGTCAAAACGTTTGCTACAACTCGGCGCCAGGAATCCTCTAACAACCCACGAAAGATTTCATCAATTAAAATCGCCGAAAAAGTTAGCGTTCCCATGTAAGTGTTAAGAATTAAGTCAGCACTAACCTCTCAAATGCCAGTGTGGCGCCCAGTCGACACAGTGGCACTTTAGTTAGAAACATCGTAAAACTTTCAGAAGAATCATTAAAAGGATTTTGGCAGTTGCAATTGAATTCGATTTCGAGGAAAGCTATTTTTTTTTCCATAGCTCATTTCATCCATAGCAGGACCTTTCACTTTTTTATTTCCTGTCACCAGACACGAATCCTTGAGCTTCTGACGTTAGGGAAAATCTTTTTCAGATAACTTTATTCGTTATGGACATATTATGGGAAACCTACAAGACATTTTAAGACCCACAGCGTCTAACAGATAGCTTTCTGATTCATGGCGTCATAAGAAGTGGAGCTCTCTTCGGAACAGCATGTTGAAAGGCATCCCAGATATGCTCAATAACGTTCATGTCTGGGGACTTTGGGGGCCAGCGGAAGTGTTTAAACTCGAGCACTCTATAGCAGTTCTGCACGTGTGGTGTGTCGAATTTTCCTTCTGGAATTTCCCAAATTGCCCAAGTTCGTCGGAATGCAAAATGGACATGAATGGATGCGGGTGATCAGACAGGATGCTTACGTACGTCTTATCTGTCATGCTCGTATCTAGACGTATCAGGGGTCCCATATCACTTCAACTGTACACGCCCCGCCCATTACAGAGCCTCCACCAGTTTCAACAGTCTCCTGCTAACATGCAGGGTCCATATTCGCACATGTCCATCCGCTCGATACTCGTCCGACCAGGCAACATGTTTCCAGTCACCAACATTCCAATGTCGATGTTGACGGGCCCAGGAGAGGCGTAAAGCTTTGTGTCGTGCAGTCATCAAGGGTACAGAGTGGGCCTTCGGCTCCGAAAGTCCGTAGCGATGATGTTGATTGCCCAGCATTGAAATCTACTGCAATTTGTTGAAGGGTTTCACTTCTGTCACGTTGAACGATTCTCTTCAATCGTCGTCGGTCTCGCTCTTACAGGACCTTTTTCCGGCCGCAGCGATGTCAGACATTTGATGTTCACCAAATTCCTGATATTCGCGGTACACTCGCGAAATAGTCGCACGGGAAAATCCCCACTTCATTACTACCTCGAAGTTGCTGCGTCCCATCGGTCGTGTGCCGACTATAACACCACGTTCAAACTCTCTTAAATCTTAATAACCTACCATTGTAGCAGCTCTGGCTCTGAGCACCATAGGACTTAACATCTGAGGTCATTAGTCCCCTAGACTTAGAACTACTTAAACCTAACTAACCTAAGGACATCACACACATCCATGCCCGAGGCAGGGTTCGAACCTGCGACCGTAGCGGTCGCGCGGTTCCAGACTGTAGCGCCTAGAACCGCTCGGCCACTCCGGCCGGCAATGGATGGTAGTCACTTTCGAAAGACCTACGACACTTCGGACTTGCAGTAGGCCGTAGTTGATTTCTTTCACTAACAGAGTATTCAGCACACTAATTTATCTACGGTAGAAGAGGCTGAGCCATTTGACCGTCGATTAAAATACTCAAACCGGTACAGCACCCAGCAACTATTAATGTCGTTTTGCGTATAACAAAACGCGTTCTGGACTTTCACTCATCTAGAATCGGCGTAATACATCTGAATCATCATCCACAACGCATTTCGTCGCTTGCATTTTGGACGCTACTGCTGCACTGTGCGACAGTCCGTTTAGCTAGGCTAGCATCCTTCTGGATTTGTACACACACAAAAAAAAAAATTTGCATCACCTCGGTTCCGAGAGTTCCGGAACCTCTACAGAAAATTGGAATAGAGATCAACATAAAAATCATTACCGCCCTTTTTATTGCTTACGAAAACCACACATTGCATGTTGTACCACCATACAGCGAGACCTCCACATAGGTGGTGGTCCACATTGCTGTACACACCAGTACCTCTAATACCCAGTAGCACGTCCCGTTGCATTGATGCATGCCTGTATTCGTCGTGGCTTACTATCCACAAATTCGTCAAGGCACTATTGGTCCAGATTGTCTCGCTCTTCAACGGCGATACGGCGTAGATCCCTCAGAGTGGTTGGTTGGTCGCACCATTCATAAACAGCAGTTTCCAATCTTTCCCAGGCATGTTCGATAGAATTCATGTCTGGAGAACATGCTGGCCAATCTAGTCGAGCGATGTCGTTATCCTGAAGGAAGTTATTCACAAGATGTGCTCGATGGGATCGCGAAATGTCGTCCATGAAGACGAATGCCTCGCCAATACGCTGCCGATTTGGTTGCACTATCGGTCGTAGGATAGCATTGGCGTATCGTACAGCCGTTACGGCGCCTTCCATGACCACCACCGGCGTACGTCAGCCCCACATAATGCCACCCCAAAACAGCAGGGGACCTCCACCTTGCTGCACTCGCTGGACGCTGTGTGTAAGGCGTTCAGCCTGACCAGGTTGCCTCCAAACACGTCTCCGACGATTGTCTGGTTGAAGGCATATGCGACACTCATCGTTGTAGAGAACGTGATGCCAATCCTGAGCGGTCCACTCAGCATGTTTCTGGGCCATCTGTACCGCGCTGCATGGTGTCGTCGTTGCAAAGATGGACCTCGTCATGGGCATCGGGAGTGAAGTTGCGCATCATGCAGCCTATTGCGCACAGTTTGAGTCGTAACACGACATCCCGTAAAAGCATTTTCGACATGGTGGCGTTGCTGTCAGGGTTCCCCAAAGCCTTAATCCGTAGGTAGCCGTCATCCACTGCAGTAGTAGCCCTTGAGCGGCCTGAGCGAGGCATGGCATCGGCAGTTCCTGCCTCTCTGTATCTCGACCATGTCCGAACAACATCGCTTTGGTTCACTCCGAGACGCCTGGGCACTTCCCTTGTTGAGAGCCCTTCCTGGAACACTGGCACAAAGTAACAACGCAGACGCGATCGAACCGCGGTATTGACCGTCCAGGCTTGGTTGAACTACAAACAACACGAGCAGTGTACCGCCTTCCTGGTGGAATGACTGGAACTGATCGGCTGCCGGACCCCCTTCCTCTATTAGGCGCTGCTGATGCATGGTTGTTTACATCTTTGGGTGAGTTTAGTGACATCTCTGAACTATCAAAGGGACTTTGTCTGTGATACAATATCCACAGTCAACATCTACCTTCACGAGTTCTGGGAACCTGGGTGATGCACAACTTTTTTTGATGTGTGTATATTTCCCTTCAAAAATTTGTTAAGTATTCTATAGTGACTAGCTAGCATTAATAGAATAATTAGTGAATTAGACTGAATTCAGTCTAACTTAGTCATCATTCTGTTAGTTGTGGCCACTCACTGCTCCGCTGGGTAGGTAACGATGAATGTCAACTGCTAACTGGAACCGTGTTTGAGTACTATAGGCACAAACGAAAGGGGTGAGTGAAGCAAGGATATAAATTAACGTAAGTCCGGAAACCAGCAGTTTTCCCGATACGCCCTGTTACGACTGGACACAAGACCACCTTAGAGTCCCCGGGGATCCAAACGGCAGGCAAGCACTTGAGGACAAAGGCATTGCAATCGGCCACCGTTCATGAGAAGTAGGCTTCAGCACGTCTCGTCATCGATGTACGTACACGTTGAAAAATCCCAAGGCGTGTTCCAAATACAATGACAACCACCCACAACGCGTTCCCGGTGTTCGTCGACACTACCAACAGGGCTGGAATACACCAAAGCTTTTAAATACCACCACACACAAAAATTCAATGTTTCCAAGTCGAGAGACGTAGGAGGCCATGGTACTGGTGAGTCATGACCGATGTACTTGTTGTCGAAACGCTATTTGCCAGTTCTAGGCATCCGGAATGATGATAAAATCAAACGAGGTCAGTTTATCACCTACTGATTTACACGGCACTTGCGGGGTTTCAAAATAAACGTCGCCTTAGAAGGAACTCCTTGACTGCAAGGTCGCAAATTCAGTCTTTAGTAAGGATAATTTGGAAGTGTTACGTTAACAATTACGACAGGAAAAATATTACTTGCTAATGACGCACCATGTGCGTTAAGAGGCTGACAGAAAATGAGTGTCCTGGAGGTACAGAGATCAACCTACAATGGGATATATGTATCACACTTCACAAAATGGACTTCGTCGGCATTCAAGAAATCTTCAAAACAAACCATTAACTTACACCATGAGCACGAAAAATGGCGCGCCACAGTGATCACAAAGGTCCACACCATCAACATCGGAGACAATTTCGTTGCCTGTTACAAACAATGCAGGATGCTCATCTACGTATCCGCTCTTAAAGAATGCGAACAGAATCATATTGGTGTAAGTATGATGAGAGCAGATGGAATATGATGGCATACAACCAAATGCAAAACAGTCTGTCCTGGATCTTATCGTGAAACTGGCTATCCTCTAAGGTATACCTGCAAATAACGTGATATTATGTTTCATAGGCAGGGGAAAAAATCCATAAGCGGAATTTGTCCAGTGCTTCCAGGTGGTATTGCAATGTCACACACTTTTCGGGATAGTTCGGTCTAACGGAGTATATGCAGACCAGCAATCAAGCAAAAGCAAGTTATTTTGACCAGCTATTGGTCAAAAACAGTGCTTATAGGTTGTAGTTATCTTACGGCCATTTTCCCGCTCTTGCTTGATGTGACGTAAATAATCTCTACTGACCTTGCAAGATCATGAGGAAGAATCGCAGGAGGCAAAACACCTCCAAACTCTCGCAGTCCAATAACTAACTTACCAGTCAATTTACCATCTAGATTAACAGCGGTATAATTGTATATGAATGCGTTAAGGTATTGATGTTATCTGATCTTGATACAACTTTCTTGGTACCTCTAATTTCCAGGATTCTTTTCATATGCATTGCGTCTTCAAATTACGGTTGGTCGGAGTTGAAAACAAATTCCTTACTGAACGGTAGAAAAAGTTTGTTTAACACATTTACAAGCTATCGAGCCTATTCCGCAGTTAGCTGTGTATCGTCAAGTTGACGCTCTGTCTGAAATTTCGTTATCTTACGCCTTCCTGTTCTGTAGCACTGTTTGAAGTTATGCAACCATCCACTGCTTCCCTTGAAATCACTACGGTCTATGTCGTGCGTAATTTGATGTGTATACCGTACTAGGTCACTGTCTCGCACTTCCTGTAAACTGTATCGAGCATCCTTGAAACGCGCAAGTGCCAGTTTTTGTAATGAGTGCGCCTTGTCATCCCTTGAGTATCCATAGTTTTTCTTAAGCATTACACAGCCATATTTCTGCAGACCTAGTCGAAATCTGTTCGTAACTGTTTTTTTTATTATTATACTGAGGATGATCTTCCATTTACGTAATTATGTTTAGTAACCGCTCAAAGATTGTTCTTTACTATGTTTCATTGGAGACGGGATTTGTGCTCCCTGTCCGACAAGGATGATGAACTACATGGTGCAATGACACATTCCGACGCAGAGAGATACAATACTTTAAAGTCTGCGCCAAAGATCAAATTGAGAGGAATGTAGAATATGATCTCTGTAAAGTTCACTTGGACTCTCTTTTGTTTCATACTCCAAGAAGGAGTTAAGTTACACTTTCGATTGTTGCCTTGTAGGGGAAGGACGTAAATTTTGGTGTGTGCTGAAAGGCAGCCATCTTGTTAGTATTTAGGGTTTGTGCGACGAGCAGAGCAAGTCTTATTGTCTTGTGAATAAAAAATAGTGAAAAGTATCTTAAGTTTCACGAGAATTACTTAAAGCGACGTAGCATTGTATTCCCTTATTTCCGCCGTCTTCGTGAAGTAAACCGATGCCGACTTAGGAAGATACACACGGTCAACAAAGAGAAGAACATCGATGGCGTCTAATGAATTAATATTGTGGCAGAAGGACTAATTCTACGTCTAAGGTGAGAATTCTGATTAAATCAACAATGACGGAGAATTCAAAAATGTTATTAATCGGAATTGTAAATTATATTACAGGCAAATTTCACGCAGCACTGAATTTGTCCGCATTCAAGCCGGTCAATACAGTCCGTAAAAAAGCCTTTCAAAATTTTTAAAGTTAAAAGTCCCATATCCATAATTTTTTCTCTTTTAAAAAGATCAATAAATTTAATTTTTTTTATTTATTTCGCCACAATGGCTCGACGTCTGTTTCCTGATCACTTTCACTTTTAAGCACATATCGTCAACATTGTACTCCTCATGTGTAATGCCCGCACAGTCGAGCCTGTACGACACCACACATTCCACTGACTCATCTTGCTGAAACGCAAATATTTCATTACCACGTGTTTCTCACTCTGCGAAATTCCTTGGTTTCCTTCTGATGAAATGTCAACTTTGGCAACTGTTGTTGTAGACACAATGCAATGATTGCTTTGTTTATCACTAACATTGCTCTGATTTGTACCAATACCACTAGCAGTGTAATGTAGCGCTGTTGTGAGTTACTAGTCGACTAAGCAGTTCAACTACGTCATGCTGCGCTCGCCCCTTGTTGCCATTAGCAGCCAATATTGAGGCTGCATGGTAGACAATATGTGGGGTGTCGAATGCAGCAAACATCATTGGCCTTTTGCGACCTCGCGCTTAAGGGGTTCCTTGTTAAACATTAACAGTGTTGTAATATTGTCATGACACTTTTTCAGAACTATTCGCGTGTTTCATTGCTGGTACCCCTGTCGTTTCAGTTAACATTCATTGTTATCTACCTCATTAAACACCCTGTAGTCGCTTTATGTAATGATTCTGGTAAAAAATCTACCTTTAAAATACCATACTGTCACTCATTACAGTTCATAAACTGTATATTAAGCAAACATTTAGGTTTCAGTTATTCAGATATATGTATCTACTTGAAAGGTCGGCAAAATTAAGACAATAAAAAGTAGTTTCGGACTGTATAAGAAAATTTTAACTTGAGTTTAGGTGTAATTTCCGTCATAAACAAACACATGAGTCGGCTACATGGCGAGTGCTGACCAACGTCAGTGCATCATTGAGGCTTAACGAATGCATCCTACCAATACAGAAACGATGAAGGACCTAAAAGCTAAGGAATAAAAGTAAATACACCGACCTGTTAATTAAACGTAAATACACAACTCATAAAACGTGACAATGTTTTTTGCACAACAAATGTCATTTTGCACAAGGCATCTGCAGCGATCGAAATACAGTCAGCAAAAACGATATCTTAGTAGAGATATACAAATGTATTCTGACACCTGAAGATGACTGAAAAGCCGAAACCTGTCTCGACATAAATAAAGATGAAAAAGTTCCTGTTTGCTGTACTTCTTCAATCATTCACTTTACTGTCTTCGTCTGCAAAGCGACGCTGCGTGCGAAAGCGTCTTTGTATCCGTTTAATGAGAAATGTCACTCATGTCGAAACAAGTTGGCGTATACAGATTAGCATAAAAATGGAAGAATGACGTTAAAGAAACAGGTTAGATTCGTCACGTAATGGTTGCATAGAAGATGTAAATTTTTTATGAACAGATTTTATACTATGAGTCAGCGAGGGAAGAGAAATCTGCTCAAGATTCTGTCTTCTAAAACTCTCTGACAATGCTAATATCTGATGGCATGTTTCTCAAGGCGTACGAGCATGAATTCGAATTGGACATTGTCGCTTTCGGAGAGAGCATCTAGTTTAGTAGAAACACCAAGTCCATAGGATGCAGTTGGTCTTCCAAATTACGTGCAGAAATGTAGACCGTCATTCGTTCTTGGTGTGTAGCCGCAGGATCAAGAGAAAAATGACGTTAAGTGCTGTCTACAGCGTGAGAAGGAAACCTAGATGCTTAGAGCGAACAGTGCACAACATTTAAACATGAACGTCCCTAAAATGTGATTTCACGAAACGTTGTTACTTTCGTGTGTCATTTGTATCATAGCACCTCATTTATACGTGTGGCGGGAGGGGGGTTTAACAACATGAGAGACAGAGGAATATTTTCTCATGTGTATATATCTATTTCCTTTTACCCCTCTTAATGGCTGTGTACATCCACAATTTTTTGTGCACATCTATGACAAGGTACCTTTCGAATTACGTATGTTTCATTGGCAGTCACTCCGTCTTCAGGCCACAAGTGGCCCATCGGGGCCATCCGACCGCCATGTCATCCTTAGGTGAGGATGCGGATAGGAGGGGCGTGTGGTCAGCATACCGCTCTCCCGGATGTTTTGATGGTTTTCTTTGACTGGAGGTGCTACTGTTCGGTCGAGTAGCTCCTCAATTGACATCACGAGGTTGAGTGCACCCCGAAAAATGGCAACAGCTCATGGTGGCCCGGATGGTGACCCATCCAAGTGCCAGCCACACCCGACAGCGCTTAACTTCGGTGATCTGACGGGAACCGGAGTTCCATTGCGGCAAGGCCCTTGCCTGTGTTTCATTGACCTCCTTGTATAATTAATTTCAAAAACCTGTACTTCCGTTTTTTACATTAACATATTAATATTATGATCTTTCAATAAACCAGATGCATTATCACTATAAATGCCCACATTAGTTTTCCTTTCTCTACGCAAAAATTGTCTGGCTGGCTCTGCGTTTTTCACTCCGACCTGTTAGCTTTCTTCTTGTAGTCACAGCTTTAAATTTAAAAAAAGCATTGTTTCCATACAATAAAAGAAGTTAAAAGTCATAGTTATTCATAAATGAAAAAAATAAAAACCTGGAACTTACTTCAAATTTTTTGGTAACGGCGGCAAATGACCACAGAAAAATAAGGGAAATAACGACGCCAATATATAACTTTATTTACAGACTTCGCTACTATGATATCTTGATTTCCACTGCCGACAACATGATCAACATAGCAGTTGTCACATTGTGGCTGCCCAGTTCGGCTGTGTTACTGCAAAGGAACCAAATAAACATGAACGTCCCTAGAATGCCATTCCATGACACGTTGTTTCTTGCGTGTGTCATTTCTGCCATAAAACCTGATTGGTAAGCAGGGCAGAAGTTGGCAGCAATTCATCTGGCGACGTTCGCTTATTGGATATTTCAATGCTTGATAGATTTCAGCTATCAGTTGTCCTTTTTAAATTTTATTGGTAGATCTAGATTTCAGCTAGAAACTAGCGATTCTCAATGCACTATCATTTTGGATCAATGCATGTAATGCCTTGATCAAAAATGATAGTGCATTGAGAATCGCTAGTTTCTAGCTGAAATCTAGATCTGCCAATAAAATATAAAAAAGGACAACTGATAGCTGAAATGTATTATTTATAATGAATACTGTTTTTTATACCGTAAAGGTATATAAATGCTAAACAACTAACGCAGAAAAATTGTCCTAGATTGGAAAACTAAATGAAATTTGCACGTCAGACAATTACATCTATTTATAAAAAAATATTCTCGTTAAAAAAACTAGTCAAATAGAAAATTTTGCACCAGTCCGGGAACCACACATGTTCTTACCAATTAATTGACACACTGAACCTTACTAAATCATAGGTTTAACATTTACTTAATTTTCTAACGAGTGATACCAGAACAAATTCCTGGCGTCAGTTTAGACACAGTTGCAGAGTTCAAAAGTACGTATTGAATCACCCTGTTTCCTGTAAACGAAACAAAAGAAAGCGCAAAGAAGCAAAATTTGCCTTATATTACGTACTCTGCTTTTAATGGAGGGGCGGGGGGGGGGGGGGATATGAGGGCTGATCATGAAAAATAAGGTCTTCCTAAGTAAAAAACTACGTTCAAGGTACAGTTTCCCGTGCAGGTTTCAGCGGAAACCTCTAGCTACTCTACTCTCTTCAGTCACGTTTAATGTCTATATCCGGGAGGCCTTGAACTGCAGGTGGAGGCTAATAGACTGTCAGTGCAGCTTCCCCGTCGTCGAGCAGGCAGGCGGTCCACCGTAATTAGTATTCCGCCAGTGCTGTTTTTGTAGGTTAATTTATCCTCTCTGAGCCCACAGCTTCCGACTCTACTGTGCCGGCGACCCTGACCCCTCAAAGAAACAAACAAACGAATAAGACAACAAAAGCCGCCGAGACAGCGATGCAGGCTCGTTTGATGAAGGAGAAGGCGACTATTGGTGTCACTGGTTGTAACCACTCCAAGGCCAGTAATTTCGTTGCTGTTCGTATTTTTCCGTCATCTGTTTCTGGTACAAATGAGAGAGTAATTGTATTTTTGCTGTAATTGCCATCATCTCGGCACCCTCATAGCTGAAGTCGGTAAAGCGTGTTAGGAAGGTGGCCCTGGATCTTCGGTAGGCAGCTCGAATGCTGATGGTGAAAGGACTTCTGTGAAACTTCGTAAAAATTCTCTCCTTGGAAATATTACCGTGGTTACACCTGCTGCATAGTACTTGAAAAATGTCGTATTACAGCGTAATACTTTATCTACACAACAAGGTTCAGTCGTCTCTGATTCTCTTCAGGTTCATAAAAGTATACACAGATCATGTTAGGCGAAATAGAAAGTGATAAAACTTTGAATGATACACTGTTATCATATCGTAATATAAATTACGTCGTCAGTCTATGAAAGCTGTGCTAGGGAATGAAAATGACTGAGCACACTCCCCACCACAGGGTTTATAGATTGACGAAGTAATTTATATTACGATATGATAACAGATTTTACCACTTGACGATAACGATTTTGTATTTCGCTTAGCATGATCTGTGAATGCTTTCATGAACCTGATGATGGTCAACGACTGAACGTCATTGTACACTACTAGCCATTAAAATTGCTACACCAAGAAGAAATGCAGATGATAAACGAGTATTCATTGGACATAAATATTTACCTAGAACTGACATGTGATTACATTTTCACGCAATTTGGGTGCATAGATCCTGAGAAATCAGTACCCAGAACAACCACCACTGGCCGTAATAACGGCCTTGATACGCCTGGGCATTGAGTCAAACAGAGCTTGGATGGCGTGTAGAGGTACAGCTGCCCATGCGACTTCAACCCGATACCACAGTTCACCAAGAATAGAGATTGGCGTATTGTGTCGAGCCAGTTTCTCGGCCACCATTGGCCGGACGTTTTCAATTGGTGAGAGATCTGGAGAATGTGCTGGCCAGGGCAGCAGTCGAACATTTTCTGTATCCAGAAAGGCCCGTACAGGACCTGCAACATGCGGTCGTGCACTATCCTGCTGAAATGTAGCGTTTCGCAGGGATCAAATGAAGGTAGAGCCACGAGTCGTAACACATCTGAAATGTAACGTCCACTGTTCAAAGTGCCGTAAATGCGAACAAGAGGTGACCGAGACGTGGCACCCCATACCATCACGCCGGGTGATACGCCAGTATGGCGATGACAAATACACGCTTCTAATGTGCGTTCAACGCGATGTCGCCAATCATGGATGGGACCACCATGATGCTGTAAAAAGAACCTGGATTCAACAGAAAAAATGACGTTTTGCCATTCGTGCAGCCAGGTTCGTCGTTGAGTACACCATCGCAGGCGCTCCTGTCTGTGATGCAGCGTCAAGGGTAACCGCACCCATGGTCTCCGAGCTGATAGTCCATGCTGCTGCAACCGTCGTCGAACTGTTCATGCAGATGATTGTTGTCTTGCAAACGTCCCAACCTGCTGACTCAGGGATCGAGACTATGGCTGCAGGATCCGTTACATGCGGATAAGATGCATGTCATAGTGACTGCTAGTGATACGAGGCCGTTGGGATCCAGCACGGCGTTCCGTATTACCTTCCTGAACCCACCGATTCCATATTCTGCTAACAGTCATTGGATCTCGAGCAACGTGAGCAGCAATGTCGTGATACGATAAACTGCAATCGCGATAGGCTACAATCCGACCTTTATCAAAGTCGGAAACGTTTTGGTACGCATTTCTCCTCCTTACACGAGGCATCACAACAACGTTTCACTAAGCAACGCTGGTTAACTGCTGTTTGTGTATAAGAAATTGGTTGGAAACTTTCCTCATGTCAGCGCGTTGTATGTGTCGCCACCGGCGCCAGCGTTGTGTGAATGCTCTGAAAAGCTAATCATTAGCATATCAGAGCATCTTCTTCCTGTCGGTAAAATTTCGCGTCTCTAGCATGTCATATTCGTGGTGTAGCAATTTTAATGGTCAGTATTGTATCAGTTAAGTATTTTATCATTAGCCCAAGGCGGTAATATAATATTTTTCAAATATATGAGCGGTGTGGGGCACCACTTGCCGAAAATATGTTGTCTGATGTATGTTGCACATCAAGTGGAATAGTTTTGTCCAGGTTGATTTTTCCAACGCCTTCAATAGTTCTCGAGCAATGCCATGTACTCCAGGTGTCTTGTTTAGACTTTTTCTCGTGCTATCATGTCTTCCAACTCTTGTTAATCTACTTCCCCTTCCCTTTCTATACTGTTGTCTTCGAGTTGATTTCCCTTGTGTGTGTACATATACAGGGTGTTGCAAAATGGTACGGCCAAACTTTCAGGAAACATTCCTCACACACAAATAAAGAAAAGATGTTATGTGGATATGTGTCCGGAAACGCTTAATTTCCATGTTAGAGCTCATTTTAGTTTAGTCAGTATGTACTGTACTTCCTCGATTCACCGCCAGTTGGCCCAATTGAACAATCAACATGTGTGGGCTGACGAGAATCCGCACGCAATTGTGCAATCACGTCATCAACACAGATTTTCTGTGAACGTTTGGGCAGGCATTGTTGGTGATGTCTCGATTGGGCCCCATGTTCTTCCACCTACGTTCAATGGAGCACGTTATCATGATTTCATACGGGATACTCTACCTGTGCTATTAGAACATGTGCCTTTACAAGTACGACAACATGTGGTTCATGCACGATGGAGCTCCTGCACATTTCAGTCGAAGTGTTCGTACGCTTCCCAACAACAGATTCGGTGACCGATGGATTGGTAGAGGCGGACCAATTCTATGGCCTCCACGCTCTCCTGACCTCAACCCTCTTGATTTTCATTTATGGGGGCATTTGAAAGCTCTTGTCTACGCAACCCCGGTACCAAATGTAGAGACTCTTCGTAATCGTATTGTGGTCGGCTGTGATACAATACGCCATTCTCCAGGGCTGCATCAGCGCATCAGCGATTCCATGCGACGGAGGGTGGATGCATGTATCCTCACTAACGGAGGACATTTTGAACATTTCCTGTAACAAAGTATTTGAAGTCACGTTGGTACGCTCTGTTGCTGTATGTTTCCATTCCATGATTAATGTGATTTGAAGAGAAGTAATAAAATGAGTTCTAACATGGAAAGTAAGCGTTTCCGGACACATGTCCACATAACATATTTTCTTTCTTTGTGTGTGAGGAATCTTTCCTGAAAGTTTGGGCGTACCGTTTTGTAACACCCTGTATATTTCCAACACAGACTTTAGAAGGATATCATCATCATCAGTTATCTGCTATATTAGCAGGTCCTTTGCCTCTCCATTTTCTGCGATCCATTGCTTCCTTCTTAAGGCTGCTGTATGTTGTACCGTCCGTCATGTTATCCAGTATCTGGAATGTCTTCCTTCCTCGCTTCCTTTTCCCTTCTACATAACCTTCTAAAACTGTTTTTATCAGTCCGTCATTCTTTCTTAATATATGGCCAATCCAATTTCTTTTTCTTCTCTTTATTACATCTAGTAACTGTCTTTTCTCTCCCACTCTTCTCAGTACCTCTTCATTTTTTACTCTGTCCATCCAACTTATTCTTTCCATCTTCCGCCATGTCCAGATCTCAAAAGCCTCCAGCCTTTCTCTGTCTTTTTTCCTCATAGTCCATGTTTCAGCGCCATATAGAAGAACACTCCATACAAGACATTTTATGAGTCTCTTTCTGAGTTCTCTGTCTAGACCGCTGCAGAAGATTCTCCTTTTCTTATAAAACGCCTCTTTTGCCATTGCTATCCTTGTTTTAATTTCTGTGGTGCACTTCCAGTCGGTGTCTATCCTGCTTCCAAGATACTTAAAATTTTGCATCTGTTCTAGTGTTTCTGCATTCAGCATAATTTTTATTTCCTTATTTCCTCCTAGTGCCAATACTTTGCCAGCCGCGGTGGCCGTGCGGTTCTGGCGCTGCAGTCCGTAACCGCGGGACCGCTACGGTCGCAGGTTCGAATCCTGCCTCGGGCATGGGTGTGTGTGATGTCCTTAGGTTAGTTAGGTTTAAGTAGTTCTAAGTTCTAGGGGACTTATGACCTCAGATGTTGAGTCCCATAGTGCTCAGAGCCATTTTCCAATACTTTTGTTTTATTTATTTTTATTTTCATTCCATATTTTTTCCGTTAGTTGCAATGGTGTCCACCAAATACTGTAATTCTTTTTCCCCTGTGGCTAGAAGGACCATGTCATCAGCAAATCTCAAACACCCTACTCTTCTTCCTCCAATTTTCACTCCTTTGTCATCTCAGGGAGTCACACCTAGTGAGTAAGTGGCTGGCGACCACGGGGCCCCGAGCTGAGTCTTGGCATTGCTCCCACTTACTTATGCCAGGCTCCTCACTTATATCTTTCCTATCTGGCCACCCTCGGCCAGCTCTTGTTCTTTACCGACCCTGACGCTATTAGGTTTCGAGGGCTATGGGTCTTCCATTTTCCAACCTATACTTCTCATGCAGCGTCTGACCCGAAGCGGGCGGCTGCAAAAGGCGTCTGTATCCCATGTTAGGGGCGGCCTCCAGAACTGCGGAAGGCAACGGAATACCACCGCAGATTATCTTCCCTGCATAATGCAGTCTCCATTTTATGCACAAAAAATGGCTTAGAAGGACACAGAACGTTAAAATGTCCTGCAGTGGACCTTTGTCCTCAGTGTATTCCGTCTGACCATAAGCTGCGACCTTCAAATTTACGCCGTAGTTTGCGTTCGTAAACACAGTTAATCTCACTAGGCGGAACGCGAAAGCAGTTTCAGATCTTGTAGCGCTCTTCGAAGAAAACAGATTGGCTCAAGAACAGCGAGATCTGGTCATGTGGCGGGGGAAGGCTTTCTGTGAAAGCCGAGACGGAGTCGGGAGATGTGCCCAGGTTGCGGTGCGGCTACTGGCAGTGGAGCGCGGACCACGATCGCCGCTTACGTAAGCGGCCGGGACAACGCGTGCTGCTGGCCTACGTAATGACTGGTCCGGCGGAATTAAATCACTTTCATCTCCACGGCTGGCCCAAGATGAAGCGCAAAAGCATCCCTGCTCTCTCCAGCGTCGAAACAGGTCTGTAATCCTGGCGATCGATTTAAAACTACCCCGCTGGGCAGAAAACAGGTGTTGCAGCCAGAAGTCGTGGTCGAATGTGAGTGTAACATAGTACACATAAACACAATCGGCTTGTATGGAAGTGATTATTGGTGCAGGTCTCTGTGACAGGTGGAAAGGTATCCGGAATGCATTAGTGTTCTTCTTCTACATCTACATCTACATGGATACTCTGCAAATCACATTTAAGTGCCTGGCAGAGGGTTCATCGAACCACCTTAACGATTTCTATTATTCCAATCTCGTATAGCGCGGGGAAAGACTGAACACCTATATCTTTTCGTACGAGCTCTGATTTCCCGTATTTTATCGTGGTGATCGTCCCTCCTTATGTAAGTCGGTGTCAACAAAATATATTCGCATTCGGAGGAGAAAGTTGGTGATTCGAATTTCGTGGGAAGATTCCGTCGCAACGAAAAACGCCTTTCTTTTAACGATTTCCAGCCCAAATCCTATGTCATTTCTGTGACACTCTCTCCCATATTTCGCGATAATACATAACGTGCTGCCTTTCTTTGAACTATTTCAAAGTACTCCGTATCCCACACCGCGCAGGAGCATTCTAAAAGAGAATGGACAAGCGTAGTGTAGGCAGTCTCCTTAGTTTGTTGTTGTTGTGGTCTTCAGTCCTGAGACTGGTTTGATGCAGCTCTCCATGCTACTCTATCCTGTGCAAGCTTTTTCATCTCCCAGTACCTACTGCAACCTACATCCTTCTGAATCTGCTTAGTGTATTCATCTCTTGGTCTCCCTCTACGATTTTTACCCTCCACGCTGCCCTCCAATACTAAATTGGTGATCCCTTGATGCCTCAGAACATGTCCTACCAACCGATCCCTTCTTCTGGACAAGTTGTGCCACAAACTTCTCTTCTCCCCGATCCTATTCAATACTTCCTCATTAGTTATGTGATCTACCCATCTAATCTTCAGCATTCTTCTGTAGCACCACATTTCGAAAGCTTCTATTCTTGTCCAAACTATTTATCGTCCATGTTTCACTTCCATACATGGCTACACTCCATACGAATACTTTCAGAAATGACTTCCTGACACTTAAATCAATACTGGATGTTAACAAATTTCTCTTCTTCAGAAACGCTTTCCTTGCCATTGCCAGCCTACATTTTATATCCTCTCTACTTCGACCATCATCAGTTATTTTGCTCCCCAAATAGCAAAACTCCTTTACTACTTTAAGTGCCTCATTTCCTAATCTAATTCCCTCAGCATCACCCGACTTAATTAGACTACATTCCATTATCCTTGTTTTGCTTTTGTTGATGTTCATCTTATATCCTCCTTTCAAGACACTGTCCATTCCATTCAACTGCTCTTCCAAGTCCTTTGCTGTCTCTGACAGAATTACAATGTCATCGGCGAACCTCAAAGTTTTTATTTCTTCTCCATGAATTTTAATACCTACTCCAAATATTTCTTTTGTTTCCTTTACTGCTTGCTCAATATACAGATTGAACAACATCGGGGAGAGGCTACAACCCTGTCTTACTCCCTTCCCAACCACTGCTTCCCTTTCATGTCCCTCGACTCTTATAACTGCCATCTGGTTTCTGTACAAATTGTAAATAGCTTTTCGCTCCCTGTATTTTACCCCTGCCACCTTTAGAATTTGAAAGAGAGTAAGCCATCCCTGCTTAGCCATTTTGCACTTCCTGACGATCTCATTTTTGAGACGTTTGTATTCCTTTTTGCCTGTTTCACTTACTGCATTTTTATATTTTCTCCTTTCATCAATTAAATTCAATATTTCTTCTGTTACCCAAGGATTTCTACTAGCCCTCGTCTTTTTACCTACTTGATCCTCTGCTGCCTTCACTACTTCATCCCTCAAAGCTACCCATTCTTCTTCTACTGTATTTATTTCCCCCATTCCTGTCAATTGCTCCCTTATGCTCTCCCTGAATCTCTGTACAACCTCTGGTTCTTTTAGTTTATCCAGGTCCCATCTCCTTAAATTCCCACCTTTTTGCAGTTTCTTCAGTTTTAATCTACAGGTCATAACCAATAGATTGTGGTCAGAGTCCACATCTGCCCCTGGAAATGTCTTACAATTTAAAACCTGGTTCCTAAATCTCTGTCTTACCATTATATAATCTATCTGAAACCTTTTAGTATCTCCAGGGTTCTTCCATGTATACAACCTTCTTTCATGATTCTTAAACCAAGTGTTAGTTATGATTATGTTGTGCTCTGTGCAAAATTCGACCAGGCGGCTTCCTCTTTCATTTCTGTCCCCCAATCCATATTCACCTACTATGTTTCCTTCTCTCCCTTTTCCTACACTCGAATTCCAGTCACCCATGACTATTAAATTTTCGTCTCCCTTCACTATCTGAATAATTTCTTTGATTTCATCATACATTTCTTCAATTTCTTCCTCATCTGCAGAGCTAGTTGGCATATAAACTTGTACTACTGTAGTAGGCGTGGGCTTCGTATCTATCTTGGCCACAATAATGCGTTCGCTATGCTGTTTGTAGTAGCTTACCCGCATTCCTATTTTCCTATTCATTATTAAACCTACTCCTGCATTACCCCTATTTGATTTTGTGTTTATAACCCTGTAGTCACCTGACCAGAAGTCTTGTTCCTCCTGCCACCGAACTTCACTAATTCCCACTATATCTAACTTCAACCTATCCATTTCCCTTTTTAAATTTTCTAACCTACCTGCCCGATTAAGGGATCTGACATTCCACGCTCCGATCCGTAGAACGCCAGTTTTCTTTCTCCTGATAACGACATCCTCTTGAGTAGTCCCCGCCCGGAGATCCGAATGGGGGACTATTTTACCTCCGGAATATTTTACCCAAGAGGACGCCATCATCATGTAATCATACAGTAAAGCTGCATGCCCTCGGGAAAAATTACGGCTGTAGTTTCCCCTTGCTTTCAGCCGTTCGCAGTACCAGCACAGCAAGGCCGTTTTGGTTATTGTTACAAGGCCAGATCAGTCAATCATCCAGACTGTTGCCCTTGCAACTACTGAAAAGGCTGCTGCCCCTCTTCACGAACCACACGTTTGTCTGGCCTCTCAACAGATACCCCTCCGTTGTGGTTGCACCTACGGTACGGCTATCTGTATCGCTGAGGCACACAAGCCTCCCCACCAACGGCAAGGTCCATGGTTCATGGGGGGGGGGGGGGGGGGTCTCCTTAGTAGGTCTGTTACATTTTCTAAGTGTCCTTCCAATAAAACGCAGTCTTTGGTTAGCCTTCCCCACAACATTTTCTATGTGTTCCTTCCAATTTAAGTTGATCGTAATGGTAATAACTAGGTATTTAGTTAAATTTGCGGCTTTTAGATTAGACTGATTTATCATGTAACCGAAGTTTAACTAATTACTTCCAGCACTCATGTGGATGACCTCACACTTTTCGTTATTTATGGTCAACTGCCACTTTTCGCACCATTCTGATATCTTTTGTAAATCGTTTTGAGTTTGTTTTGATCTTCTGATGACTTTATTAGTCGATAAACGACAGCGTCAACTGCAAACAATCGAAGGCGGCTGCTCAGATTGTCTCCCAAATCGTTTATATAGATAAGGAACAGCAAAGGGCCTATAGCACTACCTTGGGGAACGCCTGAAATCACTTCTGTTTTACTCGATGACTTTCCGTCAATTACTACGAACTGTGACCTCTCTCACAGGAAATCACAAATCCAGTCACATAACTGAGACGGTATTCCATAAACACGCAATTTCACTGCGAGCCACTTGTGTGGTACGGTGTCAAAAGCCTTCCGAAAATCTAGAAATACGGAATCGATCTGAAATCCCTTGTCAGTGGCACTCAACACTTCATGTCAATAAAGAGCTAGTTGTGTTTCACAGGAACGATGTTTTCTAAACCCATGTTGACTGTGTGTCAATAGACCGTTTTCTTCGAGATAATTCATAGTGTTCGAACACAATATTCCTTCCAAAGTCCTGCTGCATATCGACGTTAACGATATGGGCGTGTAATTTAATGGATTACTCCTACTACCTTTCCTGAATATTGGTGTGACCTGTGCAACTTTCCAGTCTTTGGGTACGGATCTTTCGTCCAGCGAACTGTTGTATATGATTGTTAAGTATGGAGCTAATGCATCAGCATACTCCGAAAGGAACCTAATTGGTATACAGTCTGGACCAGAAGACTTGCTTTTATTAAGTGATTTAAGTTGCTTCATTACTCCGAGGATATTTATTTCTACGTTATTCATGTTGTCAGATGTTCTCGATTCGAATTCTGGAATATTTACTTCGTCTTATTTTGTGAAGGTATTTCGGAAGGCTGTGTTTAGTAACTCTGCTTTGGCAGCACTGTCTTCGATAGTATCTCCATTGTCGCGCAGAGAAGGCATTGATTGTTTCTTGCCGCTAAGATACTTCACATACGACCAGAATCTCTTTGGATTTTCTGCCAGGTTTCGAGACAAATTTCGTTGTGGAAACTTTTATAGGCATCTCGCATTGAAGTCCGCGCTAACTTTCGAGCTTCTGTAAAAGATCATCAATCTTGGGGATTTTGCGTCTGTTTAAATTTGGCTTGTTTGTTTCGTTGTTTCTGCAACAGTGTTCTAACCTGTTTTGTGTACCAAGGAGGATCAGCTCCATCGTTTGTTAATTTATTCGGTATAAATCTCTCAATTGCTGCCGATACTATTTCTTTGAATTTAAGCTACATCTGGTCTACACTTGCATTATTAATTTGGAATGAGTGGAGATTGTGTCTCAGGAAGGAGTCAAGTTTTTTATCTGCTTTTTTGAATAGATATATTTTTCGCTTATTTTTCGGGGATTTGGGGATTACAATATTCATACTCGCTACGACAGCCCTGTGTTCACTAATCCATGAATCGGTTTTGATGCTCGTTATTAATTCTTGTTTATTCTTGTTTACGAGTAGTGTCGTTAGCAAACCTGGTAGGGTTTTATAGAGGGAGTGAACAGCGCTCATTGTATGAACCTGTAACGAAGTACGCTGCTGTCCTGACGAGCAATATTCAAGTATTGGTCGAATAAGGTTTTTGTAAGCTGCTGTAGGTGGACGAAAACATGGAAACGTCACAAACACATTACCCCGACTAATACGGTGTAGTAAAGCCGTCGTCATACAAAATAGCTTACAGTCATCTCGTAATGGATTAATGTTGGTCCTGTATAGTTTTCAAGGGGATCTTATACCATTCTTCTTGTAAAATAGTGGCAAGTCCAGGTAATGACGATGGAGTTAGATAGCGCTCACGGACCCAAAGTAATCCACAAACGCACAGTAACACTGAGATCTAGTGAAGATAATGGCCAGGGGAGACGCGACAATTCATTCTCGTGCTCAAAAACCAGTCGTGGTCGTTGCGAGTTGTGCGAAAAGGACCTTGGTGTCTTGGAACACGGATCACAATTGGGAAATAAACATTGTATTATGGTATGGACCTGCTGAACCAAAATGGTCACATAATCCTTGGCAGCTATGCGGGGTAACCGTAATACCTATGGAATACCACGACATTGTTGTCCAAATCGTCATCGAACCTCTGCCATGTTTCGTCCTTAATAAGTAAGAGCTGGAAACAGTGCACACCAAGACTCATCAGATCAAATGACTTTCTTCCATTGCTCCATAGTACAGGTTTTATGGCTTCGACACCACGTCTTCCTGTTAGGAGCATATGCATCACTGGCGAGTCGCTTTGGAATTCCGGGCCGTCCTGGACTTTCCTGCTTTTAGAGCTCCCTTCGTGTTGCTTTAGTGCTGACAGGTATCACGAGTGCGTCGTTCGGTTCTGCAGTGACTTTTGCAGCTGTCGCTCTCGTATTTTTCGTCAAATCGTCTTCCGTGACCGTCTGTCATGATCATTCAACACACACTTTCACCCGCGTTGTGACTTAGAGGACGATTTTTTCCTCCTTTCCCTGTATTATGCTATAAATATTCGATACTGTCCCTATTGAAACACCAAACATTTTTGCTACCTTGGTTGCGAACGCACCCACAACATTAGTACCAACAATTTGCCCACGTTCGCATCCACTTAGCCCCGACATAATGCCTTCACAACTGCACAAAACACTGTTCTGACCACCACTGACATTGCAACGTGTTGAGCACATTGCACAGTGCCGTTCGTGATCAAATATAACAACGTAGCCTGCAGGACTTGCTAGCAACTGTATTTATTTTCTAGCATACATGTCCAACCCGCGCACCTGCTTTGTGGCGGGACTACATTTCCTGTGGGTTATTCCAATGAATCTCAGTCTGTCATCTGCCTAACCTGGAGTCTCTGTCCGTCACACAGTTTTAATCTGCCAGGAAAGTTTCGTATCAGCGCACACACCGCTGCAGAGTGAAAATCTCATTCTGGAAACATCCCCCAGGCTGCGGCTAAGCCATGTCTCCGCAATATCCTTTGATCCAGGAGTGCTAGTTCTGCAAGGTTCGCAGAAGAGCTTCTGTGAAGTTTGGAAGGTAGCAGACGACGTACTTGCAGAATTGAAGCTGTGAGGAGAGGTCGTGAGTCGTGCTTGGGTAGCTGAGACGGTAGAGCACTTCCCCGCGAAAGGCAAAGGTCCAGAGTTCGAGTCTCGGTCCGGCACACAGTTTTGATCTGCCAGGAGAGTTTCGTATCAGCGCGCACTCCGCAGCAGAGTGAAAATCTCATTCTGGATGAAATTAACTGCTTTGTGATTATTCTGCATTCGTGTAATCATACAATAGCGGATCTTTCTATCTATTTACCGGCCGCTGTGACCGAGCGGTTCTGTGCGCTCCAGTCCGGAACCGCGCGACTGCTACGGTCGCAGGTTCGAATCCTGCCTCGGGCATGTATGTGTGTGATGTCCTTATGTTAGTTAGGTTTAAGTAGTTCTAAGTTCTAGGGGACTGATGAACTCAGATGTTAAGTCCCATAGTGCTCAGAGTCATTTGAACCATTTGAATCTATCTGTTTATACGCAGTACGTTACATTTGTTTATAATGATCGATTGCCACTCCCAGCACCAATTTTCCTGCATTTCACTTGAATTCACTAGCGTTGCTACTTCTCTATATACAACAGCATCATACACTACGCTAAATTTATTTCTCTTGGATCTTACGGCGGATTTATATATATCGCTACGCTAAATTTACTTCTCTTGGATCTTACGGCGTATATATATATATATATATATATATATATATATATATATATATATATATATATATATACCGTCAGTTCCAAGAGAAATAAATTTAGCGTAGCGGGTATGTATTCCGAAAAATGATGGTTCCTTAACACTCCCTTCGGGTACGCCCGAAGTTACTTTTACGTCTGAAAAATGACGTGCTATGTTTTGATTCGTAGGAACTTCAGTCACACAGATGATCTGGTATTCCGTACGCTTTTATTTTGTTCATTAGACGGCAGTGCAAAACTGTATGGGACGTCTTAACGGAAGTCAAAGAACACGGCACCACACTGTTGCTATAATCTGGCTAGTAGGCAGTTCACCCAATTTCGGAGTGAGCCCTCACTCCAAAGGTGGCGGAACGGTTCATAGCCGAAGTAGTAGCGGCAGACCGTTTGACTTCGGCTGAATTCCAATACTTTTATGTTTCAAGAAATACGTCGTGACAACATGGAAATTCGGCATTTATTAATCGTTCTCTGATGGATAAATACATTTGTAGAACGAAGAGTTCCTGTGACTGAGGAACTTGGAAGCAATATCTGTAAATAGTACATAGTGATAGATGTAGGTTCTGCGGATAATATTATACACTATACAGCTACATTTGCGGCGAGTGTGCTGCGTGTGTGAAAACTGCCGCGTTGGATTTTCCGTTAACGGGTAGAGTTGCAAAGGCAACACATTCGCGCATGTGTTAGACCTGCAAACGGATTTTCCGCTGACTAGTCGCAGAAGCGAAACTCGAGGCCGACCGGGAGAACAAGGCACCCTGCTCGCACGCAATGTCAGCCGCCCGCAGTGCGTGACGTCACATCGCCACTGAGACTGTAGAGCGGCCTCGCTGTGGTAGGGACCCGCCCACCGTGCGTCAGCGCAGGTCTGAAACCCTATCGGCGGGGAAAGGTCGCACGTCGTTAGAAAAAGTCTCCCACTAACCAATCAGTTTTTTTTTGTTGCTGTTTTCTAACTCCTGGCGCTTCTACATCTACAAGGATACTCTCCAAATCACATTTAAGTGCCTGGCAGAGGGTCCATCGAACCACCTTCGCAATTCTCTACTATTCCAAACTCGTACAGCGCGCGTAAAAAACGAACACCTATATCTTTCCGTACGAGCTCTGATTTCCCTTATTTTATCGTGGTGATCGTTTCTCCCTATGTAGGTCGGTGTCAGCAAAATATTTTCGTACTCGGGGGAGAAAGTTGATGATTGAAATTTCGTGAGAAGATTCCGTCGCAACGAAAAACGCCTTTGTTTTAAACGATGTCCATCCCAAATCCTGTATCATTTCGCTGACACTATCCCATATTTCGCGATAATACAAAACGTGCTGCCCCTCTTTGAACTTTTTCGATGTACTCTGTCAGTCCTATCTGGTAAGGATCCCATACAGCGCAGCAATATTCTAAAAGATGACGGACAAGCGTAGTATAAACAGTCTCCTTAGTAGATCTGTTACATTTTCTAAGTGTCCTGCCAATAAAACCCACTCTTTGGTTACCCTTTCCCCACAACATTTTCTACGTGTTCCTCCCAATTTAAGTGTTCGTAATTGTAATTCCTAGGTATTTTGTCGAATTTGCGGCCTATAGATTCGAACTACTCCGTATCCCACACCGCGCAGGAGCATTCTAAAAGAGAACGGACAAGCGTAGTGTAGACAGTCTTCTTAATAGACCTGTTACATTTTCTAAATGTCCTGCCAATAAAACGCAGTCTTTGATTAGCCTTCCCCACAACATTTTCTATGTGTTCCTCCCAATTTAAGTTGTTCGTAATTGTAATACCTAGGTATTTAGTTGAATTTACAGCCTCTAGATTTGACTGAATTATCATGTAACCGAAGTTTAACGAATTCCTTTTAGCACTCATGTGGATGACCTTACACTTTTCGTTATTCAGGGTCAACTGCCACTTTTCGCACCATTCAGATATCTTTTGTAAATCGTTTTGAGTTTGTTTTGATCTTCTGATGACTTTATTAGTCAACAAACGACAGCGTCATCTGCAAACAATCTAAGACGGCTGCTCAGATTGTCTCCCAAATCGTTTATATAGATAAGGAAAAGCAATGGGCCTTTAACACTACCCGAGGAAACGCCAGAAATAACTTCTGTTTTACTCGATGACTAGCCGTCAGTTACTAAGAACTGTGACCTCTCTGACAGGAAATCACAAATACAGTCAAATAACTGAGTAAAACAGAAGTGATTTATGGCGTTCCCCAAAGTAGTGCTATAGAGCTTCTGCTGTTCCTTATCTATATAACCGATTTAGGACACAAACTAAGCAGCCGTCTTAGCTTGTTTGCAGATGATACTGTCGTTCATCGTCTAGTAAAGTCATCAGGTCAAAACAAATTGGAAAACGATTTAGAAAAGATATCTGTAAGGTGCGAAAATTGTCAGTTGACCCTAAATAATGAAAAGTGTGCGGTCATCCAAGGAATCCGTTAAACGTCGGTTACACGCTAAACCAATAAAATCTAAAGACCGTAAATTCAACTAAATACAAAGAAAGTGTTGTGGCGATGGCAAACCAAAAACTGCGTTTTATTGGCAAAACACTTAGAAAATGTAACAGATCTACTACAGAGACTGCCTACACTACGCTTGTCCGTCCTCTTCTGGGGTAGCCGGCCGCGGTGGTCTCGCGGTTCTAGGCGCGCAGTCCGGAACCGCGCGACTGCTACGGTCGCAGGTTCGAATCCTGCCTCGGGCATGGATGTGTGTGATGTCCTTAGGTTAGTTAGGTTTAAGTAGTTCTAAGTTCTAGGGGACTGATGACCACAGCTGTTAAGTCCCATAGTGCTCAGAGCCATCTTCTGGGGTACTGCTGCGCGGTCTAGAATCCTTTCCAGCTAGGATTAACGGAGTAAATCGCGAAAGTTGAAAGAAGAGTAGCACGTTTTGTACTATCGTGAAATAGGGGAGAGAGTGTGACTGACATGTTACAGGATTTGGGGTGGAAATCATTAAAACAAAGGCGATATTCGTTGCGGTGAAATCTTGGTTAGTTGGTTGATTCGGGGGAGGGAACCAAACAGCAAGGTCATCGGTCCCGTCGAACTAGACAAGGATGGAGAGGGAAGTCGGCCGTGCCCTTTCAAAGGAACCATCCAGACGTTTGCCTGAAGAGACTTTAGGGAAATTACGGAAAACCTGAATCAGGATGGCCGGACGGAACTTTGAACCGTCGTCTTCCCGAATGCGAGTCCAGTGTGCTAACCACTGCTCAACCTCACTCGGTGTGTGGAATCTTCTCACGAAATTTGAATCACCAACTTTCTCCTCCGAATGCGAAAATATTTTGTTGACGGCGACGTCCATAGGGAGAAACGATCTTACAAGGGGAGGCCGCCAATTGTGAAATTCAGATTTGATTCATACTGCGCATAATAGAAGCTCATGGACAGAGGTGTAATGTGGCAAAGCACCAAGATGCACTTCTCAGCCGTTGTCGAGAAAATCGACAGTTAAAAGAAACCGTTGCGGTGAAATACTCTCTACGATTAACAATTTTCTACAGAGTCGTGGCGCAGCGGTAAGCGCTCGGATTCGTAATCCGAAGGTCATCGGATCGAATCTCGCGCCATGCATTTTTTTTATTATTAGGTTTTGTAATTCAAATATATATATATATATATATATATATATATATATATATATATATATAAACTATTAATGAATTGCTTATGCATGTTGGTGAAGGCGGATCGCTCTCCAATTGTACCGCCTCCATTTTTCCGTTTTTTTTAACAGGGTGTACCAAAAACTCTCCCGCCCGCACTGATTTTCGACGATGTTTTAAGTTGCTCTAGGGACCGCATCTACCTTCTTTCGAAGTTGGCAGGCAACTACGCTGTTATGCGGTGGCTCGTTTCGGCCCATTCAACATCTGTCCAAGTGTAACGAGCCAGTAACGGAGTTTATATTTCATACCTGCCACAGCAAATTTGTGTTCGTGGGGTCTTCATTCTAATTCGAACATTTGACTTACGCTATACGTATTCGTTTCGGAATATCGTTTCTACGTCTTCCGTTAACTATACGTGGTTAACATTATGAAGACAATTAATAACATTTGTGAAATACAACTTTGTTTGCGGAAAACATAATGATGTTCGAAGTCGCCAGTTTTTCCACGACAACCGACTTTCAACAACTGATTATATGCATAATTGTTGCAACTGATTGCCGGTAATTATATATATATATATATACACTCCTGGAAATTGAAATAAGAACACTGTGAATTCATTGTCCCAGGAAGGGGAAACTTTATTGACACATTCCTGGGGTCAGATACATCACATGATCACACTGACAGAACCACAGGCACATAGACACAGGCAACAGAGCATGCACAATGTCGGCACTAGTACAGTGTATATCCACCTTTCGCAGCAATGCAGGCTGCTATTCTCCCATGGAGACGATCGTAGAGATGCTGGATGTAGTCCTGTGGAACGGCTTGCCATGCCATTTCCACCTGGCGCCTCAGTTGGACCAGCGTTCGTGCTGGACGTGCAGACCGCGTGAGACGACGCTTCATACAGTCCCAAACATGCTCAATGGGGGACAGATCCGGAGATCTTGCTGGCCAGGGTAGTTCACTTACACCTTCTAGAGCACGTTGGGTGGCACGGGATACATGCGGACGTGCATTGTCCTGTTGGAACAGCAAGTTCCCTTGCCGGTCTAGGAATGGTAGAACGATGGGTTCGATGACGGTTTGGATGTACCGTGCACTATTCAGTGTCCCCTCGACGATCACCAGTGGTGTACAGCCAGTGTAGGAGATCGCTCCCCACACCATGATGCCAGGTGTTGGCCCTGTGTGCCTCGGTCGTATGCAGTCCTGATTGTGGCGCTCACCTGCACGGCGCCAAACACGCATACTACCATCATTGCCACCAAGGCAGAAGCGACTCTTATCGCTGAAGATGACACGTCTCCATTCGTCCCTCCATTCACGCCTGTCGCGACACCACTGGAGGCGGGCTGCACGATGTTGGGGCGTGAGCGGAAGACAGCCTAACGGTGTGCGGGACCGTAGCCCAGCTTCATGGAGACGGTTGCGAATGGTCCTCGCCGATACCCCAGGAGCAACAGTGTCCCTAATTTGCTGGGAAGTGGCGGTGCGGTCCCCTACGGCACTGCGTAGGATCCTACGGTCTTGGCGTGCATCCGTGCGTCGCTGCGGTCCGGTCCCAGGTCGACGGGCACGTGCTCCTTCCGCCGACCACTGGCGACAACATCGATGTACTGTGGAGACCTCACGCCCCACGTGTTGAGCAATTCGGCGGTACGTCCACCCGGCCTCCCGCATGCCCACTATACGCCCTCGCTCGAAGTCCGTCAACTGCACATACGGTTCACGTCCACGCTGTCGCGGCATGCTACCAGTGTTAAAGACTGCGATGGAGCTCCGTATGCCACGGCAAACTGGCTGACACTGACGGCGGCGGTGCACAAATGCTGCGCAGCTAGCGCCATTCGACGGCCAACACCGCGGTTCCTGGTGTGTCCGCTGTGCTGTGCGTGTGATCATTGCTTGTACAGCCCTCTCGCAGTGTCCGGAGCAAGTATGGTGGGTCTGACACACCGGTGTCAATGTGTTCTTTTTTCCATTTCCAGGAGTGTATATATATATATATATTTGAATTACAAAAAACAAATACTAAAAAAAAAGGTTGCTTGGCCCGACATTCGATCCTGCGACCTTCGGATTACGAACCTGAGCGCTTACCGCTGCGCCACGACGCTGTAGAAAATTAGTAACCGTAGAGAGTATTTCACCACAACGGTTTCTTTTAACTGTCGATTTTCTCGACAACGGCTGAGAAGTGCATCTTGGTGCTTTGCCACGTTACACCTCTGGCCATGAGCTTTTATTATGCGCAGTATGAATCGAATCTGAACTTCACAATTGGCGGCCTCCCCTTATTAGTAATAAGGGAAATCAGAGGTCGAACGGGTAAACATAGGTGTTTGTTTTTTCCACGCGCTTTTCGAGATACCAATAGCAGGGAATTATTGTGTAGTTGCTTCTACGAACTCTCCACCAGTAGCCCACCCAGCTAGCCGCGCGGTCTGACGCGCTGCTTCCCGGGCAAGAAGGCGTGCCGGTCCCCGGCACGAATCCGCCCGGAGGGTTAGTGTCGAGGTATGGTGTGCCGGCTAGCCTGTCGATGGTTTTTAAGGTGGTTTTCCATCTTCCTCGGCGAATGCGGGCTGATTCCCCTTGACGGAGTACATCGAAAAAATTCAAAGAAATGGAGCACGTTTTGTACTATCGCGAAATATGGGCGAGAGTGTCACAGAAATGGTACACGATTTGGGCTGGACGTCATTAAAAGAAAGGCGTTTTTCGTTGCGACGAAATCTTCTCACGAAATTCCGATCACCAACTTTCTCCTCCGAATGCGAAAATATTTTTCTGACAGTGACCTACATAGGGAGAAACGATCACCACTGTAAAATAAGGGAAATCAGAGGTTGTACGGAAAGATATAGGTGTTCGTTCTTTCCGCGCACTATACGAGATTGGAATAACAGAGAATTGTGAAGGTGGTTCGATGAACCCTCTGCCAGGCACTTAAATGTGATTTGTAGAGTATCCATGTAGATGTAGATGTAGATTCCGCCTCTGTTAGTGTCGGCGATTGCTGCGCAAACGCTGTCTCCACGTACGCGTACACCATAGTTGCTCTACCACGCAAACATTTGGGGTTACACTCGTCTGGTATGAGAAGTCTCCCCGGCGGGGGGGGGGGGGGGGGGGAGATAGGGGGGAGGGGGGGTATTCCACTGGGGCCGAACCGCACAATAACCCTGGGTTCGGTGTGGAGGGAGGTGGGGTGGGTGGACTGCTGTGGCCTTTTGTGGGGTCTGAGGGCTGCGGCGCTACGAAGCCTCTCCGTCGTTTTTCGGTCCCCGATTTAACACAGATACAAACCCTCTACCAGGCACTTAAGAGTAATTTGCAGAGTATCCATGTAGATGATGCAAGAGGTCCTCGACAAAAAAAATTGTTCTCCTTTGTAGCTCGGTGGTCAGCGTGGCTGGCTGTTATGCTAACGACCTGGTTTCCTTTCCTGGTACTGCCAGGGACTTTTCGATTCTGGGAGGACTGCAGTGGCGTGCACTGAGCCTCGTGGTGCCAAGTGAGGACTTGTTTGAGCGAGAAGTCGCGGTTCCGATGCCAAAAAAGCCAAAACGGCCCGAGGCACGGTGTGCTTAACCCACGCCTCTCCACATGGCATCCAATGACGCAACTGAGAGAGGTTGACAAGTCAGTCGGCCGGTCCCGATTGACCCACCAGGACTAGAACGCGAAGCTTTGTTTGCAAATAGAAAACTGATTCTCTTGCCACTATGTAATGGCACTTCCTATACAGTCATTTTCCGGCCGTAACTACTGACCTAATTAAAGCTATGAATAGATTTTTGGTATGCTTAGAGTCACTACAGAGGTCTATATCATATATGAATTTGAGATTTTTACGTAATCTTTATACGAGACAGAGACTGTAGTGATATGCTACCGCCGGGCGTAGCATAGCGCTATGCCTCAGGAGACTACCAGCTGCCACAACGCCGTATCTTCAGAAAAGCTCGATGTCAATGCAAATCTTACTATAGGCATGGCATAAAAGTGTAACGGTATCGCCGCGCGGTCTTAGGTGCCTTGTCACGGTCCGCGCGGCTCCCCCCATCGGAGGCTCGAGTCCTCCCTCGGGCATGGGTGCGTGTGCTGTCCTTAGCGTAAGATAGTTTAAGTTACATTAAGTAGTTTGTAAGCGTAGGGACTGATGACCTGAGCAGTTTGGTCCCATAAAATCTTACTGTGGTAGATTCTTTTATGTGTTTGTCTATTTTTTGTTTGTCTGTTGTCGATGTACTATGCTCGCAGTAAAAGGTGGTAACAACGTGATAAAATTTTCTCTGATAGTGCTGTTATAAGAATTACTGTTTGTTGCGAGTATGAAGAGTCTTGGGAGAGACGGCTGGATATTTTTGGCAACTATTCATACATGAGATTGCAGGTTCGAGCGCTGTTGTACACGTCTCTCCCCGTACACGTCGCATTCAATCTGAAACAATTCTGCTATTCACATACTTCCAAAAATACCAATAAAGGTCCTGACGCTCACCTTTCTTCTCATGAAATAATAACTGTTTAGCCGGCCGCGGTGGTCTAGCGGTTCTAGGCGCTCAGTCCGGAACCGCGGGACTGCTACGGTCGCAGGTTCGAATCCTGCCTCGGGCATGGATGTGTGTGATGTCCTTAGGTTAGTTACGTTTAAGTAGTTCTAAGTTCTAGGGGACTGATGTTAAGTCCCATAGTGCTCAGAGCCATTTTGCCAATAACTGTTTATTGTGTCTCTTGTACAATTCTCCACATAACATCAAAAGAAGCGAACAGAAAAAAACTCTAGTTACCCTTAGGTACGAGTAAACCACAGAGAGTAATATTCCAGCCGGCCGGGGTAGGAACGAAACGCTCTGCCACAAGAACTCGGCATCAACCTTGTTGCCACCACGGGAGCACATTGTAGAACTTGCATTGTCGTCCGTGGTAATCAGAAATACTATTGAGAACCGTAACCTGCCTTTCGTAACTTCAGTGAAATTATTATATTTGAATAAAAGTGTAATTTGGCCGGCCGCGGTGGCCGAGCGGTTCTAGGCGCTTCAGTCCGGAACCGCGCGACTGCTACGGTCGCAGGTTCGAATCCTGCCTTGGGCATGGATGTGTGTGATGTCCTTAGGTTAGTTAGGTTTGAGTAGTTCTAACAAGGGAACCTCCCCATCGCACCCCCCTCAGATTTAGTTATAAGTTGGCACAGTGGATAGGCCTTGATAAACTGAACACAGATCAATTGAGAAAACAGGAAGAAGTTGTGTGGAACTGTGAAAAAATTAGCAAAATATACAAACTGAGTAGTCTATGGGCCATATAGGCAACATCATGGAGATCGGCAGCTCGGGAGCGCCGTGGTCCCGTGGTAGCGTGAGCAGCTGCAGAAGGAGAGGTCCTTGCCTCGAGTGAAAATTTTACTTTCTTTGTTTTTGCATAGTTATTATCTGCCCGTTCATTCATTGACGTCTCTGTTCACTGTAATAAGTTTAGTGTCTGTGTTTTGCGACCGCATCGCAAAACCGTGCGATTAGTAGACGAAAGGACGTGCCTCTCCAATGGGAACCGAAAACATTTGATCGCAAGGTCATAGGTCAACCGATTCCTCCACAGGAAAACACCTCTGATATATTCTATACGACACTGGTGACGGCATCTGCGTCACATGATAGGAATATGTTGTCGACCCACCTAACTTGTACACTTGGCGAATGGGTAAAAAGATTCTTCTACCTTGCCCGATTTAGGTTTTCTTGTGAATGCGATAATCACTCCTAAAAAAGTGATGAAAACATAAGAGTTTGTCACATAAACTGAAAATAAAAAATTAAATTTTTCACTCGATGGAAGATTTGGACCAAGGACCTTCCGTTCCGCAGCTGCTCACGTTACCACGAGACTACGGCGCTCCTGCGTCTCTGCTGTCCTTGATGTTGCATATCTTCCCATGAACTACTAATTTTGTATGTTTTGCTTATTTTTTCACAGTTCCACACAATTTCTTCCTGTTTTCTCGATTGATCTGTGTTCAGTTCCTTAAGGCCTATCCACTGTGCCAACTTATAACTAAATCTGAGGGGAGTGCGATGGGGAGGTTCCGTTGTAAGTTCTAGGGAGCGATGACCTCAGCAGTTGAGTCCCATAGTGCTCAGAGCCATATGAGTAATATTCCGAGTCAACGATATAATTATCATAGTCTCTCAGATAACGTCTTTGCCACTTAGCTTTCTCACAGTCGATTCAGTACATTACATATTTATTATACTACATTACCACAAATTTCCACATTTATGTAACGGTATCCACGGCGGAATCCCCACCGCGTCCCCCTCCCCCTCCCTTCCCCCCCTTTTTTTAAATTTAATGCCTGGTGTTTGTGTCTACCTCTCCCGGTGCATACGTGTCGTCCTTACCTTTCAAGACAAGCACTTCACGTGTTCCTGTTTGTCTCGGCGCTGCGTATGAATCCACCAGGCACACGAGCACCCGCCTGCAGGCCGCCTTACATTCCGGTGTTTATTGTGGAGTCAGTCACGCAGTGCATCGACAACAAAAACCGCTGCTGTGAGCCAACTTCACAAGTGGCGCTGCGTCCTCCGGAACAGTGTGCCAATCAAGGCGAAGTGTTTCCTCATCCAATCCCTTCTTCATTCACACGTACGTATCGCGCCCCGACAAGAAAAGTGACACAAGTCGAAAAGCGGCATCTTTAGTTTATGTCACTGCAAAATACGTGTGAATTGCCCCAATGTGCACGAAAAATATAACAGAATTTACTGCCGACAATACTTACTTGAAATTTAAACAACCAGTTCGAAGGCAATAAAGGGACAAGGTCTTACGTATGGTCGCAAAAAGATCAGTGGCATCTATTCAGCCACTCAGCGGTAATACTGGCTCTTAACGAAGGAACTGGAGTAAACTGGTAAGATTACTACGCCGGTGTTGGTGAAAACATGCAATATAACAACCACGACAGAGGCTCCATATTGATTGAGGAGGAATCGACAGGAATTACCTGCCACTCAGTTTTAGTATGGCAAAGAAAGGAGTGAGATATTCAGCAGTAAAAATCTCTGAAAGAATTAACTTCAAACATAAATAAATCACATCTGCTTGGCAACTCCGAATGTGTACTAATATGGTGTGTGTTTGTTTGCTTGTTCGATTATGTGTGTGTGTGTGTGTGTGTGTGTGTGTGTGTGTGTGTGTGTGTGTGAGAGAGAGAGAGAGAGAGAGAGAGAGAGAGAGTTAATAAAGGGATAGAGAAAGAGGAGGGTGGGGGAGATTGGTTCAAATGGCTCTGAGCACTATGGGACTTAACTTCTGAGGTCATCAGTCCCCTAGAACTTAGAACTACTTAAACCTAACTAACCTAAGGACATCACACTTATCCATGCCCGAGGCAGGATTCGAACCTACGACCGTAGCGGTCGCGCGGTTCCGGACTCAAGCGCCTAGAACCGCTCGGCCACTCCGGGCGGTGTGGGGGTGATTAAACACACTTAAGAATAAAACTAAACTCAGGAAACCTGATAGTTTCCGCGGGCGTTGAATTAATTTAATCTGCCACTCGAACGCTTAGGAAGATACGGTGTTTCAACAAGGACCGATCTTCGGTGAAATGTGTTTGATTACCGGTACAGATAACACGTTACATTTTTCCTATACTTTCTCTTCTAAAATGTTTATCTTCTAAGGGCACGATGTGCGCGTCTGCATGATTGGAGTGTGATGTTCAAACAAATGAAGAACTTCGTTGTTAAGTTGAAAAACTGTTACATGCTTCTAGATACATAGCAACAATTGAGTACTTTAACTGAAACCAGTAAATTAAACAGTCAATCAGTTGCCAGAAGTTTTTTTTATTTAAAATTGACCTAGCTTTCGATACTAGTATGAGTATCTTCTTCAGAAACGCGGGATGTTACCTAAAAAGATTATGAGAAAACAAATTATAAATTTTTAGCTATCATTTGGTAGCTAAAACAAAAATTATTATTATTTTTTTTTTTTTGTAATTTTGAAGGTAACACATTCTAAACAGTAACACCCTATCACACTTCCATGAGGTATTCCGAAAATTATCTTTTCGTCTGTCCGTTAAGAGCGACGTGTTGACTTCTATCTGCGAGGAAGTCTTGAATACAGTCGCAAATCTGGCCAGACACTCGCTAAGCTTGTATTTTTGTTTTTATTTTTTCACTAAACAGCAGTGCGGGACTGTGTCAAATGCCTTCCTGAAGTCAAGGAACACGGCATCAACCTGAGCGCCATGGATCTCATGGAGGAACAGAGCGAGCTGAGTTTCGCAAGATTTATGTTTGCAGGTACCTTGTTGATTTTTATAGAGATTTTCGTTCTACAAAAAGTCGTTAATTCTTGAGCATAAAATATAATTCTGCAACAGATGACGCCAACGATACAGGCATATAATTATGCACATCTGTTCTAAGACTCTTCTTGAATGGGGAATGAGCTGCGCTTTTTCCAGTCGCTAGGTGCCTTTCGTTGCTCCAGCAAACTACTCGTACGATAAACTTCTGCTAGAAGAGGAGCACGTTCTTTCGCATAATCTTTGTAAAATCTTACAGGTATCTCATCTGGCGCTGAGGTCTTTCCACTACTAAGTGATTGTAGTTGTTTTTCTATTCAGCCATTTCGACGTTCGTACCACGGTTGGAAGGAAAGATCATTTGCAATCTTCCAGGGTGAAACAATTTCAGAAGACCGAAATCAGTACACCGGCCTTCTTTCTGTTATCTTCCGTTTTTGTGCCTGAGTGGTCACCGAATGATCGAGTAGGTGATTTCGAACCGGCTGCTGATATTGCGTAAGAACAAAACCTCTTAGGGTTTTTAGTCAGATCGATTGGCAAAACTTTAATTTGAAAGTCATTAAACGCTTCTCTCGTCGCTCTCCTTAGATTCATTTTCGCTTCGTTCATTCTCTGTTTGTCTGCTACTTTTTGACATCTCTTGAATCTGTGATTGAGCTCTCTTTGTATACATAGCGGTTTTCTAACACGGCTGTTAAACCGCAGTGGGTCTCTCCCACCCCTTAAGATCTTGCCCGCAATATGACTGTCTAAGGCATACTGAACGATGCTTTTGAAATTTTTCCACAATTGGTCGCATTTTCGCCCTCAACATCGAACATTTGATACTCTGCAATTTTTGACTAGCCACTCTTCCTAAGTAAAAATATTTTCCTACCTTTCTTAACATTCCTTGTGATACCCGCAGACATAGTTGCTCTCACAGACTCATGATAACTGATACTTTCCATTGCGTTAACGTATTCGGCAAGTTCAGGTCTGTTTGTTGGTAGATGGTTCTCAGTCTGCTCGAAGTAATTCTCGGACAAGACATTCATAACAATGCCACTGGTCTTTCGCACCAGTTTAGATAGCGTGACTCTCCCAATCTATAACTGGCAAGTTGAAGTGACCCCCTATGACAACAACATGATCAGGTTCAAATGGTTCAAATGGCTCTGAGCACTATGGGACTTAACATCTATGGTCATCAGTCCCCTAGAACTTAGAACTACGTAAACCGAACTAACCTAAGGACATCACACAACACCCATCCATCAGGAGGCAGAGAAAATCCCTGACCCCGCCGGGAATCGAACCCGGGAACCCGGGCGTGGGAAACATGATCAGGAAACTGAGTCAACGCAATGCGAAAGCGAATCACGACAAGACGAAAATAGTTCACTTTGAAATGAAAGGCAGATAGACCAGCAATATTTTTGGTTGCTATTTCCTCTTTACATTACCTCTGAGAATAGCGTCGAAACAGTGAACTCGTGTTCCGGTGATGGGGTTTGAACACTCACCTAGATTTCCAGATTTTATTTTCCAAATTTTTCCTGGATTCCGGGATAATTTCTTTGTAAACGACGCCAAATTTGATGCTGACAAACTATAAGAAACTGCCTGTCTCGCACTTTCCGACCAAGTCCTGTCGGTTCATATTTGTCCCACGACCATCACTCGAACCAATTACGTCGACTCGAGCGTTGCGAAAGACAAGATCTCGAGTAGAAGTTCCTCTCAGACACATCGTTTTACTCGTAATCTGTCAAAAAGTTTCAAAACAGCGGATGTTCTGCTGCAGAATGAATCACTGCGGTACATTCATATGCGCGAGGGCTGAACGAGGAATGTGATGGTTGACATGCTTAACGGAGTGACCAATGTTCGGAACGTCTGTTGTCTTCCAAACGCATGATGCGTTCAGTGTTAACCAACTGATTTTTGTCCTACCTGATGGAGTACAATAAAACTAACCTAATATTATTCTGAGTAACCACACACTGACGAATGAACACCGAAATCGGTTCAAAAGTCGAAAAAGGAAAAATGCTAATCACACATGTGCTTCGTTTCATGGAAACGTCCGATGCAACGTGAGTCGGAGATGATGATGTTAGCGAGCACATTTAAACGTTACTTATGCGTGTATTAATTACGTGCATATGTGCAGTCTTCGCCATCCGAACTTGAATGCTGCACTGCCAAACAGACCCACGTATCAACTCGGCCACAGTTTGAAGAAAACCAGAACATGTAATGGATGTAGGGGAGGGCAATTGCAAGTACAACCAGAACAATTTGTCATGAAAATTCGAAATTACTCGTCGTTCACTGTGAGATTAATATGATTCTTCCTCTGTTGCTCAGACCGTGTGTTCACTCTTTTGTGTGCGTGTCTGGGTGTCTGTGTGTGTGTGTGTGTGTGTGTGTGTGTGTGTGTGTGTGTGTGTGTGTGTGAGAGAGAGAGAGAGAGAGAGAGAGAGAGAGAAGGAGAGAGAGAGAGAGAGAGAGAGAGAGAGAGAGAGAGAGAGAGTACGTATGTGAGACTGACACATACGTATGACGTGGTAGTTACTGTTCTTTGTCAGAACGCTGACTGCAAGTCTATTTGCGACGTCTTTACTTGAGGTAACATTTCGCGTCTGCCAATGGAAGTGCCACTTCATTTACGATAGAATTATTCATGGCAATGAATCAAAAGCACAGCGACATAACAGTGGGTTAATTAACGACCATTGATCTCACGCATACCGACAAAATTACACATGCAAATTACGACAGTCGACCCCTGACCCGAGAATCTTTCACGTGACTAGCGCGCGTCACCAGCAGCATGCGTTGATTAGAAGCAGCCCGGTTCATTTTTCGAGGTAGCTGGATGTGGACCACGCAATTCTTCGCGAATACGTCGGTTTGCAACTACTGCGGGAGTCAGCAAATTTGTTGCGATGGCAGAGTATTGCAACTGGAGCGTTGTGCAACGCGTGATAATGAACACTCGAGAACGAGGCTGCTCGTCTAGCAACTATCTGTTCTTGTTATGGGCTTACAGTCCAAAGACTGGTTTGATGCAACTCTCCAAACCAGTCTTCACTCAGCATAACTACCGCAACTTACATCCGTTCCAATCTGTTTATTGCAATCAGGTCCTGGTCTACCTCTGCAATCCTCTACCCCCAACACACACACAGAAAACACACATCCTTCCACTACCAAACCATTCCCCGATCCCTCACGATGTCTCCCATTAATCAATCCCTTCCCTTAGTTAAGTTGTTCAATACTTACCAATTGTATACATTACCTCCTCATTAATCATTCGATCTATCTACGAGGGCAGTTCAATAAGTAATGCAACACATTTTTTTTCTGAGACAGGGGTTGTTTTATTCAGCATTGAAATACACCAGGTTATTCCCCAATCTTTTAGCTACACCACACTATTTTTCAACGTAATCTCCATTCAATGCTATGGCCTTACGCCACTTTGAAATGAGGGCCTGTATGCCAGCACGGTACCATTCCACTGGTCGATGTCGGAGCCAACGTCGTACTGCATCAATAACTTCTTCATCATCCGCGTAGTGTCTCCCACGGATTGCGTCCTTCATTGGGCCAAACATATGGAAATCCGACGGTGCGAGATCGGGGCTGTAGGGTGCATGAGGAAGAACAGTCCACTGAAGTTTTGTGAGCTCCTCTCGGGTGCGAAGACTTGTGTGAGGCCTTGCGTTGTCATGAAGAAGGAGAAGTTCGTTCAGATTTTTGTGCCTCCGAACACGCTGAAGTCGTTTCTTCAATTTCTGAAGAGTAGCACAATACACTTCAGAGTTGATCGTTTGACCATGGCGAAGGACATCGAACAGAATAACCCCTTCAGCGTCCCAGAAGACTGTAACCATGACTTTACCGGTTGAGGGTATGGCTTTAAACTTTTTCTTGGTAGGGGAGTGGGTGTGGTGCCACTCCATTGATTGCCGTTTTGTTTCAGGTTCGAAGTGATGAACCCATGTTTCATAGCCTGTAACAATCTTTGACAAGAAATTGTCACCCTCAGCCACATGACGAGCAAGCAATTCCCCACAGATGGTTCTCCTTTGCTCTTTATGGTGTTCGGTTAGACAACGAGGGACCCAGCGGGAACAAACCTTTGAATATCCCAACTGGTGAACAATTGTGACAGCACTACCAACAGAGATGTCAAGTTGAGCACTGAGTTGTTTGATGGTGATCCGTCGATCATCTCGAACGAGTGTGTTCGCACGCTCCGCCATTGCAGGAGTCACAGCTGTGCACGGCCGGCCCGCACGCGGGAGATCAGACAGTCTTGCTTGACCTTGCGGCGATGATGACACACGCTTTGCCCAACGACTCACCGTGCTTTTGTCCACTGCCAGATCACCGTAGACATTCTGCAAGTGCCTATGAATATCTGAGATGCCCTGGATTTCCGCCAAAATAAACTCGATCACTGCCCATTGTTTGCAACGCACATCCGTTACAGACGCCATTTTAACAGCTCCGTACAGCGCTGCCACCTGTCGGAAGTCAATGAAACTATACGAGACGTAGCGGGAATGTTTGAAAATATTCCACAAGAAATTTCTGGATTTTTCAACCAAAATTGGCCGAGGAAAAAAATGTGTTGCATTACTTATTGAACTGCCCTCGTATGCAATCTTCAGCATCCCTATGTAGCACCACATTTCAAAGAGATTCTATTGTCTTCTTGTCTGAGCTGTGTGTTGTCCACGTTTCACTTCTGTACGGTGCTGCACTCCACAAAAATTACCTTCAGAAAATACTTCCAAACACTCACATATATTTTGTGGTCGAAGCTGTTTCCTTGTGTGCGTTCGGTTCCTAATGTGTAACAAGGAAATGTTGTCCTACCTTGAGTGAACACATTTTTTCTTCTTTTACTGCCCATACAAGTTTCGGATAAGTTTCTCCATCTTCGCCGGCCGTGGTGGCCGAGCGGTTCTAGGCGCTACAGTCTGGAACCGCGCGACCCCTACGGTCGCAGGTTCGAATCCTGCCTCGGGCGTGGATGTGTGTGATGTCCTTAGGTTAGTTAGGTTTAAGTAGTTCTAAGTTCTAGGGGACTGATGATCTCAGAAGTTAAGTCCCATAGTGCTCAGAGCCATTTGAACCATTTTTTTTTCTCCATCTTCAGTGGTTTTTTTTTATTATAAGTTGAGCAACTATACAAAGAATTTATGCATTAAGTTGTTTACCAATTTTTGAGATTATATTTACGTTACTCTAAGTACAGCCAGAAATATTAACTTGAAGAATAAATATGTACCTTATTATTGTATACTGGCGTTCACAAGTCTGTTCTGTATTTCCAACACAACTATAATTGCCCTCCGGTATATCATCCGCAATTAATAAGCGTTTATCAATGTTTTGCTAACATTTTGCTCTTTGATTAGCGTTTCTTAGGTTAAAGTACCATTTTTCTAAAATGTGTTGAAATGCATACTGACTGTTATTAGACTTCGTGAAATGTTGATTGGTGAAGAGGAGCAGCCTATGCATGTAAACGTGTGCTCTTACTTGCTGTAGAGCTCGCGTATCTCTTGCTTCTACAAAGTGTTTGCATGGAGCTCCCTAACAGACCCTGTTTCACTTTTTCCGTCATCTTTCTCTGGACGCGAATTTTGAATTTTGCAGTGCCATTAGGCTGTGGGGATGTATGATTTTGTTTGTTTGCTTTGTATATTGTCTAACAGGTAACAGATAAAGCCACTGAAGCCGGAGACATTTCTACGAAACATGTATGGATAGTAAAAGAAGAAAAACTGTATTTGTTCAAAGCAGAACCACATTCCCTTATTACTTAGATTTGTATCTGATGTCAGCAAATCTCTCTTTTTCAGAAATGCTTTTCTTGCTGTTGCTGATCCGCATTATATTTCTTCTCTGCTCCAGCTATTTCGCTGCCGAAATAGCTCTTGGTGTCTCATTTGGTAGTCTTATTTCCTCAGCATCGGCTGATTTAAGTCGACTACGTTCCATTACTCTTGAAAAACTGTTTACGACCTAAAGAAGTATCTATGGCCAGTACCCTAGAAAGCGGTAAATACAAGTCTTATACTCAGTCACTATCAAGGTGTCCATGGTCAGGTTAACGATACCTGCTAAATTATTATTCTATCATGAGATAATAGTCGAAATGTGTAGTGCATAAAATAAAATAAAAACTCCAGCTGACTCACTTCCAGTAATATTTTCATCCAAATTAGTGGTTGCAGTCCTCATAACATGGTACAGAGCGTGATGAGTACCCCTATTTGGTTAAGTTCTACACTGCACCTACTGACTTGTACCTGTAGATATAAATACAGATGTTAATACAGAACCGGTTACCTTCCCTGTTGATGTCGTGCTTAGTTCGCAAAGTATCGACACACTGTTTTGTCAAACTTCATACTTCCTTTGCTCTTATGTCCAAAGCCGAGGAAAAACATCCATCGGGTTTTGTAATGTCAGGTAACAGTCTAGGGAATGAACTTTCTGTCCCTGACATGTCTGATTAGCGATCTCTGGTCAATAAACTAATGGAATTTTGGCAGTCTGCCATGCGGAGCTTCACAACAATTTTCCTGACCATTCATTTTTTCCACATGTTTTCTTCTTTTTGGGTCAACAGTCTTCTGATTGTTTTGATGCAGCCTGCCACGAATTCCTCTCCTGTGCCAATCTCTTCATTTCAGAGTGGCACCTGCAACCTACATCCTTAATTATTTTCTGGATGTATTCCAATCTCTGTCTTCCTCTATAGTTTTCATCCTCTATAGCTCCCTTTAGTACCATGGACGTTATTCCCTGATGTCTTAACAGATGTCCTATCATCTTGTCCCTTCTCCTTGTCAGTGTCTTCCACTTAATCTTATCCTCTCCAATTTTGCACAGAACCTCCTCATTCCTTACCCGATCAGTCCACATTGTTTTCTACATTGGTCTGTAGCACCACATCGCAACTGCTTATATTCTCTTCTGTTCCGGTTTTTCGACAGTACATGTTTCACTACCACACAATTCCGTGCTCCACACGTACATTCTCAGAAATTTAAAGCCTATGTTTCATACAAGCAGGTTTCTCTCAGCCAGGAATGACGTCTCTGCCATTGCTAGTCTGCTTTTGATATCCTCCTTGCTCCGTCCGTCGTTGGTTATTTTGCTGCCTAGGTACCCGAAATCATTAACTTCATCTACTTCGTGGCCATCAATCCTTACGTTAAGTTTCTCGCTGTTCTAATTTCTACTATTTCTCATTACTTTCGTCTTTCTTCCATTTACTCTCAATTCTTGTTCTGTACTCATTAGACTGTTCATTCCTTTCAGCAGATCATGTAATTCTTCTTCACTTTGTAACCTCCCCCTCACTTATCGACCTTAATGACAGCGAAAAATTAAACCGCGTGTACCTAATGGAAATTTGGGAAAAGCAATCGTCACCGAAGTTAATCTGTCGGTAAAGAGGGAGGAAAGGGTTACATATAAATGAAAGGAAAAATGCAAATGAAATTGGTGGAAATTAATTTTGAGAAAAGGGTAAAATTAATAAAGAAAGTAAATGTGCGGTCGTCACGTTAACAATTAATTGGCGTTAACTAGATATTTGAGATTTGGGGAAAATTACGGTCGTCAGTCCTATGGACAACTACTATAATAACTGAAAAAGAAACGTTATTGCACATATAATTAGCACTAAAAGCGTGGCAACTGAAGGTTGACACGTGTTGTGTGAAAACTGAAAGTTTGTCAGAAGTAATAAATTTAGCTACACTCTGACTTAATTTAGCAAAAGAATTAATAAAACCGGAAAATTGAAAGTTAATTTAGTGACTGAAACTAATAGTGAGCTTTGTTTCTGAAGCACTACGAAATTCAGTAAAATAATGTTAGTCTTGGGCTACCTCAACAATCATTTCAAAAGCTACTTGAATCTACGCAATTTAGAAATAAGAGATTTAACTTTGAACTTGAATTAAATGATTCTGAACAATTAACAATAGTAAAATTTAGTACGTACCAAGCTGAGCTGCAGTCACAGATAAGCTCAAATATTGTAACAAAACTCACACTCTTAATTTGTGCTTGTGTAATGTAAACATTGTAGCCAGCTATGAATACCTTAACTGAACTTTGAAATTAATGCAGTGAAGTGGAATGATATTACTTTAACGCTGGCGTCTGAATTTCAACGACACTCGGGTTCATTTCGGAAAAGGAAGGGACCCTGCTTGGTAATGCAATTGGGACAATGAGCAACAAAGGTTCATGCTACGTTGCTGTAATTTTGTGATTTGAACAGTTTGAAAAGCTGAGGTCTGCCATGCAGTTCTAAAACTTTACGTGCTACCAGTCTTCCTTGTTGGTTGATTGAAGGTTTGAAGTCGTCAATCGAGGAGGTGGCAACAGTCACTCATTGTCGGCCGTCGCTGTTGCAGAAGCTGGATGTTGGCGCGCCTTCTTCTCGACACGGTCACCAGGCGAGACGGGCTCTTGATGTGCGCCAGCTAATGCTTCCCGTCCGCTACACCGTGTCAGAAACTATCATAGCAATTCGAGAGCAATTACATGCTGCCAAACCCCGAAAGCGCGGCAACTCGCGGGAGCGTCACGCAACACACCTGCTCCACTGCACTACTCCAGCCAGACTCCGCTCTGCCCGCGCTCCACGCGGCCGAGTTCACACTACCAAAGATCCTAAACACTTTGGTTCTCCACACGACCTATCGATGTATTCGTTCGATAGCATAGTTTTCCCTAGGCCAGACCCAGCGTAAAAATACAAATAATATTCACAAAACAAACCAATTATATATCGACATAAATGCATATATATACAAATAGTAAAACAATTACAATATACAAAGACACAGAAATGTTATATTTTCAGGTAACAAAATAAGGAAAAAAAATTAGCAGCGCAATAGATGGAAATAGGAGGATATGTATTTCCGGCGTTACAACTTTCACTCAGGATAACAATATCAATAACGAATCGTATCATTGATATCCTTTCACGTTGATTTGTAATTCCACTCCTCAACCTATCTTTTATTTCTCTCATTGCTTCTTCGATGCATAGATTGAATAGTAGGGACGAAAGATTACATCCATGTCTTAACCCTATTTAACCCGAGGATTTCGTTCTTGGTCTTCCATTCTAATTGTTCCCTCTTGGTTCTTGTACATGCTGTATGTTACCCGTCTCTCGTTGTAGTTTACCCCTAATTTCTTCAGAATTTCGGACATCTTGCACGATGTGACATTGTCGGACGCTTTTCCCAGGTCGACAAATCGTATGAACGTGTCTTGATTTTTCTTTAATCTTGCTTGCATTATCAACTGCGACGCCAGAATGGCCTCTCTTGTGCCTTTACCTTTTCTAAAGCCAAACAACTGGTCGTCATCTAACACATCCTCAATTTTTTTCATTCTTCTGAATGTTATTCTTGTCAGCAACTTGGATGCATGAGGTGTTAAGCTGAATGTGCGATAATTATAGCACCTGCCAGCTCTTGCAGTCCTCGGAATTGTATGAATGATATTTTTCGAAAATCAGATGGTATGTCGCCAGACACATACATTCTGCACACCAGTGTGAATAGTCGGTTTGTTGCCACTCCCCCCTAGATTTTGGAAATTCTGCTGAAATGTTATCCATCTCTTCTGCCTTATTTGATCTTAAGTCCTCCAAAGTTCTCTTAAGTGCTGACTCTAATATTCGATCTCCTGTCTCCTCTAACTCGAATCCTGTTTCTTCTTCTATCACATGAGACAAATCTTCCCCTTCACAGAGGCCGTCAATGTACTCTTTCCATCAATCAGCTCTCTCCTCTGTATTTAATAGTGGCATTCCCGTTGCCCTCTTAATTTCACCGAAGGTTGTTTTGACTTTCTTATATACTGAGACAGTCGTACTGACAATCATTTCTTTTTCGATTTCTTCAAATTTCTCTTGCAGCCATTTCGTCTTAGCTTCCCTGCACTTCCTATTTATTTCATTCCACAGCGTCGTGTATTTCTGAATCCCTGAATTTCCCTATACATTTTTGTACTTCCTTCTTTCATCGATTAACTGAGGTATTTCTTCTGTTACTCATGGTTTCTTCATAGTTACCTTCTTTGTACTTATGTTTTTCTTTCCAAATTCTGTGATTGCCCCTTTCGGAAATGTCCATTCCTCTTTAACTTACTTCCTACTGAGCTATTCCTCATTGCTGTATCTACAGCCGCAGAGAACTTCAAGCGCATCTCCTCGTTCCTTAGTACTTCCGCATCCCGCTTCTTTGCTTATTGATTCTTCCTGGATAGTCTCTTGAAGTTCAGCCTACTCTTCATCACCACTACGTTGTGATCTGAGTCTTTATCTGCTCGTGGGTACCCCTTACCATCCAATATCTGATCTAGGAATCTCTCTCTGAGAATGATGGTATCTAACTGAAATCTTTCTGTATCACCCGGCCTTTTCCATGGATACCTCCTCCTCTTGTGATTCTTAAACAGAGTATTCGCTATTACTAGCTGAAATTTATTACAGAACTCAATTAGTCTTTCACCTCTCTTATTCCTTGTCCCAAGGCAATATTCTCGTGTAACCTTTTCTTCTGCTCCTTCCCCTACAACTGTGTTTCAGTCCCCCATGACTATTAGATTTTCATCCACCTTTACATACTGTATTATCCTTTCAGTATCCTCACACACTTTCTCTATCTCTTCATATGCAGCTTGCGACGTCGGCATGTATACCTGAACTATCGTTGTCGATGTTGGTTCGCTGTCGATTCTTATAAGAAAAACCCTATCACTGTACTGTTCAGAGGTACACACTCTCTGCCCTACCTTCCTATTCATGATAAATCCTACTCCCGTTGTACCATTTTCTGCTGCTGATGGTATTACCCTATATTCATCTGACCAGAAATCCTCGTCTTCTTTCTGTTTCACTTCACTGACCCCTACTATATCTAGATTGAGCCTTTGCATTTCCTTTCTCAGATTTCCTAGCTTCCCTACCACTTTCAAGCTTCTGACATTCCACGCCCCGACCCATAGAACGTTATCCTTCCTTCGGTTGTTCAATCTTTTTCTTATGGTCACTTCCCCTTGGCAGTCGCCTCGCGGAGATCCGAATGGGGTACTATTCCGGAATCTTTTGCCAATGGAGAGATCGTCATGATACTTTTTCAATCACAGGCCACATGTCCAGTGGATACACGCCCTGTGTCTTTAATCCAGTGGTTTCCATTGCCTCCTGCATCCACATGCCGTTGATCATTGCTCACTCTTCGGCCTTTAAGGGGCAGTTTCCCACCCCAAGGACAAGAGACTGACCAGAACCTCTGTTCGCTCCTTCGCCCTCTTTGACAAGGTCGTTGGCAGAACGAGGGTGACTTCTTATATCGGAAGTCTTCGGCCACCAATGTTGTTTATTAATCAAAATTTATGCAGCGGGAGGTTCCGAGCCGGGACTGACGTTTTGATTAGTAATCAAAAACGCTACCCATATCCCACGGGTGCATCCGCTGTTATTAATGTTATTGTTCTGCACGTGACGCGTTAAAATCACTGTCAGTAAGTTTTTGAGCTGGCCTTTTCTAATGCTTATAATGGCAGCGAGCGACACCATCAAGGTACATCCATTAGAGTTACGTCATTACGTAAGAGTACCCTTCGACCCAAGAAACATCCGGTGCACTGGAGCATGTCGCTTTCACATAGTGTGCCAGAAAACATCATTTGGGTGGATTGTTGTCGCTTCTCAGGGAGAATTCCCTCATTCGTACTCCCAGTAACTTCATTGCCCTCGTTTATGTAACTCTTGTCTTTGTGTTTAGGGTGATACTGACGTACGAGATTCTCTCTGAAACTTACTCTCATATAGCACGTACCGAGAAGACAGAATAAAAGAGATAACAACCATGAAAGAAGCAAAGGCTTTCATTAAATTTCTAATCGAGAGTTACCGATAGACGTTATGCAGACAAGGGACTCGTATTCTGAATGATCGGTGTTACTACTCTCTTCGGTTTCTTACAGTTTTCTTAAATTTCTTCAGATGAATGCCGGACTGGTTATTTTGAAAAGATCGCAACCTACTTTCTCCCCCTTCTTGTCGAACTCGAATTTGTGTTTTGCGTGCAATAACTTCTCCACTGACTGGATGCCAAACTTCTTGAACAGTGGTTCTCAAGCTTTGTGAGATAATTATCCTCCGGTGCAATCAGATGTAAGCTAGTAACCCCCATCCACCATTGGCAACAATGGCACCTAATAATACCTTACAATTAAAAAGAATTTTCTACGGACACTTTCATTTCTGAAATGCAAGATAAATGGTATGTAGTTTTTGTGGAAGTTTTTATTAAACTACGAACTAATGATTCAGTAAGACAACTGGTACTGCATATTTCTAACCATATTTTTGCAGAATGATGTCTCAGTTCTGAATGTGTTACGAGTGCTACCTGCAACCCCTCCTCAGTGAAGAAAGCTATCCACACTGAGGGCAGAAACTTATTACAAAACGTGCTTCCTTTTGCACCAATCCTCTTCCTAGCGATACTTGTTTTACCCACATCTTGCACCCCATTTAATATAATAAAAATTTCGTGCGGTTTAACAGGTGAAGCGTCTTTCAATACGCCATTTCGGCGACTTGAGTGTCCCTAAGCTACCCCAGTTAACAGGGGAAAGAGCGCTTACATTTTAATTTGAAATCCGAAGCACTTGTCATTTCTGCTGATTGATTAAATCGTTAGTGGCTGGTTTAAAATGCACACTGAAAAATTCGTGGTCTGATCGGTATTCGATCCCGCAACCTCTCCGTTTCCAGGATTACGCTTTACCAGTTATCACCAGTGTCAACAATCAACTAGCTTAAAACGTGTGCACTATACTGAGGCCTACTGTTTGTACCTCACTTGATTCCTGGAGTCGTTATTGCTGGACTAGCAGAAATTAGAAGACTTCAGGCTGCCAATGTTTTTCATCTGAGCAGTGACACTCATAATAACAACATCAATAATAATAATACAGTTCGGCCTCTACAGCAATATAGTAGCCTTACACGGATACTGTTGTGTTTTGATGTCAGTTAGTTCATTTCTTGTTGCGAAGTGAAGAATGAAGCAGTTTACGGTCTATTACTGGAACTACCTAGAACTCGGAGAAGGCATTTCTGAGATATTTAAGCATAAAGATGCATAAATATGTCTCAATTTCACTGTTATAGGCACATTGTAAAAGTCCAAGTATATGTGTAAGTGGGTGGATCTTGTGAGGAATACGATGATCAAACATTCGTTTCACAAGCTGTAACCTCCACCGCATTGAGTCACGTGCTATTGCTAGTATTTTAAAAAAATATGTAATTATTGGTAACGTAAGTTATGAGTTTCACAATTTTTTGAAATAATGATAATAGTAGTGTTCTTTTAAAAATAATTTCGTTTCATGACCGAAATACAATTGAACTCTTTCGTTTTTATTGCTCAAAGAGTTACATTTTATGCCTCAGGGTGTAATTACTCACATGTTGAGATACACCGATCTTGTGGCTTCTTTCTCAACACTATTCCCTAACCCACCTACTTTTCTTCGCTATGTGATACAATCTCTTCGTCTTCGATGTTACACTGAAGAGGGAAAGAAACTAGTATATGCATGCGTGTTCAAATACAGAGATATGTAAACAGGCAGAATATGGCGCTGCGGTCGGCAACGCCTATATAAGACAAGTGTCTGGCGCAGTTGTTAGACCGGTTACTGCTGCTATAATGGCAGCTTATCAAGATTTAAGTGACTTTGAACGTGGTGCTATAGTCGGTGCACAAGCGATGACACACAGCATCTCTGAGGTAGGGACGAAGTGGGGATTTTCCCCTACGACCATTTCACTTGTGTACCGTGAATATCAGGAATCCGGTAAAACATCAAATCTCCGACATCGCTGCGGCCGCAAAAATATCCTGCAAGAACGGGACCAAAGACGACTGAAGAGAATCGCTCAACGTGACAGAAGTGCAACCCTTCCGCAAATTGCTGCAGTTTTCAGTGCTGGGCCATCGACAAGTTTCAGCGTGCGAACCATTCAACGAGACATCATCGGTAAGGGCTTTCAGAGCCGAAGGACCACTCGCGCACCCTTGATGACTGTACGACACAAAGCTTTACGCCTCGCCTGAGCCCGTCAACACCGACATTGGACAGTTGATGACTGGGAACATGTTGCCTGGTCGGACGGGTCTCATTTCAAATTGTGTCTAACGGAGGAACGTGTATGGAGACAACCTCATGTCTGCAGGGGACTGTTCAAGCCGGTGGAGGCTGTGTAATGGTGTAGGGAATATGCAGTTGGGGTGATATGGGTCCCCTGATACGTTAGATACGACTCTGACAAGTGACACGTACGTAAGCATCCTGTCTGATCATCTGCATCGATTCATGTCCATTGTGCATTCCGACGGGCTTGGGAATTTCAGAGGGCAACGCGACACCCGACACGTCCAGAATTGCTACAGAATGCCTCCAGGAACACTCCAGGAACACTTCCGGTGGCCACCAAACTCCCCAGACATGAAGTTTACTGAGAATATCTGGGATGCCTTGCAGCGTGTTGTTCAGAGGAGACCTCCACCCCCTCGTACTCTCACGGGTTTATTGACAGTCCTGCTGCTTTCATTATGTCAGTTCCCTCCACCACTACTACAGACATTAGTCGGGTCCATGCCACGTCGTGTTGTGGCACATCTGCGTGCTCGCGGGGGCCGTACACGATATTAGGCAGGTGTACCAATTTAGTTCGCTCTTCAGTGTATTATAACAACAGTAAATAGATGCTTCGAAATCTGATGTCATGTATCACTTTATGTTCTCCACGGCTGACATTTTCTAACTGTAAATTTCTCGTTGCAGGAAAAAATTGTCGCTTTCTGTTTGTCTGCTACTGACAAATTCAGAAAATCACTCAGTTGGCCGCTGACTTAAATTCTCATCACGCCGTTGTTCCACCAGCGATTCTCAGAGGGAGCACCAGTTGTTTTTGAGGCAGCCGCGGGTAGAAAAATCAGACAGCGTGCCGTTTGGATGTAAAATAACTTTTAAGATCGGGTCCCTTCTAAACCTCCCGTTTCCCGTATGCACACAGCAGGAACAATGAGCTGTAACCTATGAACTGTGGGAGGACATGGCATGGACAGTGTTTCGAGTACTTGCCCTCGGCTTCTCTTCGACCTGACGAAGGACGTCCTTTTCACAGTTGAGACTGTGACGCATCCGTGGAGCCCCACACACAACCCTGCCAATTGCGAACGGCTAAAATTCCACAAGTTTAAACGCCAGACGTCGCTGATCAGATACGTCAGGAACAGAACGGTCATTTCCTAGACGATTACCCGACATTACAAAATGTGCTGTCTGAATTCTGTGCTCCTCAGTCTCGGACATACTAGCAAACGAAATATGAAGTTTGGCAAAATGGTGTTTCGACACTTTGTGAACTAATAACGCCAGCAACAGAGACGGTACCTGGAAGTCCATGGCTCTTGGCAAAAGTATTAACAAGGCCTGTCTGCCGTGCACAGGGTGTTTCACAATTCCTATCACAGGCTTGTAGGTAAAGTTACGATAAGAAACCCATGTCCGAAAATGTACCACTTGGATGTTATAGGATCACTTTCACATCTCCCGATCCACAGTACGCACACAAACTGAGAGGAGGGTAATATGATGGGTACTGCTTGTAATTATGACATCATATACCAGCAGCTGTTGTATTCGTATCTGATGTCATAATTACAACAAGGACTGATGATATTATCCTCTTCTCAGTTTGTGTGCGTGCTGTGAATTGGGAAATTTGAAAGTGATCCTATAACGTCCAGCTAGTACATTTTTCGGACATAGGTTCCTTATCGAAACTTTAACTACTAAGTCTGCTCTTACCCTCCCCCTCCCCCCGCCCCCCCAAGTAGCCTGTAAGAGGAATTGTGAAACATGATGTGCACAGCAGACAAGCCTCGTAAATCCGTTGTTTGTATGGGCGATGGATTTCCAACATACCGTCGCCTACTAGCATTTACACCACCACTCGTCTGTTTCGAACAACGCTCAAGTCAGATTGAAGAAATACCCTACGATTTACCTTAAAGCATTTGTAGATATATAGGTTTCTAGATATAAAAAAGGTTTTGAAATGTCGACTGGGATACACTTTTGAAATTCTGAATGTGGCCGGGACAAAATACAGCGATTAAAAGGTTATGTAGAATTTGCAGAGAAACTAGAATGCAATTGCAAGAGTCAAGAACATGAAAGGGAAGGGGTACTTGAGGAGGCAGAGAGTCGGGATTCTAAACCCTTAGCCGATGTTCTCTGTAACGAGCAAGGTAGAGAAAGAAACCAAGGAGATATTCGGAAAGAAAATTGAAGGACAGGGGATATAAATTAAAACTTCGTAGTCTCTTCATAATACTGCCCTTAAACAAAGATGGCAAATGACTCGGAAAATCAACTGAATGGAATTGGTATTGTCTCGAAACAAAGCTATAAGATGAATATCATGAAAAGTAAAACAAACGTAATGGAATTTAGTCCAATTAAATCAGATGATGTATGGGGAATTAGATTAAATACGGAGACACTAGAAGCAGTAGATGAGTTTTTCTATTAATTTTACCCATGTTGGATGCTTTTCATCTCCAGGACTGTTCCTGTAAAGGGTAATTTGAAGAAAATGGTCTACCAGTAACAATCCAAGGCGGTTTACTTAAAATTAGACCGGTTTTGCGCATATGCCCGTCTTCAGATTAATACATTCAGTTTCGTCTTTACAGATGCAATGTTGGAGTTCAATGTTGATTGATTTTCCAAACAGTAAATGTATATTTGACTCTAAAATAGTGATTTGAAGCACCATATTTCCACACTCACAAACTAATTTCACGTATCCTAGTTTGAGACTATAGACATATGGCGCTTCAAATGACAACTGTGGAGTCTAATATGCAATTACAAATTAGAAAGTTGATCTGTATTGAACTTCAACATCGAATGTGTAAAGATGTAACTGAATGTAGTCACCAGGAGATTTGCAAAAGCTCGAAACCGATTGTGTTCTAAATAAACCGCCATCAAAAGTGACTGCTTCCAGATTTTCCCCAACAGTACCCTTTTGCTATTTGGGCAGCAAAACTCCTGACGATGGCCAAAGTAGAGAGGAACCGAAACACGGACTGAAAAGAGAAGTGGTTCTGTAGAAGATAAGTATATCGACATCTAAAATAAATATGAATGCCAGGAAATCATTTCCGAAGGTATTTTTCTGGAGTGTACCCTTGTATGGAAGTGAAACGCGGACAGTAAGTAGTTTAGATAAGAAGGGAATAGAAGCATTTGAAATGTGTTACTACAGAAGAATGTTGAAGTTCACAGGGGAGATTTGATACAAAATTAAGAGGTACTCAATCTGACAGGGTCCGGATGCGCGAAATTATCTTCTGACTTTCAAATACTAAATGAACTACTCACCTTAGTTCTTCAGAAGCACGGCCTTTCCTGGAGCAACGTATACTGTTCCTCAGCTAACAAAGCTGTAAAAATCAGCTGCACTATCTACATCTACGTGATTACTCTGCTATTCACAATAAAGTGCCTGGCAGAGGGTTCAATGAACCACCTTCATGCTGTCTCTCTACCGTTCCACTCTCGAACGGCACGCGGGAAAAATGAGCACTTAAATTTTTCCGTGCGAACCCTGATTTCTCTTATTTTATCGTGATGATCATTTCTCCCTATGTAGGTGAGTGCCAACAGAATGTTTTCGCAATCGGAGGAGAAAACTGGTGATTGAAATTTCATGAGAAGATACCGTCGCAACGAAAAACGCCTTTGTTTTAATGATTGCCACTCCAATTCACGTATCATGTCTGTGACACTATCTCCCCTATTTCGCGATAATCCAAAACGAGCTGCTCTTCTTTGTACTTTTTCGATGTCATCCGTCAGTCCCACCTGATATGGATCCCACACCGCAAGCAGTACTCCAGAATAGGGCGGACAAGCGTAGTGTAAGCAGTCTCTTTGGTAGACCTGTTGCGCCTAAGTGTTCTGCCAATGAATCGCAGCCTTTGGTTTGCTCTACCCACAATATTATCTATGTGATCGTTCCAATTTAGGTTATTTGTAATTGTAATCCCTAACTATTTAGTTGAATTTACAGCCCTCAGATTTGAGTGACTTATCGCGTAATCGAAATTTAGCTGATTCCTTTTAGTACTCATGTGAATAACTTCGCACTTTTCTTTATTCAGGGTCATTTTCGCACCATACAGATATCTTATCTAAATCATTTTTCAAGTCGTTTTGATCATCTGATGACCTTACAAGACGGTAAATGACAGCATCATCTGCAAACAATCTAAGACGGCTACTCAGATTGTCTCCTATGTCGTTAATATAGATCAGGAACAACAGAGGGCCTATAACACTTCCTTGGGGAACGCCGGATATTACTTTTGTTTTACTCGATTACTTTCCGTCTGTTACTACGAACTATGACCTTTTTGACAGGAAATCACGAATCCAGTCGCACAACTGAGGCGATACTCCGTAGGCACGCAGTTTGGTTAGAAGACGCTTGTGAGGAACAGTGTCGAAAGCCTTCGTCTCAACAGGATGCACAGAGTTATTTAACTGTATTATACTGATGAAATGAGTTATTTTTATAAGGTCTGTCTAACTACACTGACGAAAAAAAAAATCGCAACACCGAGAAGGAATACGGCAACATAACCGAAAGTTGGTAGGCATGTTTCGACATTTGTAAGATGACGTCTGTTCCGATTTCGCACCAGTCGCATAACAGCGGCGCGAGTGACGCCGCTATGAGGATGCAAACCAGGTTTGCTTTAAATACACGCCGTAATGGTCATGAGCGATTAGTTACGTTTGAGTTTGGACGTGGTGAGTTGATGTTAATCAAGAATGCCTTCAAGGCGACAAAGACGGCATTACCAACACCTCACTGAATTCGAACGAGATCACATAATAGTGCCACGAGAAGCTGGATGTTCCTTCTGCGGCACTGCAGAAAGACTTGACAGGAATGTAGCCATTGTACATAATTGCTGGTAGAGTATATTCCACTGATTCAGCCCACCACCATTTGCGAGTTATGTGGTGACAAACGAGAGCTCAAAGGAGGGAAGAGTGGAGGTCTGTTGTGTTTTGCGAGGAAAGCTTGTTCTGCCGCAGAGCCAGTGGTAACCGTGTGTTGGTTAGAAGAAGGCCAGTTGATGACCTGCACCCAACCTGTCTGCGTGTTGGACACGACCTACACCTGGAGTTACGGTCTGGAATGCAATTCCGTATGACAGCAGATGCACTCTCTTGGTTATCCCTCGCACCCTGACTGCAAATCTGTACATCACTCTGGTAATTCGACCTGTTGTGCTGCTTTTCTTGAACAGCATTTCAGGGGTTGTTTTCTAGCAAGATAACGCTCGCCCACATACCGCTGTTGTAACCCAACACGTTCTCCAGTGTGTCGACATGTTGCCTTGTCATGCTCCGTCACCAGATCGGTCTCCAATAGAGCACATATGGGGCATCGTCGGACTATAACTCCAGCGTCATCTACGAACAGCATTGTCGGTTCCTGCATTGGCCGATGAAGTGCAACAGGCAAGAAACTCCATCCCACAAACTAACGTCCGGCACCTGTGCAACAAAATGCATGAACGTCTGCATGCTCGCATTCAACATTCTGGCGGTTTCACCGTTTATTAATGTACCAGCATTTCACATTTGCATGGACTATCTCGCGCTTACGGTATCCTAGGATCTTGCAATGTTAATCACTTAAATATCTGACCTAGACAAATGTATTCCCGTAATTTCATTACTCTACATTAATCATTTTTGGTGTTACGAGTTTTCCGTCAATGTATTAAGGTATCAGGAAGTTACTTATCGTAGCAAATCACAAACCCCGTGAGTTTTACGCAACTTGTCGTACATCAAAAGATACTTTAGATAATGAAAAGAAGTTAATCCTACCGTTAACTGTTATCATTCCAAAGGCTATACAAAATTTCACGACAGTTGAGTTACAAGAACTGTCTTCAAGAATTCGTGAATAAAATTTTTCAGTGCATTCCCTACTGATCATGCAAACTGCTACGCTGACGGTGAGGAAACAAATGACAGAGAGAGTTGACTAAAAGGAGGACTTGGTTGATAGGACACAGCCTGGGGCATCAAGGAATTGTCGATTTGGTTACGGAGGGAGGACTGAGGGACACGTGTCACAATATATACAGCTGACCTAGCAGACAATGTCGGATGTTCCACGAGTCTTTTCGCCGATGACGCTGATATATACAGAGAAGTCGCAACGCAGGAAGATTGTAGCAAAATGGGGGAGGACCTGCAGTAAATCGATGCTTGGTGCAGGGCGTGAAAATGGACTCTCAACATAAACAAACGTAACGTACAATATTACAAATACATAGACAGAAAGATCCTTTACTGTATGATTACACTGTTGCAGAAAAATCACTCTAAGCAGTTACTTCCATAAAATATCTAGGAGTATCCACAAGGACCGATTTGAAATGGAAAGATCACATAAAATTAAAGGCGAGTAAAGTGCCAGACTGAGATTCATTGGAAAAATTCTCAGAAAATGTAGTCCATCAACAAAGGAAGTATAAAGCGCGATCAAAAACTTTCCATTAGCGGGCGTTGGTGCAGCGTATATGCAACCGAGCGCGACTCAGATGCGGGAGTATGAGCACTGGCGTATAGGCAAGAGGTTAGTGTGGGCTACAGAGCGAAACATTTTTATCGCTCCTTACAGCTTATAAAACACTCATTCGACCAATACTTCAATACTGCTCGTCAGTCTGGGATCTATACCAGATAGGATTGGTAGAGGAAGTAGAGAATGTCCAAAGAAGAGCAGCACATTTCGTTACAAGTTCATTTAGTAAGCTCGAAAGCGTCACGGAGATCCTCAGTCAAATCTCGTGGCAGACGCTGCAACGGAGTCGTTCTGCATCACGTTACGAAGTAGGTGGTAGATTTTGGTTTATAGATAGAATACTGGGGAAATGCTTACAAATCACTCATAAGATCCATTCTAGAATATTGTTCAAGTATGTGGGACCCATACGAAATAGGAATAACAGGATATATAGAACTATACAGAGAACGGCAGCACGAATGGTCACAGGTTTGTTTGACCTGTGGGAGGGTGTCACAGAGATACTGAAGAAACTAAGAAACTGAACTGGCAGACTTTTCAAGATAGATCTAAACTATCTCCAGAAAGCCTGCTTACAAAGTTTTCTAGAACCAGCTTTAAACGATGCCCCTAGGTATATGGTATTGCATTGTATTTCATGTGAACTGGGGACCGAGAAGCGACGCAGAGGCTCTGTCCCCGCCGCAGCCGCAGTGGTCCACAACCCCACAACGACTACCGCAGTCCACTTCGCCCCTTCGCCGCCCCACACCGAACCCAGGGTTATTGTGCGGTTCGGCTCCCGGTGGACCCCCCCCCCCCTCCCTCCCCAGGGAACGTCTCTCACCAGACGAGTGTAACCCCTTTGTTTGCATAGTAGACTAATGGTGGTGTACGCGTACGTGGAGAACTTGTTTACGCAGCAATCGCCGTCATAGTGTCACCTAGGCAGATGGAAAACCGCCTAAAAACCATCCACAGACTGGCCGGTTCGCCACACCTCGACACAAATCTACCAGGCGGATTTGTGCCGGGGACCAGGCGCTCCTTCCCGCCCGGAAAGCTGTCCGTCAGACCACACACCCAACCGGTCGGGCTAACGATATATTACTAAACACACATTTTAGATTCCTCTATTATAATATTGGGCTGTCTATCTGTTTCCCCAACATCTAAAACATTTATGTTAAAATGCATATTTATACCATAGTGCGTGCATATATCTCTGAATTTCAAATTTTTTCTCTGAGAAAATTATTATTTTTGTGTGTTTATTTCCTCTGTTACTGTAAAAGTCAGCACAGAAATGAACAGAAGGTATTTACAAATAACTGGCTTTGCTTAATATTCACAAGAGTAATACGATACTTGTACTGCAAGCTAAGTAGAAAGTGTCAAGTCACTGTGAATTTATTGCACTTTACTTAGACAAGGAATAGGGTTCATGAAACAAACTCATTGCCACTGTTAAGTTTTCGCTCTGGTTCGAAAATATTGTCGATCTGGGTCTGGATTTTGGAATTGCTTTGCAATGAAGGTCCATGTCTCATTAATGTAAAGTTAAACTGCTAACACGCACTGGCTGTAAAGTTCCTGTTCTAGACACAGAGGCATTCAAACAATCGTTCTTCCGGCGCTCCATAAGTGAATGAAACGGGAAGAAACCGAAATAATTGGTACAATGGGACTTACCCTCTGCCGTGCACTTCACAGTGGCTTGCAGTTATGGATATAAAGGTGTGGTCTGGTATTAAAGTTCCGAGACCTCGCGTTCCCAAAACAGTCAACGAATATATTTCTTCCAACTACGTATATCTCGCGAAAGACCATGTAGGAAAATCAGAGAGATTAGAGTCCACACGAAGGCTTACCAGAAATCGTTCTCCCGCTGGAATAGAAAAAGGCACTAGTAAAGTAAAAATAGGGGAGAAACCAAGGGTTGACCACAGAATGCAAGTTGAAATGAATGACGTTTGGAGTAATTACGCAGAGAATAAGAGGCTTGTCCAGTATGGATTAGCGTCGAGATCTGCTTCAAACTAGACCACAACGACAACCACTTCTGTGATAATGTGTCCCAACAACCAGACTTTCAGGGTCTACCCTTTGAGATGACCGCTTAAATCAGCGGCCCTCCCCACTCCTCGCACACTGAACAGATCGAACGAGATCCCTGCCTCTCCAACACCATCTGTGTGACGTCACGCATGCTGCGATCTTCCCACTGCGGCTGGGTGGTTGCAGAGTTCCGGCTGACCAGCGCGTAATTGCGCATTCACGTGTCCTGGCGGTTTCATAACGACAGTAACAAACAGACGTAAATGGTCTAATCGTGCTAATCATTTGTTGTTAGCCTTCACGTATTAACCCAGCGTTTAAATACAATTTCAGAGAAAAATACAGCAATCAAATTCGTGGAGGGCATTTATTGTCGCGAAAAAACTTATTTTCCTTTCCTTGGTGCCTCAACTCTTTCTCCAGGATTGTTTATCGTCACGTAACACTGCTGTGCTCACATACGGAGAGGCTACCGGTTTCCACGCGTGTGAGCTGATGCAATCGTGTCTGCAACTCCAGCCTTCATTGGGGAGCCTCTACCTCTTACATGTACGTGGCACTGTAGCAGCTCTCATACCGAATACGGAGTGCCCATTTGTAGAAATCAATAGTGTTGTTGTTGTTGTGGCCTTCAGTCCTGAGACTGGTTTGATGCAGCTCTGCATGCTACCCTATCCTGTGCAAGCTTCTTCATCTCCCAGTACTTACTGCAGCCCACATCCTTCTGAATCTGCTTAGTGTATTCATCTCTTGGTCTCTCTCTACGATTTTTACCCTCCACGCTGCCCTCCAATGCTAAATTTGTGATCCCTTGATGCCTCAGAACATGTCCTACTAACCGGTCCCTTCTTTTTGTCAAGTTATGCCACATACTCCCCTTCTCCCCAATTCTATTCAATACTTCATCATTAGTTATGTGATCTACCCATCTAATCTTCAGCATTGTTCTGTAGCACCACATTTCGAAAGCTTCTATTCTCTTCTTGTCCAAACTATTTATCGTCCATGTTTCACTTCCATACATGGCTACACTCCATTCAAATACTTTCAGAAATGACTTCCTGACATTTAAATATATACTCGATGTTAAAAAATTTCTCTTCTTCAGAAACGCTTTCCTTGCCATTGCCAGTCTACATTTTATATCTTAAAGCTGCATGCCCTCGGGAAAAATTACGGCCGTAGTTTCCCCTTGCTTTCAGCCGTTCGCAGTACCAGCACAGCAAGGCCGTTTTGGTTAATGTTACAAGGTCAGGTCAGTCAATCATCCAGACTGTTGCCCCTGCAACTACTGAAAAGGCTGCTGCCCCTCTTAAATCAATATTACTTAGCAAAAATTATAGCTACATATCGTTCCATTGAGATAATTGCTGTTTTTATCCAACTAAAGATATATATTAGTGCAAAAATGGCTGTAATGGCTCTGAGCACTATGCGACTTAACATCTGAGGTCATCAGTCCCCTAGAACTTAGAACTAATTAAACCTAACTAACCTAAGGACATCAAACTCATTCATGCCCGAGGCAGGATTCGAACCTGCGACCGTAGCGGTCGCGCGGGTCCAGACTGAAGCGCCTAGAACGCATCTTCATCTTCTCCGCAAACCACTGTGAAGTGCACAGCAGTGATTACTTCCCATAGTATTAAAATATGTGATCAAAAGTATCCGGACACCTCGCTGAAAATGACGTACAAGTCCGTGGCGCCCTCCATCGGTAATGCTGGAATTCAGTGTGGTGTTGCTGTTGCCCCACCCTTAGCCTTGATGACAGCTTCCACTCTCGCAGGCGTACGTTCAGTCAGGTGCTGGAAAGTTTCTTGGGGAATGGCAGCCCATTCTTCACGGAGTGCTGCACTGAGGAAAGATACCGATGTCGGTCGGCGAGCCCTGGCACGAAATCGGCGTTCCAAAACGTCCCAAAGGTGTCCTATAGGATTCAGGTCAGGGTTATGTACAGACCAGTCCATTACAGGGATGTTACTGTCGTGTAACCACTCCGCCACAGGCCGTACATTATGAACAGGTCTCGATCTTTTTGCAAGATGCAATCGCCATCCCCGAATTGCTCTTCAACAGAGGGAAGCAAGAAGGTGTTTAAAACACCAATGTATGCCTGTGGTGTGATTGTGCCACGCAAAACAACAAGGGTGCAAGCCTCTCCATTAAAAACACGACCACACCATAACGCCACCGCCTCCGAATTTTACTGTTGGCACTACACACGCTGGCAGATGACGTTCACCGGGCATTCCCCATACCCACAACCTGCCATCAGATCGCCGCATTGTGTACCGTGATTCTTCACTCCACACAACGTTTTTCCTCTGTTCAATCGTCCAATGTTACGCTCCTTACACCAAGCGAGGCGTCGTTTGGCATTTACCGGCGTGATGTGTGGCTTATGAGCAGCCGCTCGACCATGAAATCCAAGTTTTCTCAACTCCCGCCTAACTGTCATAGTATTTGCAGTGGATCCTAATGCAGTTTGGAATTCGTGTGTAATGGTCTGGATAGATGACTGCCCATCCTCTTAAACTGTTGGTGGTCTCTGTCAGTCAACAGACGAGGTCGGCATGTACGCTTTTGTGCTGTACGTGTCGCTTCACGTTTCCACTTCACTATCACATCGGGAAGAGTGTACCTAGGGATGTTTAGGAGTGTGGAAATCTCGTGAACAGACGTATGGCACAAGTGACACCCAATCAACTGTCCTCGTTCGAAGTCCGTGAGTTCCGCGGAGCTCCCATTCTACTCTCCCACGATGTCTACTGACTACTGAGGTCGCCAATATGGAATACCTGGCAGTAGGTAGCAATACAATGCACCTAATATGAAAAACATACGTTTTGGGGGGTGCCCGGTTACTCTTGATCACGTAGTGAATATATTAGGGTTTCTTTCCGTTCCACTCACGTGTGGAACACTGGGAGAATGATTATAGGCCACTGTAATCTTGTCTTCGTGATCCCTGTGGGAGTAATATATCGGATGTTGTAGCACACTATGCGATCAAAAGCATCCGGACACATATTAGTGGACATTAATGTGGGACGTGTCCATCCTTCGCCTTTCTGACGGCATGAATTCTGCTCACTTTCAGTGAGGCGTCTGAATCTCTGTGGGGAGATGACAGCCCATTCTTCCTCGAGAATCAATACCACAGACGGAAGTTATGTTGGACGCTGCTGTCCGGAACTAAGTCGACGTTCTAGCTCATCCCAAAGGTGTTCCATTTAGGTTCAGGTCAGGACTATGGGAACACCAGTCCATTTCAGGAATGATATTGTCTACAAACCTTGGCATAGGTGCTGCTTTGTGACAGCGTGCGTAGTCATGCCTATACAAACTATCGTCGTCTTCAGAATGTTCCTCTACTGTACGCATTACACAGTACTGTAAAACATGTTCATAACCCTTCGCATTTAGCGTCGTCTTAAGCGCATAAGAGCACCACATCCTAACTCTCATACCGTAATCTTAACTTCTCCGTACTCCACTGCTCCACCATAGATGATGGCAGGTAACGTTCTCCAGGAAATCGCAAAACTCAAACCCTTCTAATTGATTGCCGTACTCGTTTCCAACCATCCAGTGTCCTGTGGTGTCGCTCTTGACACCGCCTCGAACGTCGCTTAGCACCGACTACAGAAACGTGTGGCTCAGAGGTGCTACTCGACCTTTGCACCCCCTTATTTTCAACTCCCTACGCATAGTCATTATCCTAGCTGTATTGCTGGTAGTACTGTGGAACACACGAGTGATTGCTTTTGTTCATCTGATGCGATTTTTTACACCCATCCCCCACCATGCTCAAGGACCCTGTCCGTCAGTACACGATGTCTGGTTTTCGTTTCGCTGTGGTTGTTTCTTTGTATTTCTGCATCATAGCCACCTCACCAATAGTTGACTTCGGCCGGTTCAGAAGGGTTGAAATGGCCCCCCTAACTGATCCGTTCTGCTGGTACTGCATCTCTTCTGACAACACAGTACTCACTGCCTCCTTTCATATTGAATGGTCCGTTTCTAGTGACATCTAGTGATATGTCCTGATACTTTGGATCAGATAGTGCCTATTCCTTGACTCCTCACTAAATATTGATCCTTGAATACTCATAAGTTGTCTTCCAAGGGATAGCTGGGGTTTATCTCCAAGCGTTTGTCAGTTATGATTTTCCAGCATCTCCATGACGTTCCCGCATGGGTCAAAAATATCTGCGACAATTTGTGCTGACCTTTTTTGTGTGCGGTCAATATCCCTTGTTGGCCCTATTTGCTACCGAGCGAGAAGACGCAGTGGTTAGCACACTGGACTCGTATTCGGGAGGATGACGGTTCACACCCGCGTCCGGTCATCATGATTTAGGTTTCCATGATTCCCCTAAATCGCTACAGGCAAATTCCGGGATGGCTCCTTTGAAATGGCGCAGCCGACTTCCTTCCCATCCTTCCCTAGTCCGACGGGACCGATGACCTCGCTGTTAATCCTCTCCCCCAAATCAACCAACCAACCCTATCTGCTATGGGACCCCCTCACTGGAGCAAAATTCCAGGGCGAGCTACACAAGTATTTTGTAAGCTATGCCTTATGCTGAATCTTTCCGTTCTCACAGTAGCTTACCAATGAACCGAACTCTACCACCTGCTTTGCAAGTGTCTACCACTGATATTATAAGTTATCTGTCTTGAGCTGACTGCAATCTAATTAAAAATAATTACACCAGACGCGTTTCGCTTTTATTTACAAAGCATCTTCTGTGGTATTCAGTAAATTGGATACTCACGATTGCACTTTTTCTTATTGCTTTAGGTTAAAAACAGCGTTTCCTTTATACAGTTGGTCTGCAAGCCACTTACGGTGTCTCTTTACATAATCTGCTCCTTCCCTTCTTGCTAGCAGTGGTTGGTGTCGACAGACTTCATTTCACATCTGCACATCGGAGTTTTTGGCATTTTGCGTTATTTCCTGCGCTGCGCTATTTACAATTGACTTTCTTAACGGTTTTTCATTCATCACTGCCACAATGTTTATGAATATTTGTTTGTTTTCGTTCACGTTTTGAATGTTGCCAACTTATTAAACGATTTTGTGTGTGTGTGTGTGTGTGTGTGTGTGTGTGTGTGTGTGTGTGTGTGTACAGAATCTGGGAGGAAATGGTAGAGGTAAATGGAGCCTGTGGTTACATGTGTACTTTCAATGTTGTATTAAGTGGTCAGTCAATTTAAAGAGTGTGTGGCTTGCCAAGTTGATCTAATCATTTATCATTTATTAGTTGTTTCTTTTGTGTTATGGCTTTTTGGACGTGGTATTAGTAGACAGTTTCACTAACCCCCCCCCCCCCCCTCTCTCTCTCTCTCTCTCTCTCTCCTCTCCTCTCCTCTCCTCTCTCTCTCTCTCTCTCCCACACACACACACACACACAATCGTTACATAGGTTGGCAACACTCACAACGTGAACGAAAACAAACGAATAGGGATAAACATTGTGGCATTGATGAATGAAAAACAGTTAAGAAAGTCAACTGTAAATAGTGCAGCGCAGGAAATAACGCAAAATGCCAAGAACTGCGGAGTGCATGTGGAATGAAGCCTGTTGACACCAGCCACCGCTAGCAACAAGGGAAGGCGCGGATTATGTAAAGAAACTCCGTAAGTAGCTTGCAGAGCAACCTTATAAAGGAAACGCTGTTCTTAACCCAAAACAACAACAAAAATGTACATAACTTGGGTATCCAATTTACAGTATACCATAGAAGATGCTCTGTAAATAAAAGCGAAACGCGTCTCGTGTAATTCTTTTTAATTAGATTGCAGTCAGCTCAAGACGAATAACCTATAATAACAGGTGTTAACAGCTGCTGCGGAAGATCTCCACGCAAACAGACGTCTACCACTGAGCCCGTGTGATCGTTCCATTTCATATCCCTTCAGTCTCTGGTTTTTTATCTGCCACGTTTCATTTCTTTGTCCTCTGGCAATGTTTATTAATGTGAAAAATTCCGAGTTGCACGGTGGCGTGGATTCCATGTCATACTGTCGCTCTCACTGTAGTTGGCTGGCTAAATGTATACTACCTCTAAGAAGACTAAAATCTGTGGTGTTCAGACCAACGCTTGAGGTTGATAACAGCTTTACCTATATCACACAAATTGTTCTACACGGGTATTTGCGTGAGTTATTTGTTTACAGTTGTGACTCATTGATATTGTAATCACAGGTTACTATAATTTTTTTGTTTGGTGATGTGCACAATTTTACATTCATGAACGTTTAAAGTAAGTTGCCAATTTTTGCACCACTTAGAAATCTTATCGACATAGACTGAATATATGTGCCTTTTTTGTTCAGACGGGACATCATTATACATAACTACATCAACCGCAAAAAATCTGGATTATTAAAAATACTGTCTGCCACGGTGTTAACATGCAGCATGAACAGAAAGGATCTGAAGACACTTCCCTGGGCCATGCCTGAACTTATTTTTGTCGACGACTCTCGAAGACAACGTGATAAGTCATCCATGCCAAGAAATCATCAGTTGGTTGGTTTGGGGAGTAAAGGGATCAAACTACAGGGTCATCAGTGCCTAAATCATAATTCCAGTCACAAACCCCGTTTGATAACCTTTATGAAGGCACTTCGGTTAATACGCGTTGATGTGGCTCTGAATCAAATACTTTTCGGAGGTTAAGAAATACAGAATCTGATTTGATCCATGGCTCTGTGAATGTGATGTCATGTGAGGAAAGTGCAAGTTGGCTTTTGGATCAGCGATATTTTCGAAATATATGTTGAATGACATGGAGGAGGTCATTCTGTTCAAGAGAGATTATGTTTCAGCTCAGAATGTACGCTAATACAGTATTTTACAACAGATGGACGTCAAGGATATCGAACAGTAACTTCGTGGGTAACTTTTGCTTGTATATCGGTGTGATCTGTGCTTTCTTCCAACTACTGCGATAAGTTTTTTGTTCGAGGAATACCATACGTTATGGTTAAAAGAGTGGATAACTCGGCTGTAAATTCCGTAGAAGTGGTTAGCACACATTCGGGAGGACGACGGTTCAAACCCACGTCTGGCCACCTTGATTTAGTTTTTCCGTGATTTCCCTAAATCGCATCAGGCAAATGCCTTGCTAGTTCCCCATCCCTGCCTAATCCGAGCTTCTGCACCGTTTCTAATGATCTCGTTGTTGACGGGACGTTAAACACTAATCTCTTCCCCCTCCATTTCCGTAGAAAATTCGATAAAGATTCCATTGGACCCTTAGATTTGTTCAAATTTTGCCATTTCAGTGGATAACTTCTGCTGTCCTCCTTGTAGATGGGTCCGGTCTGTGCTTTCTTCCAACTATTGGGAGAAGTTTTTTTGGAGGAATTACGATATATTACTGGTAAAAGAGTGGATAACTCGGGCGCAAATTCTGTAGAAAATCCGATACGGATTCCATTGAACCATAAAATTTATTCAAATTTAGCCACTTCAGCTGTTTCTCAACGCCACTGTGTGAAATGATGTACATTTCTGAGTACGGGTGATGTGGACTCTGGGCATGCATGCCACCGGATTCTACACACTGATTCACGATAAAGCCAAAAAATTTTAGGAAATAAAACAAACTTCAGCCAACATATTCAAAATTTGGGACAAACGCGCCACTTTAGGGACCAGTAAAACACACACACACATACACACACACACACACGCGCGCACACAAAACATCAACTACAAGGTTACACAACGAAAACAGACACACAGCCCCATTTCCTCATCGTCACGAAATCCCCTTGAGCATTCTGAAGCCATAAGGGCACATCCGAGTGGCCACTGGACGTGGCTAATGGGCGCCGCGAGTGTGCAGTAGCAGCATGGCTGAGCAGGGCAGCGCTGGGGCCACGCGTCTCTGTCAAGATTCAAACGTGGGGGATGTGACATCATCTCTGCCGTCAGCGTGAACAAAGACTAGATTTATATCGTTCACAGTGCAAAACGAATATAGGTCAGACAAGCACGATATGCGATGTTAAAGAGCAGTGGAAGTGATTCTGCTCATATGCACATATGCTCTGTAATTAATGTGGGAGGGAAGTTACAGAATCGAAAAGATGTATCTAACTGAAATTACGTAAATAATAACTTCCATAATATTTATATTACCAAAGAGATCGACCTTTCAAATTGTAGCATTCCTCAATGCACATCGACATTCACATGTATAGTAATGTAAGTAACTAACCTGTGGAACACATATTAACCGAACTTTAAATTAAATTCAGCATATCGTTTAATCCAAGAGACCTACACGATTAGCAAGGCAATATGTTTTGGCAGACCTAATTACACACCACACACAACATTTAGTTTGTTATATTTATAGCTTCGATTTTCGTTTTAATTAATTGTTTATTAATTTGTATAGTTTCGCCCGTAATTCAAAAACTATTACGACAATTCTGACTGTGGGAATGGAAAGAGCAGAAAAATTTCTGTAAGTAAAAGGTGCCATATTCATTTGTGTTGTAATAATTGATGGCACAGAGATCATACTATTTTCAGTACTTCGGCTACAATTTCGCATTGTTTAAATATTATTTTTTGGGAAAACTACTGCATTTAGCGCGAAAAAGGTGTAAATTATGCTGGTGGTAGCATAAAGTCATTAAATGATGTAGATGCACGAGTTTCCCAATGAGCGGAAACGCTAGGGCATAAAAGTGTGGCGGCCACTCTCAGTTTAACTCTCTCTCTCTCTCTCTCTCTCTCTCTCTCTCTCTCTCTCTCTCTTCTCCCCCCCCCTCCCCCCCCAAGAATGCTTCATCTTATAACGATTGGAAAGACTGTGATGTTCAGGAATTTTTTGACGTGTGGAAACCTGTATTCGATAGTCGGCCGAATTTTCTTGTGTGCCAAAATACCACCTGATTTGAATTACTAATAACCACTTGGCTAATAACTCGTAAACAGTGATTGAGCCCACAACTGATAGAGCATGTCTGTATATCTGTGTCGCGCAGCAATTGTTTTTCCTGTGACGTCGTCGCACCAATGTAGATGCTTGCGCATGATCGTTACCAATTAGTTTCATGTAAAATTGTAAATTGGTGGAGCATGGAAACGCATTCAGCTAGGACCTGATTCAGGTGTCATTGTGAAAAACTTGCGCAGACAATAAAAATATTCATCGGAATATAAGTGAAACTCGGTTTAAATTTAAAATTACAAAACCTTGAATGAGCTCTCATATGACCCGTAAATATGCCGGGAATTACAGAAAACGCAAATCAGAAGTAAGTTCGAGTCGAGAGGAATAAGGGTAAAAAATACAGCATCGGTAAAATGTGAGAGCTACTGCTAGCGTCGAAAATGAAATGAAAAAACGGCGCAATGCGACTTCATAATTGTCCCATCGGGCATTAAGCGGTCAGCGTCAGTCCAAACGTCTACGGATTGTGTGATTTATCTATTCTGTAACCATTGTGCTAGTCTTTATTACCACTGCATAAAAGAGATTGACGGTTAAACTACATATTAATACGTAACAGTTGCAAATTGTCGTAGCTGTGTTGGGAAAGTACCAGTGCTCCAAGCTCTAATAGAAAGCACTGATGCTCAAATCGCTATAGGCACTGAAAGCTGGCTAAAGCCGGATATAAGCTCAGCCGAAATTTTTGCGAAGATCCTAACAGTGTTCCGAAAGGATTGGCTAAACATGGTTGGCGGTGGCATATTTGTTGCTGTTAGAAGTCGTTTAACTTGTCGTGAAATTGAGGTAGATACTTCCTGTGAGTTAGTATGGGCTGAGGTCATTGTTGGCAATCGGAATAGAATAATAACTGGATCCTTTTACCGAACTCCCAATTCAGATGATACAGTTGCTGGAAGGTTCAAAGAAAACTTCAGTTTGATTTCAAACACGTACCCGACTCATGCGATAATAGTTGGTGGTGACTTTAATTTCCCTCGATATGATGGCGAAAATACATGTTCAATTCCGGAGGTACGCATAAAGTATCATCCGAAATTGTGCTAAACGCATTCTCTGAAAATTATTTCGAGCAGTTAGTTCATGAGCCCACGCGAATAGCAAACGGTTGTGAAAACACACTTGACCTCTTAGCAACAAATAACTCTGAGTTAATAATGAGCATCAAAACCGATTCAGGGATTAGTGAACACAGGGTTGTCGTAGCGAGATTGAATATTGTAATCCCCAAATTCCCGAAAAATAAGCGAAAAATATACCTATTCAAAAAAGCAGATAAAATTTCACTTGACGCCTTCCTAAGAGACAATCTCTATTCATATCAAATTAATAATATAAGTGTATACCAGATGTGGCTTAAATACAAAGAAATAGTATCAGCAGCAATTGAGAGATTTATACCAAATAAATTAATAAACGACGGAGCTGATCCTCCTTGGTACACAAAACGGGTTACAACATTGTTGCAGAAACAATGAAACAAACATACCAAATTTAAACAGGCACAAAATCCCCAAGATTGGCGATCTTTTACAGAAGCTCAAAATTTAGGGTGGACTTCAATGCGAGATGCTTATAACAGTTTCCACAACGAAACTTTGTCTCGAAACCTGGCAGCAAATCCATAGAGATTCTGGTCGTATGTGAAGTATGTTAGCGACAAGAAACAATCAATGCCTTCTCTGCGCGATAGCAATGGAGATACTATCTAAGACAGTGCTGCCAAAGCAGAGTTACTAAGCACAGCCTTCCGAAATGCCTTCACAAAAGAAGACGAAGTAAATATTCCAGAATTCGCATCGAGAACAGCCGCCAACATGAGTAACGTAGAAGTAAATATCCTAGGAGTAGTGAAACAAATCACTTAATAAAAGCAAGCCTTCTGGTCCAGACTGTATACCATTTAGGTTCCTTTCGGAGTATGCTGATGCATTAGCTCCATACTTAACAATCATATACAACCGTTCGCTCGACGAAAGATCCGTACCCAAAGACTAGAAGTTGCACAGGTCACACAAACATTCAAGAAAGGTAGTAGGAGTAATCCACTAAATTACAGGCCCCTATCGTTAACGTCGATATGTAGCAGGATTTTAGAACATATATTGTGTTCGAACATTATGAATTATCTCGAAGAAAACGGTCTATTGACACACAGTCAACATGGTTTTAGAAAACATCGTTCCTGTGAAACACAACTAGCTCTTTATTGACATGAAGTGTTGAGTGCTATTGACAAGGGATTTCAGATCGATTCCGTATTTCTGGATTTCCGGAAGGCTTTCGACACTGTACCACACAAGCGGCTTGTAGTGAAATTGCATGCTTATGGAATAGCGTCTCAGTTATGTGAATGGATTTGTGATTTCCTGTCAGAGAGGTCACAGTTCGTAGTAATTGACGGAAAGTCATCGAGTAAAACAGAAGTGATTTCTGGCGTTCCCCAAGATAGGGTTATAGGCCCTTTGCCGTTTCTTATCTATATAAACGATTTGGGAGACAATATGAGCAGCCGTCTTCGGTTGTTTGCAGATGACGGTGTCGTTTATCGACTAATAAAGTCATCAGAAGATCAAAACAAACTCCAAAACGATTTAGAAAAAATATCTGAATGGTGAAAAAAGTGCCAGTTGACCCTGAATAGCAAAAAGTGTGAGGTCATCCACATGAGTGCTAAAAGGAACTTGTTAAACTTCGGTTACACGATAAATTAGTCTAATCTAAAAGCTGTAAATTCAACTAAATACCTAGGTATTACAATTACGAAGAACTTAAATTGGAAGGAACACACAGAAAATGTTGTGGGGAAGGCTAACCAAAGACTGCGTTTTATTGTCAGGACACTTAGAAAATGTAACAGATCTACTAAGGAGACTGCCTACGCTACGCTTGTCCGTTCTCTTTTAGAATACTGCTGCGCGTTGTGGGATCCTTACCAGATAGGACTGACGGAGTACTTCGAAATAGTTAAAAGAAAGGCAACACGTTTTGTATTATCGCGAAATATGGGAGAGAGTGTCGCAGAAATGATAGAGGATTTGGGCTGGACATCATTAAAAGAAAGGCCTCTTTTCGTTGCGACGGAATCTTTTCACGAAATTCCAATCACCAACTTTCTCCTCTGAATGGGAAAATATTTTGATGACACCGACCTACGTAGGGAGAAACGATTACTACGATAAAATAAGGGAAATCAGTGCTCGTACGGAAAGGTATAGGTGTTCGTTCTTTCCGCGTTATACGAGATTGGAGTAATAGAGAATTGTGAAGGTGGTTCGAGGAACCCTCTGCCGGGCATATAAATGTGATTTGCAGAGTATTCATGTAGATTTAGATGTAGATGTAACACTTGTTATGGTTTTGTCCCAACCTTTTCACGAAAAATCTACGACGCGTACACAGTGTTTTTTTTCTTCTATTTTGTCTCGTTTTCACCCCTACAGCCCCAGAACGTTAGCATGGTGATCTCCTCCAATAGCGTCTATCACACGTTTTATCCTTCCTTCATTTCTTGATATTAGCGAACTTTCTAATCTTTGATCAGTGTTATCTCTCTCAAGACCACTACAAAAACGATCATATCAGCGAAAAACTGTGGTACCGGACGGCAGCTAAACTCCCTTTTTTTGTTGAGTTCGATCTTAATGGAGGTACTTCGAACTTCAACAGTCATAGTGACCTGAAAAAGCCTGCAGGCTCCATTTCAAGCTCATGTAACTGTTAGATTACAGCCCGCAGCTCGTGGTCGTGCGGTAGCGTTCTCGCTTCCCACGCCCGGGTTCCCGGGTTCGATTCCCGGCGGGGTCAGGGATTTTCTCTGCCTCGTGATGGCTGGGTGTTGTGTAATGTCCTTAGGTTAGTTAGGTTTAAGTAGTTCTAGGCGACTGATGACCATAGATGTTAAGTCCCATAGTGCTCAGAGCCATTTTGTTAGATTACACTGTGGAAGTATCAAAACACTTGCTTCTTCCTCAAGCATTCAACAACACGAGTATAAACATCGTAATTTTCTCTGTTGTTCCGACGTGCAATCCTCACTGTCGCCAAACTGTGCCTTATTTATGAAAGGACGCTCGTACTTCACTGTATAAAAATATTATGTTGACATCACACTGAATTTCCTAGCATATTCTTGGAAGCTGTTTCCTTTATTTATTTGACCTTGTGAAAATATTGCGCCAAGCATGAACGCAAAAGGATAAGCTGATCATGGGAACAAAGTAGAGAAAAAAGTAAGCCGAAGAGATAGTAACGCCTTGATGTAACTTTTCATTTGTTCCCTTTCTAGCAGAAACTACGAAGGCGTTATGAGTTGCAATAATTGGCAGTGTGCGCACGTGAGCAGCTAGACATGCGTTCACCTCTTGAGTTATCAATCACGAGGATTTTTTTTTTCGGATGGAGTGTGATGAGACAGATGTCAGGGATACGAGACACCAGGAGGTTGTGTTTTGTTTCACGCACCATCAAGCAGGCTATTGACGCCAGAAGAAAGTGAAAACCTACGCTGACGCTAATGACATATTGGAGGCTGAGTCAAAAGCACTGGCGGCGGTGAGGGGGGGAGGGGAGGGGAGAAGAGTGTCACCACCATCAAATAACTCTTCCAGGGAATCAAGGTCGAGAGTCGACAGGTCGAAAGTAGACTGACTGACTATAATTTCCATTCAGATGTTGACGAAGATTCACGAACCAGATTCACGGCGTCCGTGTGCACTGCCTACGTATACAGTTCGTCTTCGTGCTTATCAATCTTTGGTGCCCATATTAAAACAAAACAGTTTTAATAGAATTTTGCGGGGTTGGTCTTTGTTTTTGTCCCTTTAGGGTGGTCCGTGAGGGATTCTTTACTAATTTCAAAACGTAGTAACCTGCTTAGCTTATTGAATTTCACACCAATGCAGAAAACTGCTTGTACGAAGGTGGGTCAAACGAAAACATTAAATATTTTTTAAAATATTATTTATTGTGCAGATGTGGTACAGAGCTGTACCACTTTTCAACATAATCTCCCCCACGCTCAATGCAAGTCCTCCAGTGCTTACGAAGTGCATAAATTCCTTTAGAAAAAAAATTCTTTTGGTAAGCGGAGCAACCACTCATGCACCGCGTGGCGTTCCTCTTCATCAGAACGGAACTTTTTTCCTCCCGTTGCGTCTTTGAATGGTCCAAACATATGGAAATCACTTGGGGCAAGGTCTGCTAAGTATGGTGGATGACGAAGACACTCAAAATGCAGGTCTGTGATTGTTGCAACTGTTGTACTGGCAGTGTGGGGCCTTGCATTGTCATGTTGCAAAAGGACACCTGTTGACAGCAGTCCGCGTCGCTTTGATTTGATTTCAGGCCGCAGATGATTTTTTAGGACATCTGTGTATGATGCACTGGTGACAGTGGTCCCTCTAGGCATGTAGTGCTCCAAAATGACGCCTTTTTCGCGTCCCAAAAGAGAGTCAGCATAACCTTCCCTGCTGATAGTTCTGTTCGTAACTTCTTTGGTTTTGGTGATGAGGAATGGCGCCATTCCTCGCTCGCTCTCTTCGTTTCCGATTGGTGGAAGTGAATCCAGGTTTCGTCCCCAGTAACGATTCTTGCAAGGAAGCCATCACCTTCTCGTTCAAAGCACCGAAGAAGTTCTTCACAGGCATCAACATGTCGTTCTCTCATTTCAGGAGTCAGCTGCCGTGGCACCCATCTTGCAGACACTTTGTGAAACTGGAGCACATCATGCACAGTGTGGTGTGCTAACCCATGACTAATCTGTAAACGTGCTGCAATGTCATTCAGTGTCGCTCGGCGGTTTTCCTTCACTGTGGCTTCAACTGCTGCAATGTTCTGTGGAGTCACAACTCGTTATGCCTGACCTGGGCGAGGAGCATCTTCCACTGAAGTCACGCCATTTGTGAACTTCCTACTCCATACGTAGGCTTGCTGGTGTGACAAACATGCATCACCGTACTGAACCTTCATTCTTCGATGAATTTCAATGGGTTTCACACCTTCACTACACAAAAACTGAAGAACAGAACGCCGTTCTTCCCTGATGCAAGTCGCAAGTGGGGCGGCCATCTTTATACTGATACTGCGACGGTATATGTGCATCTGCACTGTGCTTCCACCCACAGGCCATTCTGCACGCTGTTTGTAGCACGGTTACCAACTTACAGGATAACGGCGCGAAATTTCGATTTGTTATTACAAATTTAAGGTTTTCATTTGACTCACCCTCGTACTTCGAAGAATACGTCGCATACTTGCCGCGACTAGTAAGAGTTCCGCAAAATACGTGTCATCCTCACCACATTATTAAGAAACATAAAAAATATATTTTACGTTAATCGTCTGGATATAGCATTATAGGACGGATATAACTACTTCAAAGGGTTTCAATAGAAATTTTGCTAATTGTGTTTGCAAATTTGACGGCATCAAACTTTGCACATTCGAATAACCTCCCTGTCACCAGTAATCTCAGTTTCACCTAACTGTTAGTCGACTGCGATTGCTTCTCTCAAGAACATAGTTTGCTTCTCCTCTCATCAACATTAATAATTTGCCGTAAGATGTAGGCCTCATCAAAAAATAGTTGAAAATCTGTCCTGAGCGTGGTTATGATTTTAGTCAGTCAACTAATGTGCGATGAATCGCTCTTTTTTCAGCCATTCTCTGACCAATTTCCCCTTTTTCGTTGTTTTCTGTTGTTTACCAGCTGTATCTAATGTACTCGCAACTGTAGCACGCCCTTTCTTTTGGGTGTTAGGTATCTTAAGCTTGTAAAATCGCGTTGTGGGCTGACGATACTATTGATGCTGTGGCTTCGCTTCAATATACTGAAAATTTGACACATTAGTATTGTTAATAAATATTGAAAGTGTGCAGGCCACCTTTAGCAAGTACAGGAAAAGAACGTTTCAACGTCGCTCAGATAACACACACATACTGGCGCGTGAGTAGTGTAACAGCGGTTAGATACGCCCTCGCGTTTCCCGCCTACCTACAGCGACTTTTTTGGTATTTATCCTTCTGTTGTGGCCACATCGCGATCACGTGACAATTTCCATTCATTCTCATTTGCTCTTTTCTTCAAATATTCTTTCATATTTTCACCACTTCTCGTTTTTCTTTGACCAAACCTTTCTCTTATTGTATTGGTTAAAAACAGTCTTGGTTGCAATTATATTTTTTTTATTTTTCAACGACGCGTTTTGCATTACTTAGGCATCTTCAGGTTATCTTTTCTAGATAGATGCGAGAGGCACCAAGAACTGCATAACGCGTTCCCGTTCACAGGAGCGAGTAACAGTGAACAGGAACGCGTTATGCAGATCTTGGTGCCTCTCGCGTTTATCTAGAAAAGATAACCTGAAGATGCCTAAATAAGCCGAAACGCGTCGTTGAAAAATAAAAAACTATAATTGCAACCAAGACTGTTTTTAACCAATACTGTTAAGCACTGGTTTGCTGTATGCCACATATGGATTGAAAGAATTTCTCTTATTGCTTCTGTCTTGGAATCCTTCAAAATTTCTAAAAATATCTCTTTCTGCACTACATCTGCTTTTCGTTGTGTATTTCTAAATCTTTTTTAACTTCTCCAATCTAGCTTGTTGTTAGTTTATTTTCCTAGAGGTACTTGAAGATATGTTTTGTCAGCCTATTGTCACTCAGCCTGTATAAATATCATAAAAATATCAGCCTTCTCTTCTTTATTGTTTCTGTTTTATTTTTAATTACCAGGCTGCTTTTCACTGCATTGCACCCAAAATTTGTCCATTATTTCTTCTTTCTAAAATTTTTAATTCATCTAATTTTAAATTCAGAGGCTAGGCGTCCACTTTCGTAGAAGACGTTCTGATTTCACTATCGAGCTGTAAAGCTATATATTGTATTTTTTGACACGAACTTTTCATTGTAAATGTAAAGTTTCTATTTGTTATTGTTACTTTTGAAGAAAGACGGATAAAATTACGGAGGAAGAGGCAGTACAAACACGAAATGGAGACTCCATGTTACAAATAAAAGAAATCAACATTTTAAAATATGAAGAAGACACTTAAAAGATGGCCATCCTAAGGACGGAGTATATTTTAATTTCACGAAGCCAACCATTGGTGAGATAATGCAAAAGTTGTATGCCGTGGTCGGAGTGCTTATAATACACTACTGGCCACTAACATTGCTACACCAAGAAGAAATGCAGATGATAAACGGGTACTCATTGAACAAATATATTGTACTAGAACTGACATGTGATTACATTTGACGCAATTTGGGTGCATAGATCCTGAGAAATCAGTACCCAGAACAACAACCTCTGGCCGTAATAACGGCCTTGATACGCCTGGGCATTGAGTCAAACAGAGCTTGGATGGCTTGTACAGGTACAGCTGCTCATGCAGCTTCATCACGATACCACAGTTCATCAAGAGTAGTGACTGGCGTATTGTGACGAGCCAGTTGCTCGGCCACCATTGACCAGACGGTTTCAATTGGTGACAGATCTGGAGAATGTACTGGCCAGGGCAGCAGTCGAACATTCCCTGTACCCAGAAAGGCACCTACAGGACCTGCAACATGCGGTCGTGCATTATCCTGCTGAAATGTACGGTTTCGCAGGGATCGAATGAAGGGTCGTAACACATCTGAAATGAAACGTCCACTGTTCAAAGTGCCGTCAATGCGAACAAGACGCGACCGAGACGTGTAACCAATGGCACCCCATACCATCATGTGCCGGGTGATACGCCAGTATGGCAATGACGAATACACGCTTCCAATGTGCGTTCACCGCGATGTCGCCAAACACGGAAGCGACCATCATGATGCTGTAAACAGAACCTGGATTCACCCGGGAAAATGACGTTTTGCCATTCGTGCACCCAGGTTCGTCGTTGAGTACACCATCGCAGGCGCTCCTGTCTGTGATGCAGCGTCAAGGGTAACCGCAACCATGGTCTCCGAGCTGATACTCCATGCTGCTGCAAACGTAGTCGAACTGTTCGTGCAGATGATTGTTGTCTTGCAAACGTCCCCATCTGTTGACTCAGGGATCGAGACGTGGTTGCACGATCTGTTACAGCCATGTGGATAAGATGCCTGTCATCTCGACTGCTAGTGATACGAGGCCGTTGGGATCCAGCACGACGTTCCATATTACCCTCATGAACACACCGATGCCATACTCTGCTAACAATCATTGGATCTCGACCAACGCGAGCAGCAATGTCATGATACGATAAACCGCAATCGCAATAGGCTACAATCTGACCTTTATCAAAGTCGGAAACGTGATGGTACGCATTTCTCCTCGTTACACGAGGCATCGCAACAACGTTTCACCAGGTAACGCCGGTCAACTGCTGTTTGTCTATGAGAAATCGGTTGGAAACTTTCCTCATGTCAGCACGTTGTAGGCGTCGCCACCGGCTCCAACCTTGTGTGAGTGCTCTGAAAAGCTTATCATTTGCATATCACAGCATCCTCTTCTTGTCGGTTAAATTTCGCTTCTGTAGCACGTCGTCATCGTGGTGTAGCAATTTTAATGGCCAGTAGTGTATTACTGCAAAAAAAGTGGGGGGGGGGGGGGACGTAAAAAATACAAAAGAGATAACGCAAAACAGTGGTCAGTAATTTTTTTCTGTGTGATTTAGTGTGTGAAATGGAGTCCTCTCAGTTTGGTGAAGACAACTGAGATGCTGCTTGAATAAAAAGGCAGCGAATCTGACACGTCAGTCACGAAAGAGGTGTCAAACGGAAAGGCTTGCAACACAGACGTCGCTCTACGAGAATGTCAGACTGCTGGGCATGGACACACGTGTGTCATGTCAACCTACACATTCTATGGTCTGTTGCGAGTGCCTTTCAGCGGTATCCACGTATTATACCGCCAGTGCTTTGTTAACTTTACTACTTGTCGGTCGCCTGTGATGCCTGAAGTGAGTCGATCCAGCATGGGTTGGGGTATCAGAAAACATTAGGGAGCTCACTACTTAGTGCCGAGGTTTGTAGTGAATCTGGCAGGCAAGCGACAGTGGATTATCATATTGTCTCTGGTAGGCTTGAAAAACAGTCCATCAAATCATCCACAGCGAATTTGATACGCATTATAGTGACTTAATCGGTACTGCAATACACTGAGGGTTGCTGAATGTGAAATACATTTAAATGTGTTCTCGATAAGGATTTTAAAAATGGTGTCTGATAATAATGATCTAAAAGGAACTAAAGAATGATGGGGACGAGACACTTACTAAGTCTGCCTAGCCGGGGAAGCAATTAGTTGATTTTCAAGACACGTTCTTAGATTAGTTTTGGGTATATCACTTAGGGTAAGAAGCAGTTACGGTTCATGTTGGCTGTTTTCTATTAGAAACGAAAACACAAAATTATATGTGTTTCTAGTGTAATATCGAAAACATTCATTTCCTCGTATTCGTGAAAACATTCATACAAACGAATATTCAGAATGTACAAATGTGAGTACAGCTGCTTCACGTGTCTGCAACGCGATTTTGTAACGTCTCTATGGTAAAGCCTCCTCATAGCTCCATAGACGGTTTCGCTGTTGAAATGTGTTAGAGTAAAACGTCACGCATGATGCGACATTTTTTCACGCATTTGAGTGATTCGTACAATGATATATTTGTGTAGGTACATTAAGCGGCATATATGGATACTCGCTGCAAAATATATTGCGAAATAGCGTTAGTATCAAATAAGTAATAAATTTAAACGCCATGCACGTTGCGGCTGTTTTTCACGCATTTCTATCTCTATGACGTCATATTTCCTGGTCTATGTGTTGTACAGTGATATAATGTTGTAGGTACATTTAGTGGCATAGGTGGATACTTCTGCAAAATGTGTTGCGAATAGTGTCAGTAACAAAGAAGTAATAAATTTAAACGTCGTGGACATGAGGCAGTTTTTCACGCATTCAGTGTTGATGGGATTATATCTTCTGAACTACGTGTGGTACGATGATACAATTTTGTAGGCGCATTTAGCGGCATGTGTACATACTGTCTGCGAAATTTATTGCGAATAGATTTAATAGGACTGAAGTAATAAATTTAAGTGTCATGCATGATGCAGCAGTTTTCCACGCATTTCATTGTTGAAGACGTCATATTCTCTTAATTATGATAGATAGGTGGTTCTTACCGCCATAGCGATTGTTGCCTGGTAACTGAGAGTATATGTGTCAAATCTGGTTCAATCAGTCTAGTGGTTTAGGTGGAAATGTAAAACACACACACATATATATATATATATATATATATATATATATATATACACACACACACACTCGCGCACGCACGCACGAGCACACATACACACACATACATTTTCATAATGCGTATGGATACTTGAAAGGAAATTCGGAAATTCAGTCAATAACTGAGTTGCGATCATCCTTTCGGAAAAACACAACGTCTTCTCTTTGCTCTACTGACCAGATTTCTTCCACTGTGCCAACTCCAAGATACTACTTTTTTCCTCAGATAAATGCCTTATCATAAAATGTTATAAACATAACACTGTTAAACCTCTGCAAGAAGAACTGCTTGCTTTCATGTTTGATTATAGCGTACTGATAAGTCTAATTTCTTTGCAGTGGTCATCGCAGCGATACTGCGACTTGAAATGCTTGTCTTGATCATTAACAGACTTTTCTCTGAAATACAGTACTAACGGAAACGTATTTGGGACATTTCAGTGCAAATAGCAAACATTATTAATGAGAAAAGGCAGTTTATTCATGTTCCCTTTCAGATTGTGCTGATTTTTACAACAGATGTAGCCACGAAAAGCGACACGACATAGATATACCAACGAAAATTAATATCATCCAATAATGTGTGTATAACGTGTGTTAAATGATTGAACAATGTAGCAGTAGGTTTTTACATTACGAAATAACTTCTTTGCAAGAATGTGAAAACAGGGGTGTCTTGTACTCAAGAGATAAACTGAATGAGATTGCGCTGTTTTTAACTGACAAGCCCTTTAGTCTGAAGAATGGAGGCTCTAATTTTCACTCAGTCACCCAAAACAGTTCCTACGGTAAGGCCACGGCCGTCTACATGCCAATCCTTATCGAAAAACGCGTACAAATGTTAGTAATATCGTGGCTTGTCCAACATACTTCTGAAAAACATCCATAGATGAATGAAACTACTGATACTACTATTGCCACCACTAATTTTACCTGTGATATTAATTTGTTAACTGCTGTAAATATATTACTTGGTACACATATTCTGTGATGGTTAATTATTATGCGCACTTCTTTAGTTGGTTTTATTCACCGTGGAGATCTACGAAGAGAATATTAAGCTCCTCTAGTTAACGGATCCACTCATGCAACCGGTTTGCATGTCGCCTAGAACCGGTAGTTTTAGAGAAATGTGGCAAACTTGGTCGTCCAGTTATAAGGTTATTGCCACTGAGGTGAGCTGTGCATGTATAGCTACCCAACCAGCAGGAAAAGCTGACCTTCACAGGCCAATGGCCCAAACTCCACAACGGGTTTCACCTGTAATTATAATTTTACACTTTGGAGAAAAAACTCTTTATTTCTCTTATTTTTCTTCAGACAGAACTTGGTGAATATTACTAGGAGAGAGTCCAAAATATAAACATTTTCACTTAAAAGAAATGCGTTCCATAGAACCCTTAAAAATGTTTTAAGCATTTTTTTTTTCTAAGCAATATATAAGGCCGAGTCAAATCACAAAAGGAGGTATATTTGGAAAAGACTCGGAGACATGGGAAGATTCCATTTGGACTGCATCATGGTCAGACAGAGATTCCCAAATCAGACTGAGCGAGGTGGTGCAGTGGTTAGCACACTGGACTCGCATTGGGGAGGACGATGGTTCAAACCCGCGACCGATCATCCTGATTTAGGTTTTCCGCGATTTCCCTAAATCGCTTCAGGCAAATGCCGGGATGGTTTCTTCTAAAAGGGCAAGACCGATTTCTCTCCCGATCATTTCCTAATCCGATGGGACCAATGGCCTCGCTATTTGGTCCTCTCCCCCAAATCATCCAACCAACCGAAATCCGACACTGGATTAAAAGTCGTACCAAGCAGCAGATATAGATTCAGGTAACAAATTAGTAACGATGGCGAGTTGACTAAAGATTAAGATAATCATACCCGAAGAATCAACGTGGAAAGAAGTGGGGATCTGAAATACTGCCGTGTGACGTGAGGCGTTTCGAGTTCTCTAAAGATGTAGTAATGCGATATTTGAATACCGCAATATGCAGTTTGGTTGGAGAGGAACTGACATGTCTCAAGGCAACAAGAGAAATTAGACAGACAAGGAAGGTAACTGCGAAAATATCTTGGATAACGGAAGAAATGGAAACAAGGAAGTACAAAAATGTTCTCGAAAAGGAATACATCAATGTCAGTCACTTAGCAATGAAATAAATAGAAAGTGCTGGAATGCAAGAAAACAATGCTGCAGAATGACACAACGAAAAAAAAAAAGAAATGATCGTCAGAAAGACGGATTCAGCATACAGAAAAGGCAAAGCAACCAGGGGTGAAAATTAAAAACAAAAGGCTTCGACATTAAAAGTGAAAGAGAAATTCCGCTGTCCAACGAAGAGGAGAGGGCGGATAATTGGAAAACCTGGTTCCTGTAAAGAATTGCATACAGAATAATGAAAAAGGAAATTGAGGATCTATTATGCGACGACCAGTTCATCTTTAAGAAGGGTACAGCCATCAGAGGGGCAGTTCTGACGCTGCGGCTGAATCGAGCCAAGACTTAAGAAAAATCAAGGCACATTCACTGAATTTGTCGACCTACAAAGTGCGTTCGACAGCGTAAAATTGAGCATGATGTTCAAAATTCTCAGTAAAATAGGGGTACGCCACAGAGAATGACGGGTAGGGTACAATAAATACAGTAACCAAGAGGGAAAAATAAGACAGGAAGACGAAGAACGAAGCGTTTGGATAAGAAAGAGTATAAGACAGGAATGTAGTCTTTCATCCCTACTATCGGTCAGTACATCGAAGAAGCAAAGACGGAAATAAAAGAAAGGTTCAGGAGCGGGATTAAAATGTAGGGTGGAAGGTTGTCATTTATAATATTTGCGGATGACGTTGCCATCCTCGGTAAAAGTGGAAATTAATTCCAGGACCTCTTGAATGGAATGAACGGTCTAATGAATAATAGTAATTAAGATTAGAAGAAAGGCGGAAGTGGTGTGGACTAGCAGAAATGAGAGTAGCGATAAATTTATAATCAAAACTGGGGACTCTGAAGAAGTAGACGAAATGAAGACATCGTGCTGCCTTTTGGACAAAATTACTCTTCGTGGACGAAGTAAGGAGCAAATAAAAAGGAGTCTATCACAGGCAAAGAGGGCAACCCAACCACAAGAAGTCTACTAGTAACAGACGTATGGCTTAATTTGACGAAGAAATTTCTGAAAATGTGCGTCTGGAGGACAGCGTTTTATTGAAGTTTATTATGAACTATGGGAAAACCGGAAACGAAGCGTTTCAGATGTTTTCCCATAGTGAATACTGAGAATTAGGTGAGTTGATGAGATAAGAAATGAGGAGGCTGTCCGTTGTCCGCAGAATGGTCGAGAAGAGCAACGTGTGGAAAACATTGACAAGAAGGGACGGAATGATAGGACATGTGTTAAACACATGAACGAATAATCGTTTTCTTCGCAGTCGTACTGTTTTTAAAAGATATTTTGCATTATTCCACCTCTGCTGTTTGTGACAAGTATTGATTCTTGCACGATTGACCATTTTCAAACGCAGTATATATCATTGTATCATCGGATTATAAAACGAGGGTTATAGACTAAGAGAAAGAAGCACACAACGCGCAAGAATTAGTATTAAAAATGGTTCAAATGGCTCTGAGCACTATGGGACTCAACATCTTAGGTCATAAGTCCCCTAGAACTTAGAACTACTTAAACCTAACTAACCTAAGGACATCACACACATCCATGCCCGAGGCAGGATTCGAACCTGCGACCGTAGCATTCCCGCGGTTCCGGACTGCAGCGCCAGAACCGCTAGACCACCGCGGCCGGCAATTAGTATTAAAACCAGAAAGCTTGCGTGCAGTGATGTCACCTTACTTATTCATAACTCGGCCACCGGTAAACCTTCGTTGTATGGTTTGTTCAGCTCGAATACCGACAACAGCTTGTTCGGAGACAGACCTCACTTTCTATACAGTCGCAGTATGGTTAGTTCTCGCTGGATGGCTAGAGGCGGGTTACCAACCTCTGGACATAGGCTAAGAATGGGACAGGTTCGGTAGGCTCCTGAGCTAGTCTGATGCCTTCATGTCGGAAAGTGCCCAGTACCTTTAAATAGGAAAGTCTAGTTTAGCCATTCAATATGCTGCCATGGTCAAGTCGTGTGTGAAATAGGAAAGTCTAGTTTAGCCATTCACTATGCTGCCATGGTCAAGCCGTGTGTGGGCGAAGGTACTACAGAATGTTGACAGATGCGACCAATAGGCTGTTCTTCTCTGCCATTCCTGGAATTTTGTATTATCATTATGAAAATACGCCGTGCAAATAACAATGCCGTTAGTGAGCGAAAACTGCTGAAACCGGTGCAAAAACTCTACAGACGGTTGGAATCTGACACCATATTCGCCCTGTCCTATAGCAAAGTTGCATCAGAGTTCTTTTATTGCGGTACAAACAGTTTCTATTCGCACGTACCATCCACGAAAATTATTCAGTAACTCTGTGTATCATCCTCCACACGCTGCGTACACTCACTTCCGGTGTATAGAGGTGAACGTTGATGTAGGTACTGGGAAATTATAATGCTGAGGAGCCAATTTCTTTGGACCTCGACGAGATGTGGAACTAGCCTCGTTGCTTTCTTTTTTTCTACTAAGGTGACCCTGCGCAAGTGGCGACTCCTTTCATTTCTGTATTTCCGCAGGCGACATTCGGCCGCAAAAGCAGTCGTGGGTTGCGACCTCAGACGGAACAGAGCGGGCGGGCCTTGACGCAGGTCACCCATACCTGTAACTTACGACGGCAGGAAGGGTTCCAAAAAACGGTTCTTGTGGCTCAGGTTTCTCTGCTGTTGAAGTAAACCGAAGCTGGACGAAAGAAAAAGACTGCAAACAGTAAACTAGAAACTTCCTGGCAGATTAAAACTGTGTGCCCGACCGAGACTCGAACTCGGGACCTTTGTCTTTCGCGGGCAAGTGCTCTACCAACTGAGCTACCGAAGCACGACTCACGCCCGGTACTCACAGCTTCACTTCTTGCAGTACCTCGTCTCCTACCTTCCAAACTTTACAGAAGCTCTCCTGCGAACCTTGCAGAACTAGCACTCCTGAAAGAAAGGATATTGCGGAGACATGGCTTAGCCACAGCCTGGGGGATGTTTCCAGGAGACGAGGTACTGGCAGAAGTGAAGCTGTGAGTACCGGGCGTGAGTCGTGCTTCGGTAGCTCAGTTGGTAGAGCACTTGCCCGCGAAAGGCAAAGGTCCCGAATTCGAGTCTCGGTCGGGCACACAGTTTTAATCTGCCAGGAAGTTTCATATCAGCGCACACTCCGCTGCAGAGTGAAAATCTCATTCTCGAGTAAACTAGAAGTTAATTGTATTGTCAATATCGTACTGACCAGCCCTTTCAGTCTTTGGCTAGAGTCTTTCATTCCCCATGCCTGGGGAGCGTTAGCTTGAACTTCTTGCAAAATTATATTTTTAACAAATGTTTCGAGACAATGGACAGCTGCGAATGCAGTTGAGAAGAGCAGTATTAGTAGTATGTAGCGATTGATTCCGACCTGGTGATGGTAACGTGCAAAAAGATTGCTGATGTATCCAAAGTCGCTAAGTAGGTACAGAACGGTAGACACTGTTGATAATGGTCGTGCAGTGAGTATTCTGGGTGATCCACAGTAACACGATTGTTCGCTCACCATGCTGCTGTCTACGGCAAAGTATCGGGGCTGCACGATCGTAAGTAAATGCAGAAAGATTTGGACAAAAAGCTTCTTTACCTATAATGAGAGTACTGGAGAACGGCCGCTGTTACGTGATACAGAATGTTAATTGTTCCGCAGCAGCAGTCAGCCATGGTTTTCTTTTGTTTACTAAACCGTCGTAAAATTTACGACTGCAGTTGGTACCAATTTGTGGTTCCCGTCAATCTGGTATTGTCAGCATATTATGTAAAACAGGACATTTTGTGCTTATTTTGTATGTGATATGCGAATGGAGACCTTATAACCGTAATTAACTAGTGCATATGCTATAAATCATGACTCCCTTTGATACCGAGCGAGGTGGCGCAGTGGTTAGACACTGGACTCGCATTCGGGAGGACGACGGTTCAATCCCGCGTCCGGCCATCCTGATTTAGGTTTTCCGTGATTTCCCTAAATCGCTCCAGGCAAATGCCGGGATGGTTCCTCTGAAAGGGCACGGCCGACTTCCTTCCCCATCCCTCCCTAATCCGATGAGACCGATGACCGCGCTGTCTGGTCTCCTTCCCCAAAACCAACCAACCAACCAACCATGACTACCTTTGAATAAAATATGGAGTAGTAAAATATACGATGGTTTAGTAATAACGTAACATTTCCCCCTCCCCCTTTCGTCTTCTAATGTCAAAAAGTACCGTTGCCAGTTTCGAACTCACACATTCAACTTTAGGCGGCTTGCATGTTATCCAAACGCGTGGACGTTAAGATGAATTGCCGTAGGATAAACAAAAATTAATGCCTTTCAAACTATGTCAATAATGACTGCGATACAAGCTCGTGTTATAGTGCAACGTACGTGATATGACAACCAGAAACGGCGCTTTTACCGTGTTTCTTGAATGCACAACTCTTGATTTATTCATGTTTATACATGCACTCACTGCAGTCCGTTGCTATTTCGTAATATATCGACTCACAAGTGTTTTGACTCACTTAAATGGTTCAAATGGCTCTAAGCACTATGAGATTTAAAATCTTATGTCATCAGTCCCCTAGAACTTAGAACTACTTAAACCTAACTAACCTAAGGACATCACACACATCCATGCCCGAGGCAGGATTCGAACCTGCGACCGTTGAGGTCGCGCGGTTTCAGACTGAAGCGCCTAGAACCGCTAGGGCACAGCGGCCGGCCGTCGGAGTCAACCAAACATTCCCTACGGCTTCACTTTCTTACAAAGCACGCTGGAACTATCTTCCGAATATTTTACTCTGGTGTGTGCTGTCGTCGAGTTGCTGTTTGGTGAGACTGTTTATACTATTGGGGTTACGTGTAAGCATTGTATATCTGTAAAATTATTTCATTATCCATTCGTGAGGTATATTGGTTATATTTTTAGTAATTGGCCGGCCGAAGTGGCCGTGCGGTTAAAAGGCGCTGCAGTCCCGAACCGCAAGACCGCTACGGTCGCAGGTTCGAATCCTGCCTCGGGCATGGCTGTTTGTGATGTCCTTAGGTTAGTTAGGTTTAACTAGTTCTAAGTTCTAGGGGACTAATGACCTCAGCAGTTGAGTCCCATAGTGCTCAGAGCCATTTGAACCATTTTTAGTAATTAACGTTGCGAAGTTGGTCTGAACAGCGAGGTTGGACTAAAGTTCCACATGCCGCTATTAACTTCCTGTTCCTTTGTGAGGTCGATATGTAAATTTAGTCAGTTAATATGAAAAATAATTCAGTCGATTTGGTCCGAGTTCCGATCAGTTTAGAACATTGATTAATGTATGTGTCTTATGTGGGGACCTTCTTCAAGTAATAATTACGTACGAGGGGCGGTTAATAAGTAAGGCAACACTTTTTTTTTCTCAGTCAGTTTCTACTGAAACCACGTGGAATTTGTTGTGGGACATCGTGGAATACTCACACTTCAGCCCCAATAGTTTTATGTTGCGATAGGCGGCGGCGATATACGCCGTCTTCAAAATGGCGTCTGTAATTGAAGTGCGTTCCGGACAGAGAGCTGTCATTAAGTTTCTTTTGGCGGAAAACCAGAGCACAGCAGATAATCATAGGCGCTTGCAAAATGCCTACGGATACCTGGCGGTGAACAAAAGCACTGTGAGTCGTTGGGCGAGACATCTGTCATCGTCGCAAGATCGCGCAAACCTGTCCGATATCCCGGCGTGCCGGCCGATTGGACACAGTTGTGACTCCTTCAGTGTTGAAACTTCAGCGTGTTCGGCGCCACAAAAATGTTAACGAACTTCTCCACGACAACGCAAGGCCTCACACACGCTTGCGCACTCGAGAGGACCTCACAAACCTTTATTGGACTGTTCTTCCTCGTCCATCCTACAGGCCGACCAGAGTGGCCAAGCGGTTCTAGGCGCTACAGTCTGGAACCGCTCGACCGCTACGGTAGCAGGTTCGAATCCTGCCTCGTGCATGGATGTGTGTGATGTCCTTAGGTTAGTTAGGTTTAAGTAGTTCTAAGTTCTAGGGGACTGATGACCTCAGCATATTTAGGTTCTGTGTTGTTTTTCCTTTCATGTTTCCGTCTTTCAGCTTTAATGGCTCTGAGCACTATGGGACTTAACATCTGAGGTCATCAGTCCCCTAGAACTTAGAACTACTTAAACGCTAAACCCGCCACACGCTGTTGAAAAAAATCCTAGCATGTTACTACTTGCTGGAAACTTTAATCGTAGATATGTTACTGATTGAAATTTAATTATAACAAATTGTACCAAGAACAATGGGTTTTGGGTGGATCTTCAGTGTGTCGCTGCCTTCAAATAGCATACTCTCATAATAAGCAAGTTACAATAATTCTTTTGCCACGAATATAATATTTCTCATTATTTTATTGGAATGAATCACACAGTTAACAAGGGGTTTTCCAGTGATTCTCAATTTGCTGGTGCTCAGAAACGGCATATATACGTATACACTTGAAATGAATGCCAATATGGCGCCTCACAACTCTGTGCTGAAGGGAGACGGCGTGCGTGTGACGTTGGTGGTGTTGTGCCATCTCATTGGTCAACGCTCAGACGCACGCTCAGAATATCTGACATACTAGATACGGCTGTGCACATTCGGGAAGACTCCCGAACGTGCTATTCCACACTATGACGTCAGGAACTCGCCACGCTCAACGCTCAACGTTCTGATGCACGGTCCGTGTGCCGACAGCTTTACGCTCGTTGCAGGGGACAGAGATAGTAGCGGTTGTCATGCAGGATACACGTAATCGTACATTGGCTTACACCATGTTGACGGGACACTTGCCAGGAGCTTGTACTAGGATTGGTCTCACAAGGGAACCTCCCCATCGCACCCCCCTCAGATTTAGTTATAACTTGGCACAGTGGATAGGCCTTGATAAACCGAACACAGATCAATTGAGAAAACAGGAAGAAGTTGTGTGGAACTGTGAAAAAATAAGCAAAATATACAAACTGAATAGTCCATGAGTCATATATCGAACATTTGGAGTTCGTGGGTTTAGGAGCGCCGTGGTCTCGTGGTAGCGTGAGCAGCTGCATATGAAGACGTCAGAGGTCCTTGGTTCAAGTCTTCCCACAAGTGAAAATTTTACTTTCTTTATTTTTGCGTAGTTATTATCTGTCCGTTCGTTCATTGACGTCTCTGTTCACTGTAATAAGTTTAGTGTCTGTGTTTTGCGACCGCATCGCAAAACCGTGCGATTAGTAGACGAAAGGACGTGCCTCTCCAATGGGAACGGAAAACATTTGATCGCAAGGTCATAGGTCAACCGATTCCTCCACAGGAAAACACATCTGATATATTCTATACGACACTGGTGACGGCATGTGCGTCACATGAAAGGAATATGTTGTCGACCGACCTAACTTGTACACTTGGCGAATGGGTAAAAAGACTCTTCTACCTTGCCCGATTTAGGTTTTCTTGTGGATGTGATAATTACTCCCAAAAAAGTGATGAAAACATAAGAGTTTGTCACATAAGCTGGAAATAAAAAATTAAAATTTTCACTCGATTGAAAATTTGAACCAAGGACCTTTCGTTCCGCAGCTGCTCACGTTACCACGAGACCACGGAGCTCCTGCTGGCCGAGCGTCCTTGATGTTACCTATCTTCCCATGAACTACTCAGTTTGTATATTTTGCTTATTTTTTCTCAGTTCCACACAACTTCTTCCTGTTTTCTCGACTGATCTGTGTTCGGTTTATCAAGGCCTATCCACTGTGCCAACTTATAACTAAATCTGAGGGGGGTGCGATGGGGAGGTTCCCTTGTCAGTATCCTGTAGAAACCCGTCCTCGAAAACTGGTGCACGCACAGTCCACCGCCTCCCTGCACGTTTGTCTGAGAGGACTCATGATCACACCAACGCCGAAAAAAGGTTTTAAATACTTTGTGATGGGTCGGTGTTCTTGGGAGCACTTGTTTTGATACAGTAGCGCTGCCTCTCGGCCGTTTCCATCTGCTTGCCCCTACACAAAATCCATTTCGGCTTATTCACGGCATGAATACCGGACCATTTTGCTGGCCAGAGCACGCTGCGTCTCTCACACAGCGTGCAACACACAGGGAACACACGGCAAGTGGTCAGGCGAACTGTCATTCGTCAGCGTCATCTACCGTGTCGACGATGCATATCCGGACACAAGTTCAAAAAAATGGCTCTGAGCACTATGGGACTAAACTTCTGAGGTCATCAGTCCCCTAGAACTTAGAACTACTTAAACCTAACTAACCTAAGGACATCACACACATCCATGCCCGAGGCAGGATTCGAACCTGCGACCGTAGCGGTCGCTCGGTTCCAGACTGTAGCGCCTAGAACCGCTCGGCCACACCGCCCGGCGACACAAGTTCGTGGGACCTTTTTTCCTCTCTTTCCAGTGAAGAATCCGTCTCTGTAGTCTGTCGTTTTTTAGTAATGTTCACCCTGTATATTATAGCCTTCAAATTTATAGGCAAGAGCACTCAAATTAAAGAATAATAGCACTGAAGATCTAGCAAAGAGAGATAAATGATCACACATTAACACAAGAACGATTTTGGCAGACATTATCCGGATAATGGAATTAAAGAAATTCGCTACATCTACATCTACATGGTTACTCTGCGATTCACACTTAAGTGCCTGGCAGAGGGTTCATCGAACCATTTTCATACTACTTCTCTACCATTCCACACTCGAATGGCGCGTGGGACAAAGTAACACCTAAATCTTTCCGTTCGAGGTCTGATTTCTCTTCTTTTATTATGATGATCATTTCTCCCTACGTAGGTGGGTGTCGACAAAATATTTTCGCATTCGGGAGAGAAAGTTGGTGATTCAAATTTCGTAAATAGATCTCGCCGCAAAGAAAACCGCCTTTATTTCAGTGACTGCCACCTCACTTGCATATCATATCAGTGGCACTCTCACCCCTATTGCGCAATCCTACAAAACGAGCTACCCTTCTTTGCACTTTTTCGATGTCCTCCGTCAATCCTACCTGGTAAGGAGGTAAGGAACCCACACCGCGCAGCAATATTCCAGCAGAGAACGGAGAAGTGTAATGTAGGCTGTCACTTTAGTGGGTTTGTCGCATCTTCTAAGTCTTCTGCCAACAAAGCGCAGTCTTTGTTTCGCCTTCCCCGCAATATTATCTATGTGGTCGTTCCAATTTAACTTGCTCGTAATTGTAATTCCTAGGTATTTAGACGAATTGACAGCCCTTAGATTTGCGCGATTTATCGTATACCCAAAATTTATCCGATTTCTTTTAGTATCCATGTGGATGACCTCGCACTTTTCTTTGTTTAGTGCCAATTGCCACTTTTCGCACCATACATAAAATCTCTCTAGATCATTTTGTAATTGGAATTGACCGTCTGATGATTTTACTAGACGGTAAATTACAGCGTCATCTGCAAACAGTCTAAGGGGGCTGCTCAGATTATCACCTAGCGTCAAGAAATATTACATAACGCGAGCATAAAGAAGAAATGGGCGGGTCACGATTCAGCGGCAGCAGAACGTTCTTGGCGATTAGCTGAGCGGCAGCCTTTTTTGTCTCTAAGCTTGTTGCCGATCTTCCACTGGTGCGACAATCGTTAAACTGGCGAGAAATAAAGCGAATTAAACGTTTCTCCGCTGAATTAGTTGCTTCCCTCATTCTTTAAAATTTTGAGCACTCAGTGAGCGATTAAACCAAAATGTCTGTCCAAAATGTGGTCCATGTGGTCTGGTGGTAAACTATACTGATCTCGGAAGCACTTGTTGGCTCGCTTTCTTGTCCTAAGCGAACTGCAAATTGAGAAAATCTTTCACTATACGCGTTTCCCTTTATCACTAAAGCACTGCCAGTGATTATTTTGTAAACATTTTCAAAACAAGTCCGCAGCTCGTGGTCTCGTGGTAGCGTTCTCGCTTCCCGAGCATGGGGTCCCGGATTCGATTCCCGGCGGGATCAGGAATTTTCACCTGCCTCGGGGTGACTAGGTGTTGTTGTATCGTCTTCGTCATCATCATTCGTCCCCATTATGGTCGGAGGAAGGCAATGGCAAACCACCTCCGCTATGACCTTGCCTAGTACGGCGGTGCGGGTCTCCCGCATCGTCCCCTACGCTCTGTCAAGGAGTATCGGACCCCGTCATCATCATTTCAAAACAAACTCATTTTGGTATTTGACTTACTGTAGAATTAAAAACAGTTTTGCTTATGAACGTGATATTTTCTAAACGCTGCTTATCGCATGTATTTTCTTTTGTTAACAGAGGTTGCAGTCGAAAAACTCTTGATATAGCATCCTCTATTACCTTTGTTAGCAGCGCATTTTTCGTTTAAATACATGTGGTTTAAAGGGCATCTCACTTTCTATGTATCTCCGCAGCCACAATTTCCCCCCCTCCCCCTCCCCCCTCTCCTTCTACGGCCAGCCCTAATACCACTAAAATAAACTACACACTCACACACACACGCGCGCACACACACACACACACACACACACACACACACACACACACACACGCACGCACACACAAGAACATACATGTAAATATAGAGGGTGTTTCACAGTTCTTATTTACAGACTTTTAGGGGCTGTAGGAGAGTTTTAGTAGATAAAGTTTTGATAAGGAACCATGTCCGGAAACGTGCCATTTATATGAAAATATGCTTGAATATCGGATTTAGGATTGGAGGGCAGCGTGGAAGGTAAAAATCGTAGAGGGAGACCAAAAGGTGAATACACTAAACAGATTCAGAAGGATGTAGGTTGCAGTAGGTACTGGGAAATGAAGAAGCTTGCACGGGATAGAGTAGCATGGAGAGCTGCATCAAACCAGTCTCAGGACTGAAGACCACTACAACAACATCGGATTTTCTTCAAGCCCCTCGTTTCACTGTACGCACGAGGCGGAGACAATGACCTCTGACCTGTGTGCTGTACAGGAGCCCTCAGCATGGGCAGTGTTTCGTGTAATCCTCGTCGGGTTCTCTTCTACGTGACGAAGGCCGTCCTCGTCAAAAGTCGAGAGTGCGGAGCGTCCGTGAACCGCCACAGTCAACCCTCTAAGTTGTGAACGTACCAGTTCCTGACAGTCGTTGTTGTAAGCGGACGAAAATGGTATGAGGCGTATCTGCAACAGGGACTGACACCAGTGCTTCTGAAAGACAAAACACGGGGGTAATAAAAGTGACATCAAGCTTGTTTTCGATTGCAGCCTCTGTTACCGAGAGGAAAAAATAGTTTTCTTCAAAAAATGTGAAACGGAGCTATAAACTGTCTTGTAGTAATCCTCAAATTCGTAATACAAAACTGTTTTAACTCTATATTAATCGAAATGTCAAAAACCGATTATGTGTTTAGAATATTTACAGAATTACCACATACCGTGCTTCACCAATAAGGCGAAAAGCGTCTGATGATAAACTTCCTTAATTTGCATTTCGCTTAGGACGAGAGAAATAGAATAATGCTCGTATAAATGTCTTCTTGCCTGGTTTTTCCTAGTTTGCTCGCCCAAGATCTTAATTTTTGGCAATGTTTATTATTTCATGTTGGCACATTGCAGTGATCGAAAATGCTATATTTTTAACACAACAGAAGCTGATAAAATAACCATGCAAACAAACCAAATGTAGTAAGTCGTCCGCGGAAGAATAAGCACTTAGCTAGTGCACTGCAAGGCGGATGTCGCGCAGTGGGAGAATCGTAGTTTCTAGGTGACTAGTGTGCACTTTCCTAACGACAGGTGGTTACAGAGCTGCCTCGGGGCAAAGTGTCGTGTGACGTGTTAATCAGGTCACGGCACACTTGACACGGGAGCAGGTATTGGGTAAACCCGAAGCCAGAAGGTGGCGGCGAGACGTTGGTGCTACAACCAGCGACAGAGGTCACCGCTAGGCTCTTCCGTAAGAAAAACCTGCCTGCATCTGAAACGACTTTCCGCCACACGCGTGAGGTCACACACCGCACGTGTGTCTGACACTTGAGCAACCACTGCAGAGGCATGCACTCGAGAAATGCGTGCTCAGCTTTTTAGTCGCCGCGTAAGAACCGTGCCGCGGTGGAATCAGCGTTGCTTACACAGTGAATGGGGAAGGACACTATAGACTGCAATGCATGAGGAGACCTACGAAGTGCGACAATAATGTTAGGCGACTGGTTACAACTACATTTTTAACTAACTATACTGGTGTCGCCTTCAAACTACCTCCCTTGTGTCTGCATACACTTACTCTATCGATGCTTCTGTTTACTGGTAGCGTCTCTAGACCTCATTTCCTGGTATACCTGCAAATGCCCTTTTTACGGCTATTTAGATGTCCTGCACCGTTGGAAAGTGGTGTGTTTTATCGACTGACTTCACTTTTGGAAATAAAAAAAAAGTCACATGCGGTCATGTGGGGTGAGTAAGGAGGTTGTGGTAGTTCTGCAATGGACTTTGGCATCAAAAACTGCCCAACAGACATGCATTATCGTGATGCGGGATCCATTTGTTAGCAATTTGCGGACGATCACGACGTGTCCGTTTTCGCAGTCTTTCGAGACTTTCGTGGCAGTAGTATAGGTGTACGGTCTGGTTTGGTGGTAACCACTCTTTGTGCACAATACCAACGCAGTCAAAGAAACATACAAGCATGTATTTCAACTTTTACTTCGACAAGAGCGCCATCTTCGGTCTTGGTGACTCCTTCGAACACCATTGCGAACTCTAACATTTCATCTCGGTTTTTAATGCAAAAACCTACTTTCACCATCAGTGATAACTAGGTTCAGTAATTCTGGCTTCAGTTCCACTTGTTCCACCAGATAAGCAGCCACAGTCCTGCGTTGAACTTTTCGTTGCTGGGTGAGGTTTTTGGGAACCGTTTTGGCACAAAGTCTTCTCATTATCAGATTTTCAGTCAATACCAGGCGAACACGTTCCCGATTAATATTCAGTTCTTTTACAATCACTTCCATTGTTAGTCTTCAATCAGCTCGCACAAGTTCACTCATCCTGGCTGTGTCGTAATCTGTTCGTGCTGTTGATGGTCGTCCACTGCGATGTTCGTCTTCGACATTTCTGCGTTCAGAAATCATTTTGTGCCAACGAAACACTTGTGCCCTTGAAAAACCTCTTTTCCAAAAGCCTGTTGCAGCTTCCCGTATTATACCGCGGCATTCTCACCGAGGTTGAAATACCGCTGCGTAATATTTGGAGATTCCATTGTTGTGACGAGATTCCATTGTCGTGACGAAGAGAAAACAGGACTTCACTCTTCAAATTGCTACTCCTGATTAAATCATTGTTAGGTGTAAGCCACCTGCGGTTCTGTGGGGAAAGAGCAATGTCATACACTGCCTGAGATAGCAGGCTGCAAGGTTGCCATCCTATGGAGGAAAGAATTCAGCCTCATTACTTTATTGTCACACTTCGGACGTTCATGAGCCTAGCGTAGGATTGGGAAAAATCGATACCGGTTCCGAATAACCTGTATTTTTCGGTATTTGTTTGGTCTCAGCTGTAACAAGTTTTTTCGTTTTTTACTAATAACAGCGTAAAAAATCGGTATATCAATTTGTCGTAGAAACGGCACTCAGAGTTTTGATTTTTAAATGAAACTCGTTTTCTTTAAAGAAGAGAAAAGAGTAATATTTATACGTAAAATTTTCATTGCATTGAAATATTGAGTTATTAAAGACACTGAGAAAAGCGATCAGCAATATTTTAATAATAACGTCTACAGTTAGACACTAGCAACAAACACAGGACATGAGAAGCGGTACAGCGTTTCAGAGCAGTATGCCTGTTGTGTCATGGCCTTATTAGACGGTACGCGTGTCCATCCAATGTACGAGAGTTGCCCCCACCTGGTGTATACAGTAGTTTCTCGCCGTTGTCCTCGGACATTAATTGTGTTACAGACACTAGTTGTCCCTAGTTTGGAAGTATTTTACAAAGCGTGGCACCAAAGACGTACTGTGCTCTATTTGTTTTAAAAGAATAAAAATGGGAGGATGGGCAACAAAAAATGGTTCAAATGGCTCTGAGCACTATGGGACTTAACATCTGAGGTCATCAGTCCCCTAGAACTTAGAACTACTTAAACCTAACTATCCTAAGGACATCACACACATCCACGCTCGAGGCAGGATTCGAACCTGCGACATCAGCGGTCGCGCGGTTCCAGACTGAAGCGCCTAGAACCGCTCGGCCACACCGGCCGCCGGATGCGCAACAAATTTGCGACATTATATAAGGAGAAAATATCAACCAAGAAAATCAAAGAAAATATCAGCCAAGGAAAAAACCAAACAAAAGTGTTTTCCTAGAACGTATCGATTTACCACGTAGTCGGCATTTCCATCAGTTGAGTGGAAAAACGTAAGAAGTTGCGTCATGCACCTCTACGTCTGTTTGTGTGTGGCATGTGAACAGGCTGTGCGACTGTCGTACAGATAACGATCTCCAACACTAAGACATTTCCTCGAAGGTCATAGCTGTTCGCTGCCCCAGTCTAACACAGAAAGTTTTCTTAGTTATTTTACTTCCATTCCACTCCTGTATTTCAATGCTAATGCAGATGATCTCATCGGCAGATTAATTAAAACATTATTGACGTTGATTAGCAGAACGGGATTAAATGACCAGTGGATCAAACACAACAGTATAGCTACAGCCATGTATGGTGGCTGTAGCTATACTGTATCGAGGTAGCTTTTCGGAGCACTCTTTTAAAACAAAAAGGAGCATTTTTTTTCAGAATATAACAAATATGAGACTCTTCTGTTTTTCCCGGCGTTGGCGATGACTGAAAAATTCTCGAGCGCAGGTCGAAGGAAGGAGTTTATCGCCCCGTCGGCAACGAAATCATTACAGACGGAGCACAATCTCGGATTGAAAAAGGATGGAGAAGGAAATTGGCCGTGCCTTTTTCAAAGGAACCATCCCGACATTTACCCAGAGCGATTTAAAGAAATCTCAGAAAACCTAAATCGGGTTGGCGGAACGGGGATTTCAACCGTCGTCCTCCCGAATGCGAGACCAGTCTGCTAACCACTGCACAACCTCGCTTAGTGCTTGCAAGTCTCAATGTTCGACGGGCACTATTTTGACAAACGACCATGTTGCCATCAGCAGGAGCACTAATGAACTGGCGCCTATTATCTCCATGTTCCCAATGCTTACCCCACTGTTACTACTGTGAACTTTTCCTCTGGAGCTCTTGCTACATTATCGTTGGTTTTCTCCTAAAGACGAACACGCCTGTCTCGTCATGAAGGACGAGTGTTTAATACACAGGCGCCACCACAAAACGCTAATAACTTCAGAGATTGCTTAGGCCAGGACAGTGGTGGAGAATTAACATGGATAAAAGCAAGAAAATGAAACGCTGAGACAAATAACAAGTACGGTTTTTTTACTGTGCCAAGACTATCAACAAAAAGCATTTATTACCGAGTAGGATAGGATCAAGACGGAAGCATTCACCTATTCAGATATTCCACTTTGGAATTTGCGTAGTGTCTCTAAGTCGCAATAGACAAATGTCGGAATGGGCCATTCTGCGAGATCTTAGCTGATTCCTTACCTCTTCTAGTCAAAGTGAGAATATGTAAGTTTATCGGAGACGCCTGTCAAAATAAACTGTTACAGTTCGCATGAGAACTTTTTTCATTGTTAATGGACTGTTCAGAAATTCAGAGCCGTGTATATGAGATTAATTTCATTCTGAATCAGTTTTGTAGGACAGCGATCAGAGAAGTCACGTCGAGTCCATTTTAGACTAATGATCCACAAAAACGGGTGTATAATAATGCAGTTCATTTAGCGATGTAATTTGAAGGTGAGCGTCTAAACAAAACAAAGCAAACTGCACATACTGTAAAGCTTAGTTAAATTGTTATAAATTTGATATTGTACAGAAATAAAATTTGATCCACAGAAGATGACACATAGGTGTTGAAACATGTCTGGGTAAATAGAAAAGTAAACTAATAGTGTTTGCATAGGGCTGATTCTCAAAACGGCCCAATATCAATATCTCTCAGCAAATAGTGCGTTGGTAGTGGTTTGAAGTACGTGAGTGTTCTAGTATCACTCGATGATGGCGAAGATAGATTAGTGCATCGACATAGTTGGTATTTAGCAAACCTGGATACCTAAGACAGCGCAGGAAGTTGCGATAGTCCTCCAAACCACGGTAGAACCATCAGGTCATGTGGTGGGAACAGAATTCACATTGGAAAATGCTAGCTTCAGTGGGGAAATGCATCAAGCACAGAGGGTTGCAAGAGCCCAGGCATAATGTTATTGAGCCTTTGTTGTCTTCTGTAAGAGAAGGGTGTTTGAACGCTATCCACCTCCTTCATTGTTATCTGAACTTGCCACTATTTTGCAAGAAGGAAAGTAGAAGATTCCCATACAGGACCTATATTTATTCATTCTTACACTGCTGGACGCTGTTTTGAATGCCAGCGGGTTTCCTCCACCGTATTAGGCATGGTAATGCGTTGTGTTCTTGGTGTTTCTATACTTTTTTCCACTCACATTTAATCTGTCAAGAAGTTTCGTAAGTGGACACGGGTTTCTGGCGATCACTACACACTACTTACCTCGGTTACAATGAAACTTTCATATCTGACCGTTTGAGTGCCGACGTTTCCGTCCTCGTTAGTGGTTAGGGCTGACCTACCGTCGTCATTAACTGAGAATGATCCCATCAGGCGCATAATACGTACGATCTGGGGCGCGAGAGCGAGCAACAGTGAGTGAACTCCAAACACGCCTGTTCGCCGAAGCGTGCTTTACACAATGTGGAAACCACAGCTCCACCGGGATTACGTAATTACCTTTTCGTAGCCGAGCTTTTTGGCAATCAGAGGCTGAAACGAATCAAGCCTCGAATGCGGTGTACACGCCTTCTGATGCTACGGACGCCCACGCAATTACGAAAATAGTAGCTTTAAGGTCGTGGTAATACTGCTGGACGAGATCGCGTAAGCCACGCGGCAGTTTGCCGGGCCGCCGCAAAATCAGCATCTGTAATACTCGTATATTGTCTCGGTTTTGTACAGTTTCTACCGCAGGATTCACGAGAATCACTCTCACGCAGCGAAGGACTGGAAAGTTCGCAGCGTGTCGGTAGCGGTTGCCACACAATCTTTGGCTACGTAATTGTAGTCACAAAATGGCATGTTTCCTTGGCAAGATTAGGCAATTAGATCCTATCTTGCATCTAACTAGGCATTCTACACATTTGACTTTACTTTCAATGACACACAAATGCTGTAAGAAGCCTTTTATTCAATGTAGGATAAAACAGTTATAAACACAGGGAGGAGCACAGAAGTAAGGAAACAGCAAAAACACAACGCATTACCTCGCCTACTGTTGTGTAGGAAAATGTTTGGCATTCAAAACATTTTCCAGTCGCCTCAGTGTGAATAAAAACAGTTCGTTTATGGTGTTCAAGGGGATCTTATACCATTCTTCTTGCAAAATAGTGGCAAGTTCAGATAACAATGAAGGAGGTGGATAGCGATGAAACACCCTTCTCTCCAAAGCAGACTACAAAGGCTCAATGATATTGAGACCTCGAGACTGTGGTGGCTAGGGGAGACGCGGCAATTCGCTCAAGTGCTCACGAAACCCGTCGTTGTCGGTGTGAGCTACGTGAACAGGGGACCTATCGTGTTAGAACACAGCATCACCGTTGTACCACAGGAGGGCTCTCTTCAGCCGAAATGGTCACACGGCTCTTGGCAGTAATGTGACCTTGCAGAGTAAACATGCGGCCCATGGAATACCACGATATGGCTACCCAAATCGTCGTGGAATCACTGTCGTATTTCGTTATTGGGAAGTAAACCGGCCGGAAATTGGAAACCGTGTGAAACAAGACTCGTTCGATCAAATGCCTTTCTTCCACTGATCCACAGCACACGTAGTCTTGTTACGGAAATTTGCATCACTGGTTTTGGAATTCGAGCTGGCTCTGTAATTCCCAGCTCATGGAGCTCGCTTCGTGTTGTTTTGGGGCTGCAGGGTTCGCGAGTGCGATCTTCAGTTCTGCAGTGACTTTTGCAGCTCCCGTCATTTTTCGTTACATTTCTCACACACTTTCGACAGCGTTGTGACTTAGTTTATTATGTTTTTCCGCTTTCGCTCTATGCGACATAAATTACATTGCAGAGTACATTACAACGACACAGGCACTGCAATATAATACACTGCAGAGCCAAGGAAACTGATACACCTACCTAATATCTTGTAAGGCCCCCGCGAGCACGCAGAAGTGCCGCAACACGACGTGGCATGGGCTCGAGTAATGTCTGAAGTAGTGCTGGAGGGAACTGACACCATAAATCCTGCAGGGCTGTCCATAAATACGCAAGAGTACGAGGATCCCAGATATGCTCATGTCTGGGGAGTTTGGTGGCCAGCGGAAGTGTTTACACTCAGAGGAGAGTTCCTGGAGCCACTCTGTAGGGTGGCGTTGTCCTGCTGGAATGCACAACGGACATCTATGGATGCAGGTGATCAGACAGGATGCTTACGTACGTTTCACCTGTCAGAGACGTATCTAGACGTATCAGGGGTCCAATATCACTCCAACTGCACACGCCCCACACCATTACAGAGCCTCCACCAGCTTGAACAGTTCCCTTTTGACATGTAGGTCCATGCATTCATGAGGTTGTCTCCATACTCGTCCACGTCCATCCATTCGATACAATTTGAAACAAGACTCGTCCGAGCAGGTAACGTGTTTCCAGCCATCAACAGTCTAACGTCGGTGTTGACGGACCCAGGCGAGGTGTATAGGTTTGTGTCGTGCAGTCGTCAATGGTACACGAGTGGGTCGTCGGCTCCGAAAGCCCATATAAATGATATTTCGTTGAATGGTTCGCACGCTGACACTTGTTGATGGCCCAGCATTGTAACCTGCAGCAATTTACAGAAGGCTTGCATTTCTGCCACCTTGAACGATTCTCTTGAGCCGTCGCTGGTCCCGTTCTTGCAGGATTTTTTTTCCGAGCGCAGCGATGTCGGAGATTTGATGTTTTACCGTATTCCTGATATTCGCGGTACACTTGTGAAATGGTCGTAAGGGAAAATCCGCGCTTCATCGCATGCTGTGTCCCATCTCTCACGCGCCGCTTATAACACCTCGTGCAACTCAATTGAATCTTGATAACCTATCATTGTAGAAGCAGTAACCGATCTAACGACTATGTCTTACATAGGCGTTGCCGACCGCAGTGCCGTATTCTGCCTGTTTACATATCTCCGTATTTGAATACGCATGCCTATACAAGATTCTTTGGCGCTTCAGTTTATTTCACGCTTAATAACTGTGCTTAGACTTTAATAATACTCTTCCTATACGAGATTCGCAGCATCTGTGGAATTATAGGATGTAGACGAAAGCGGTGACGGTATGAAAGTTTGGGACGGCCCCAGGAACGTGCTATGCTCGGGTGGTCCAAGCCGTCAAGGCGACCACCCGCGTCAAGTGGAAGATTCGGATTCGAGTCCCGGACCATGCACAATTTTCATTGTGACCAATGAATAGTGCAACCAAAGTTTAGCGGTATTCGCAAATGCGAATATGATTCTCGTATTTCGTACGGCTGTCGATCACTGCAGTGCATGTCTGAAGAACACTGCAAAGTACGTTAGAACAACAAAGCCACTGGAAGATAGTGCTATATAAATCTTCTACGTGGTGCCTCTTGATTCTTGAAACACCAAACACTTTAGTTACCTTGGTTACGACAGTACTCACCATACGTGCCCACCGTGTGGCCGAGCGGTTCTAGGCGCTTCAGTCTGGAACGGCGTGACCGCTGCGGTCGCAGGTTTGAATCCTGCCTCGGGTATGGACGTGTGTGATGTCCTTAGGGTAGTTAGGTTCAATTAGTTCTAAGTTCTAGGGGACTGATGACCTCAGATGTTAAGTCCCGTAGTGCTCAGAGCCATTTGAACCATAATCTCAGTGCAAGCATGACGTGATGCTGCACTGGTCGTAACGGATGATGCCTGTTACCAAATCGTTCCCTGTACAGCCTTTCAGCAGCGAGAGCACTGCAACGTGGTTCCCCAAACACACAGAGCATGCCAGTGAGTTCTGCGAAACTGTACCGGTGCTGCTCCATCGCATTGTAGTGTGCGTCTCTCAATAGCTTTGAGTAATGAATGGGCCTGTCGTTGAATCTCAGCACGTTCTGTCACGGTAGCCAACTTATGGACAAGTAAAGTACAAAAAACCTGCATCATGACTTCCCAGTAATCAGGCTCGCCCTCCCTGTTTCCTTGTAGGAAATAAAGAATGTACATGTAAATAAACAGCACGTTATGTGTAAATGTGTACGCGTGTTAGTCGTAAATAAGCTGAAAAACAGTAATGTTAGAAAAATCGGTAAACAAGTTCACCTCCGTATCTCCTTAAGTTGGCTTCTCCTACCCCATGCTCCTACCTCAAATTCTTCATTGGAGCATTCTCTATGTCCTGTTACATTTTTGCACGCTCTTACAATGACACCCTGTATAGTGGAAACAGTAATGGCTATAGTAGAAAAAAAGAGTTTTTAAGAGTTCGTGAAAAGTTCGGCAAGGTAGTAGCGTGACTGGGAGACGAAAAGAGAATGATACATAACTGGGAGAAAAAGAGAGGATTTGCTTTATTGTCTGACGGAAAGTAATTGGCCATACGTGTTAATTTTTATGGAAAATGTCATGAGGTTGAAAAGGAAAGTGTTTCAGAGTTTTCTTAATTCTATGTTCAGAGTGCACGGTGATTTGTAACACCGGCTGACAGCGGCAACAGAGAAAGAATGAGTGGTAGACGTATCTCCTTCTTACATGAGGCATGACGTGGTCTCCTCAAAAACAAACAACATTCATATTGCTTTTCTTCGATGTGCTGGTAGGAAGGAAAGATGATGGACGACTCGGTCATTGTGTGTATCGACAACCGATGCATACGGATTTACACCTCAACCTTCGTTATCCAGCCCGGAGGAGAGCTTCGCTGAACAACCTAATTCATAGAACTAGAAGTGTTTCAGACATTCGACAATGGTGTTCAGAAGGAAGGCGTTTCAGTCCGTGATCTTAGGTCGACGCTGTCAAGGAAACCAAGACGTGATACCGTTCAACCAAGTCAGGAGGATCACCATATAGAGGGGCTTCCACTCTGCTGTGTAACAATTAGTAAGACAGGTAGTCCTAAAGAGACAAAGAATTAGATCATTCATCCGGCCACCCGAGAAAACTGAGAATTGTTGCGGCCTATTAAAGATTATCCCCGCCTGAGGGTACCATGTATTTGTAATACTTTGCGGATGTGGCAGCATTTACTTGGGGCAGTATGTGGGAACAGTTTCGATCGATGTGCTGAGCATCAGCGTCACATGAGATACACGAATTTCGAAAAAATTAGCTGTTCCAGCCAAAGCCTGTTAAATATACGCAAGATTTTGTTTGAACAAACGAGAATTCTAGCTCACATATCGAACTACGGGGAGTCTGTGATCAGGGAAGCGGTGCAAATTACACTAGGGAACCATACCTAAGAGGGCGCAGCTAAGAAATAACCGTAAATAACTGGGTTGTTATCAGTAAGAAAACAAAATCATTTTAGGTTTACCGGCACATTTATTAACACAAAATCTACGTGTTCAGAGAACTACAGCGGCAGAGAGGTAATACTTTTATCGAACTTTTCAGCAATACAAAAAACAGAAAATGCATACTCTTTCGTTCACCTGCATTTAAGAGTACGCAAAACATGGCCAAAGTGTAGGCATTTAGCAAACGTCACAAATGAACGCAATATCATCCTCAAATGAAGAGCACTGTTCGTGCCATTATCTCCTACACTTAACGCACTGGATCCAGTCCCCTGAAACCGCCAAAATTTACGTTCTCTACTCGTAGCTTCAAGTCTTTTCCTTAAAGCAGATTTTGGTCGTGCGGTAGCGTTCTCGCTTCCCACGCCCGGGTTCCCGGGTTCGATTCCCGGCGGGGTCAGGGATTTTCTCTGCCTCGTGATGACTGGGTGTTGTGTGATGTCCTTAGGTTAGTTAGGTTTAAGTAGTTCTAAGTTCTGGGGGACTGATGACCATAGATGTTAAGTCCCATAGTGCTCAGAGCCATTTGAGCCTTAAAGCAGATTCCTTCGCACCAAGAGCGGCGGCAACCTTTGTTTACTTTCTCCATTTTCAATTCGTTGTCTGGCCTCATTGAACAGCTCTTCAGATGAGATGAGCTTCCTGTCCGATTTTAGTATTTGATTTGAAATCATTCAGAAACAAAACCTATCCTTAGGACTCCATAACGCACTCAGGAGGTACAAATTTGCAGTTGTGCCCTAAAGAGAGGCCGAGCGAAGTGCAGCAGTGGTTAGCACACTGCACTCGCATTCGACAGGACTACCGTTCAAACCCGCGTCCAGCCATCCAGATTTAGGTGTTCCGTGATTTCCCTAAATCACTTCAGGCAAATGACAGGATGGTTGGCTTGAAAGGGCACGGCCAACCCTAAAGAGAACGCACGCACTCTTTGTGGGCGTTATATGCGCGCTTTTGCGTTACATGCGGGCTTTTGCAGAATAAGGTGCTTCGGTGGAGCCTGCATGCCCTCCCCTCACGAGGGTAGTTATCCTCCACGAGGAAACAAACATGGTCACTCTGAATGCGTCCATTCGAGAGAAGGACAAAGTGGATGCCCTGCGCGACGCGGTCGCTGGCTTACAAATCATTGGCACCACGACTCCCCGGCCCTGGCACCGCCATCTTGTTCCTCTCACCAACCTTGAGGAATCAGATTCAAACCATGGCTTGCGATAGCCTTGTTACGGCCACTAATGAAGCGTCAGAACTGATATGACCACTCGATTTGAGTCGACATCGTACGACTACCAATATCAGTACCTAATGTAGTTGTGTTACCTATTGCCTGCCACCATGAACTTCCACCATCGGAGAGTGGTGTGGGACTTCAAGTCCCACCGTCACATCTTCAACGTGCACCCCAACGATGTCCTTGGAATAACATCATTATAGGATGGAACAGTTTTACTCTTACACCAAAACAGTAAGACCGAGATTCATCGCTGACGCTGTACTACAAAAAAAAAAAAAAAAAAAAAAAAAAAAGTGACAGTCAAACAGTCTGATGACAATGGTGGAGGCAGTCATCAAAAGCTTGAGATTTTATACTAATTTGACGCCGCCAGTAAACCAAGATTTTGTAATCCAAGGACTCGGTCGAAAAAGACTTCGAAGCAGTATTCAAAAGCAATTTCTGCATGAGAAGCTCAGTGCCTAATACTTTCCTCAAATAAAGGCTGTAAATAAGGACTACCTACTTTGTGCGATTACGCTCAAATGCTTATCAGTTACACAACAATGCATGCAGTATACATCATCCAAATTTGACCTTTTGTTGCACGCCACCTTGATGGTACTGCATTTTAATGGGCAGCGGTGTACTTGCCTTCGTTGTTGTTTTTAGTACCGGGCAGACGGCCTGGTTGATGTAGGTCTCCACGCTCCTCTCTCCTGTCCAAGTCTTTTTATCTCTGGTGAACTATTGCGGCCTTCATCCATTTCAACCCAGTTTCTGTGGTCAAACGGTGGTCTCCCACTACAATTTGTACCTCTCTTTCCTCCCTCCAAACTTTCCTCCAGTGCCAAATTAACTTTCTTTGATGCCTCGGGGCGTGTCATATCAACCGATATCTTCTTCTGGTCAGGTTGTGCCATAAATATCTTTTCTTCCCCAACTCGATTCAGTATCTCTTTGTTAATTGTCCGATCCATATCCAAAACCTCTCTTCTTGTCTGTACTGTTTATCGTCCACCTTTAATTTGTGAACCATTATTTTAGAAAAGGCTCCTAACACATAAATTGCTATTAAATGTTGCGAGGAGCGCTGAATAAGTAATGCAACTCTTTTTTTCCTGAGAGAAGGTTAGCTTTATTCAGGATGCCAATACACCAAATTATTCCCCACTCTTTTGGCTACAAAGCCCTGTTTTTCAATATAATCTCCGTTCAATGCGACGGCCTTATGCCAGTCTTCTGAGAGGGCCTATATGACCGCATGGTACTGGTCGACGTCGGAGGCAACGCCTTACTGCGTCAATAACCTCCCCTCCATCCACGTTCTGCTTCCCGCGGTGTGCATCCTTCATTGGACCAAACATATGGAAGTAGGAAGGTGCGAGATAAGGGCTGTAAGATGAATGAGGAAGAACAGCCCAATGAAGTTTCGTTAATTCCTCTCGGGTGCGCAAACTTGTGTGAGGCCTTGCGTTGTCGTGCAGAAAGAGAAGTTCATTTGCATATTTGTGCCGACGGACTCACCGAAGACATTTATTCAGTTTACTGAGGGTAACACAACACACTTCATAGTTGATTGTGGCACCATGAGGGAGGACATCAATCAGAATAACCCCTTAAGTCACAGAAGACTGTCGCTATGGCTTTACCATCTGACGGTGCGGCTTTGATCATTTTCTTCGGAGGAGAGGTGGTATGGCGCCACTCCATGGACTTTCTTTTCTTTTCTATTTTTGCGAAGGGGGAGGAAGGGACGCAGTGCAAAATACGTTTTGTAGTGACATTATTATCATAATGATATACCAGTTACACTTCTGTTTATGTGAGGTTTATAGCATAAATTACAGTGAGCTCATTTCGGTATATTGCCATCGTCAGGGGTTCTGTAAATGCATTAATAGTTGAGTCTTGATACTGTAGACTGTAACTACGATCGCAAAGGTATTACACACTGATAAGCCAAAACATTATGACTATTGCCCACAGCGACGTTGGATGCTACCTGGTGGAGTTCGGCCACACAAGACGGTAACAGAAGTACACTACTGACCATTAAAATTGCTCCACCAAGAAGAAATGCAGATGATACACGGGTATTCATTGGACAAATATATTATACTGGACCTGACATGTGATTACATTTTCACGCAATTTGGGTGCATAGATCCTGAGAAATCAGTACCAAGAACAACCACCTCTGGCCGTAATAACGGCCTTGATACGCCTGGGCACTGAGTCAAACAGACCTTGGATGGCGTGTACAGGTACTGCTGCCCATGCAGCTTCAACAAGACACCATAGTTCATCAAGAGTAGTGACTGGCGTATTGTGACGAGCCAGCTGCTCGGCCACCACTGACCAGACGTTTTCAATTGGTGAGAGATTTGGAGAATGTGCTGGCCTGGGCAGCAGTTGAACATTTTCTGTATCCAGAAAGGCCCGTACAGGACCTGCAACATGCGATAGTGCATTATCCTGCTGAAATGTAGGGTTTCCCAGGGATCGAATGAAGGGTAGAGCCACTGGTCGTAACACATTTGAAATGTAACATCCACTGTTCAAAGTGCCATCAATGCGAACAAGAGGTGACCGAGACGTGTAACCAATGACGCCCCATACCATCACGCCGGGTGATACGCCAGTATGGCGATGACGAATACACGCTTCCAATGTGCGTTCACCGCGATGTCGCCAAACACGGATGCGACCATCATGATGCTGTAAACAGAACATGGATTCATCCGGAAAAATGACGTTTTGCCATTCGTGCACCCAAGTTCGTCGTCGAGTACACCATCGCAGACGCTCCTGTTTGTGATGCAGCGTCAAGGGCAACCGCAGCCATGGTCTCCGAGCTGATAGTCCATGCTGCTGCAAACGTCGTCGAACTGTTCGTGCAGATGGTTGTTGTCTTGCAAACGTCCCCATCTGTTGACTCAGGGATCGAGACGTGGCTGCACGATCCGTTACAGCCATGCGGATAAGATACCTGTCATCTCGACTGGTAGTGATACGAGGCCGTTGGGATCCAGCACGGCGTTCCGTATTACCCTCCTGAACCCACCGACTCCATATTCTGTTAACAGTCATTGGATCTCGACCAACGCGAGCAGCAATGTCGCGATACGATAAACCACAATCGCGATAGGCTACAATCCGACCTTTATCAAAGTCGGAAACGCGATGGTACGCATTTCTCCTCCTTACACGAGGCATCACAACAACGTTTCACCAGGCAACGCCGGTCAACTGCTGTTTGTGTATGAGAAATCGGTTGGAAACTTTTCTCGTGTCAGCACGTTGTAGGTGTCGCCACCGGCGCCAACCTTGTGTGAATGCTCTGAAAAGCTAATCATTTGTATATCACAGCATCTTCTTCCTGTCGGTTAAATTTAGCGTCTGTAGCACGTCATCTTCGTGGTGTAGCAATTTTAATGACCAGTAGTGTACATAAGCGGAGCATACACGGACGGGGGATCACTCTAGCGGAGATATGGGCTACAAATAGGGAAATCCATCAAGATAAACGATTTTCACAATGGGCACATTATTATTATGCAGAACCTGTGAACGAATATATCGAAACTGGCGACGTCGGTCGAAAGTTAAAGTGTTTCTTTCGTGAGCACCTACGGAAAGAGGTGGAAGGGCAGCGAAACTACCAGTAGGCGCTAAATGGTTGGACGTCCACGGCTCTTCACAGAGGCTTGCCTGGTCTGCAAACAGGATAAATGGTGATCTGTGTCATCTCTGCCGAAACAGTATAATGCTGGTGCACGCACAAGTGTTTCTGTGCACGACGTTCATCGTACACTGCCGAACATGGAGCTCCGAAGCAGACCACCTCTACGTGTTCACATGCTAACCCAATGACATCGTCAATTACGATTGCAGTGGGCACATGACCATTGGGATTCGACCGTCGATAAATGGAAACGTGTTGACTCTTCGGCTGAATCACATTTTTGCTGCACTAGGTCGATGGTTGTCTCCGTAAACGCCATCATCGAGGTGAACGGCATCCTGGAACTTGCAGCGAGCCATGAATACAGGTTGTGGAAGTAGTATTCTGCTATAGGAGACATTCTCCCCAGTCTCGTAAACTGACATACGATCGGGAGAGCGGTATGCTGACCATATGACCTTCCACATCCGCATCTAGTGACGCCTGTGGGCTGAGGATGACATGGCGGCCGGCCAGAGCCGTTGGGATTGCATTCCCTGTTCGAGCGGAATTTAGTTTTTTGAGACATTCTCCTACACCTGCATGGGACCTGTGGTAATAATCGAAGACATGCTGACAACTGTGAACCACCTGCATCCTTTCATGCTTGATGTCTTCCCTGACGGCTATGTCATCTTTCAACAGTTTAACTGTCCGTATCTCGCAGCCAGAACCGTGCTACAGTGGTTTGAGAAGCATTATAGTGAACTCATATTGATGTCTGGCCACCAAATTCGCCTGATGTAAATCCTAAGGAACCCAGGTGAGTCGCTATCGGGCGCCATCAGCGCGCACGCAAATCAGCCGCCCGTTATTTATGCGAGATACATGGCCTTTGCGTAGGCATCGAATGCCACATACCTTCCAGCAAACCGTTGTATCTCTGATTCTTCAAGTTCCTTCTGTATTATACTCTACAGGTTCTTCCTATGTATTGTCCAAGTTTCATCGCGCTGCTTTACTTGGCAGTCACTCATCATACGAAAGCTACTTTCGTTCTTAAGTTTTGCTTACCACAGTATTTTTCCCGGCCTGTATAGTGTATCTTCCGGTGTCTCCAGGTTTCTCCATACAAAGAACCTTCTTTCATGATTCTTAAACCTAGTGTTTGTAATAATTAAATTGTGCTCTGTACGATACTCTACCAGGTGGCTGCACTTTCATTTTTGTTCCTCAGTCCATGTTAATCGATTTCTCTTCACTCATTTTCGTAGGCTGAATTAATGCCTTGTCTTGTTCGTGTTATTAAAACAGAGTGGCACGCATCAGGTAGCGCGAGCCCGTAGCTCACTTTAAGCAGGACAGGAACAATGCCGTTGCTTACATATTTAGCTGAGTTGCGTTCGGCATGAGTTGTGAAGGAAACGCAACGGGAGTGTAAGCAGCTGTTTGTAAGCAACCCAATAGATCAGTAGGCAGGTAACGTATTTAGTAGCAACAGGCGGAAGCAGTTGAACCAAATCCTGACGTGATAACAGAGACGTACCGCACTGTGCATTTGGAAAAAAAAAAATGTGGTGTAATAACAAAAGGTTGCACGATAACCGCCATAATAATAAAAATAAAATTGTGGCACATTATATATAGTAAAATAGTAATTTAAGTAATGTGAGACGAACATAAACCTGTGATTACTAACTGTCTTCTAAATAACAACTTGAACTGTTTGGTAAATATGGCCAAGCTTCTTTTCATAATGCCACATTCGTGAGCTTCGCATACTCACAACAAAGTTATCACTTTTCAGCCTATCGTGGATTTCAGGCTATGATGCTGATCAATCTCTCACTAAAACGTTCGTTCCAATAAATAGCTTTTCCCAACAATCAATAAATCATCAGACCTCTGGAAACACTATAAACCATAGACCGCAATCTTCGTTTCAAACTAGTAGTAAAAACAATAATGACGAAATTCTGGCGGCTGAATTTTAATGATAACACGGATAAATTACGAAGAATACCGAACGGTTTCATAATGAGCGTAGGAAACTGAGGTGTTGTCAACCTGTGCGCCATAAACGGAGATTAGTGTTTACCATCCCATCGACAACGTGGTGTGCCACATAGGTAAAGCACCTGGCTGGTGTGTCACTGCTATATACTTTTGCCCTTTCGTTGATATTACCCCCGTATCTCCTAAACCTTTCTAACCGCATTAAACATGTTGCATGCCAAATGTCCTGTGATTAAACTTTATCTTTTTATAACTCTTCTGACATCCTGCTCATTTTTTTAACTTATTTGTCATTTATATTCCTTTGTTATAGGGTGCTGACTGTCAGCAGACATGTTGCCACTCTGTCATCTGTTGTCTGCTCTCTCTCTCTCTCTCTCTCTCAGAGTATATGTGTGTATACCTGGGATCTTCTCCCAAGTCCCTGAATCAATTTAAATCAAATTTGCTATAGAAACAGCAGGCATAACGAGTATCAACTCTATGAGGTTTATAACCTCGTAGCTCCAATAACAGCGGAGATAAGGGCGAAAAAGTGTTCTTCCAGCCCCTGGTGTATAGGCTACACTTCATGATGGATATTTTATGTGGGAAAGTATTGGTTTGCCAAATCAACCTGTTTTGCAGGGCAGCCTACATTTCAGCAGCAAGAAACAGTTTTCTGAGCTACCCTGCATGACAGGTGTCTTGGGTTGGAGTAGTATAGGCCTGCTTCATTGGCCTACTTTGTATGATGGCCTGTAGGTCAAGGCAAATAACTGATTTTCAAGCCCCTTACATATAGCCTGCCTTGCAACACAGGCGAGTTGTGGGAGCATTAGCAGCCTGCTTTGTTGAACTGTATTGCAGGGACTACATATGACGATGAGCATGGCTGGGCACAGATTGAGACGGACAGAGGAGAGGATGAACAGAGTGAGGGAAGGATAAAATCGACAGAGAGAGAGGAGGAGGGGAGATCCTGAGGTAAGTGGAGTATATAGAGTACAGGGCAGGTGAAAATGTAACAAGGGGGAGAGAGAGATGGAAAGAAAGAGGGGAAGGAGGATATGGTAAAATGGGAGAAAGATATGTTCAGAGAGAGAGGGTGAAGGAAATGGGCAAGGGGGAGAGGAGGAACTGAAGAGACAGAGAGTACAGGGAAGAGGAGATAGACAGAGGTGGGAGGATGAGGCAGAGAGACAGAAGGAAGAAGATGTGGACACAGAGAGGGGGCTGAAGAGGTGTGTTTAATTTATGAGCCAAATCCATACACATTTTTAGCCATGCGGAAAAGGCTAGTTGGATCATAAAAGAGAAAGTGAATTTCTGGGGAGGGGGGAGGTGAGGGGGATGGTAGGGGGAGGGAGGAAAAGTAATTCATCACTCTTCTGGATGGTTTCATGCTTCACAATTTCCTCTCCAATGCCAATCTCTTCGTCTCATAGTACTCCCATTACCTGATTTCTTCAGTTATTTATAGAATTTATTCTAATATCCGTCCTCTCTCATTTTTGCCTCCAATAGCTCCTGCTAGTTCAATGGATGGAAGATACAATACGGTGTTGCGACTAGAGTTTATTCGTAAAGTATGGCAGGCGAAAGTGTTTCGGGTATTTGAGAAGGAGTCGGTACCTTTAAGTTGTTACAGGTTAAAGGTGGCAGAATGTAATCAGATATGGAAAGAGAGAAACAGTAAGTGCCACTCCAGGATTGGAAGGGAGCGAGGAATTTTCATAGGACCAGAGGTTCATGCAACATTTGCTCAAACGAGGATGTGTTGGATGAGGATCATGCAGGTATGGATGTGGGGTTTAGTCACCATGTCAGTAGTTTTATTCTGTTATGATCGTTCTTTTGGATGGTCTGTGAGCAGGCATTCCAGACTGGTTTCTTGTGGAGTGTATCTTAATGTTTTAGTTAGGTAAATTAGAAGGTCATAAATTGTAAAGCAAGTGTTTCGGGAACATAATGCTTGATCTGTTTTTCCTTTATTTACTCCCTGGGCTTTTGGTATGGAACCACTGGCTACACGTTGATGTGAATCGTTGATGTGCAGCTGGAGGATTGATTGGAGTTGTTAACATGCTGGAGATGGTGGAGGTGATGGTTTTGGGATGCTAGCTGAGTATAGGAGATGAAGTAGAGATGACAAGACGAAACCTTGGTGCAGTTGGACAGAAAATCTGGGATTGTGTGATGTTTTTGTCACTCAGGACGGTTACTCAGAAAGGAGTGAAATGTTTATTCCAGTTCACTTCATCGTAAAATCGCTTTTACCAGGAATGCTAGTCTAGAAAGTTACGTAGGAAAACTTGGGCGAAGTTTGGGAAGTTGAAGAGAGGTGTTGGTAGAATTGAAATCGTGAGAGCCGGCTTTTAGTCGCTGCTGGGAAGTTCAGGTAGCAAGAACATTGCTCTCGAAGGGCTAGATTCTGGGCTCGAGTCCTGGACGTCCACATAGTTTTAATATGCTAGGAATTTTCAGAAACAATGTAATTAGATGGGTCTAATTGATTGGAAGCATATACCAGTGGAATTTGAGCAGGGGCATACACGATCGTAGACTTTACAATGTCTAGGAAAAGTAAGAGTAAACGACGACGAATGTTACACTGTTTCCACAAGAGGTGAACTAGTTGAAAGAGTTTACCATCTGCAGAGAAGTCGGTACAAAGATATTTTAAAATATTGTATCAAGACCGCTGATCTTCTCCACTAGAAATATTCTCAAACATTACTTATTTTTATGTTATTATGCACATTTTTATAAATTTTTGTCTTAACACCATGTTTTTGTGCAAATTATGATGATTTTTACCGCCCCATACCTCAGTTGGCAAAAGCAGAACTGTTAAAGGACCATTTTGTTGTCCGTCTGTCTGTCCGTTAAAAACCCTTTTTCTCAGATAAGTGTAGACATATCAAGTAAGACGTTATATCACATACTAAGACCTACTGTCCTTTGGCGGTGTTTAAAATTTAAGCTTCCAAGTCAACGTAATCAAAAGGTACGGTTATTTACGTCACATATTTTGATACACGCAATGTCACTCATAAAAGTTACGGAGTACTTCCCGTTGAATTAGTATCATGAAATTTGGTAAGAAACTAGGTTCCTCAACAAGTAAAGGAAAAAAATCCGAAAATTGTTGATTTGTAATTATACCACACGAAATTTTTTTTTTTTACATTCCCGAACGTCTTGGAAATACCGGGACCGATATCTTACCAGTATCGATATTGATAACAGGCAAAAATCGTTCATATTCTCTATTTACGGTATGGATGAACTTTCTACATACGTACAGAGGCGGCGCTTAAATCCGAACAAACTTCAGTTTCAATTTCCCACCATATCGCAGTTCCGCCGGAAGTTGCGATTAGCGTTCTTGAAAGCCATAGGCATCTGGCAAACAGTCAGAACCTCAAAATGGCCGAGCTGTTATAGACGAGTGCGGAGTACAACCAAGAGCCGCGATTATAGATCATGTTCGCCCACTGAAATATTTCGATTCTTCGCGTACCCGAGGTCAACTGTTTAAGGCATTGTGGCCGAGTTTAATGCTTCGAAGAAGTCTGGGATTCACGTCCTAGGAGTTGTGTCCAGTGAGGGTGATATCACGCCGCCGCATTTCTCCGGAAAGCGACGAAGTGTCACAAAAGAAGTTTATCTGCGAGTTTTGACAAATGTCGTGAAATCGTGGATGGTAACTGTGGCCTCAGGGAGAGAATATGTCTTTCTGTCTTTCAATAGGACGGTGCACCGCCTCACATGAGCCATTTAGTCCAAAACTGGCTCTCCGATAACGTTGACATGTTGTGGTCAAAGGAGTTCTGGCCCCCCGAATAGCTCGAATTTGAAGCCCGTCGACAACTGCGTTTGGAGCGTAGTGGAAAGAGTTACCAGTAAGACGAGGCACCCTAATGACGCATCTCCACGCACTGCTGTCGAAGCAGCATTCGCGAATATGGAGAGCGCTGTTTTAAGAGTGCGTACGATCGCATCAGGACAAGATTGGAGGCGGTCATTGCGGATGAAGGGATTACATCGAGTAATGTTACTCTTGAAACGTACCACTGCTTATATGGAAAAGGATTTTCATTTTCATTTGTACGAGGGTCGTTCAGTAATTAAAGAGACGAATTGGTCTGGAGAAAAAAGCGTTTATTTTTACAAAATAATACTTTTTCTACTATTGAACACAGTCCCCTTGAACATTTATGCACTTCTTTCAACGGGCAACAAGTTTTTTTTTTTTTTTTTATTCCGGCTGCAAAGAACTATTGATGTTTGAACCAATTTCCCACAAACTTTTTCACGCCCTCGTTGTCCCGGAACCTCTTCCCACGTAATTCCTCCTTCAGTGCACCAAACAAATGGAAATCACTAGGTGCTAAATCAGGGCTGTAAGGGGGATGAGGCAGTACTTCCCAGCCCATTTTGTCGGTGATTTCACGGGTCAGTAGAGCAATATGAGGACGTGCGTTTTCTTGCTGGAGAATCACACCTATCCTCTGGGACCCACGACGTCTCTCTCTCACGGCTGGCTTCACACTATTTAAAAGCAAATCCGAGTAGTATTGGCTGTTCATTGTACGCTGCTCTTCGAGATAATCACAAGAAACTGAACCTTCAGCATCCCAAAACACCATCAACATGACTTTTCCTGATGATGCTTGGATTTTGAATTTTTTCTTTAGAAGTGAGTCGGTGTGCTTCCACTCCACGCTTTGTCTTTTTGATTCTGGCTCATAATAGTGAATCCAAGTTTCATCACATTTTGTTGAGGAAGTGCTCACCTTATCTTTCATAACGTTCCTTCAGCTCTGTGCACACTCTCAACCTTGTTTCCTTGTGTAGCTGCGTCAACTCCTTTGGCACCAATCTCGCACATGTTTTGCGGTACTTCAGCTTGTTACAGATAATGTTATGAACAGTACCAGTACTAACTTGAACCTTATCAACTATCATTTCCACAGCCACACGGCGGTCGGCACGAATAATGTCATCAATTCGAATTTCAAGTGAGGGAGTTGAAACTGCGACTGGTCGGCCAGAACGGTGTTCGTCAGTCACTGAGTCGCGATCATTTTTGAACTGCTCTACCCACTTGTAAAAATTTGCTCGATTCATACAACCTTCACCATAACGTTTAAACTTTCTACAGTACATATTCACTGGTTTCTCGCCTTCAGCAAGTAAAAACCGAATAACAGTACGTTGTTCAACTATTGTGGACGTTTCAAGTAGACTCACCATCTTGAAATGTATTGTATTTTTGAGGTTATAAACAAAACAATGTTGATACATCAGCTGATCTGGGCTCATCCCAGTGATGCCAAATTAAAGCCATGAAAGTATCAGACTTGCCCTACTAACTCTCTTTTCCCCAGACCAATTTGCGCCTTTAATTATTGAATGACCCTCGTATTTTGTTTTAATAAATTTGCTATTAAAAACAGTCTTGATCACAATTTATTTATTACGGTAACCGGTTTCGACCACTACTGTGGTCATCTTCAGACCTACAAGTCGTATACAAAGCATTAATTAGAGGGCTACATAGATTAAAGAAAATACATAAAGTTATAAAGCTATAAAACGATGAATTACCAATGAATAAGAACCTCCTTCTGCTGGACAATCACTACTGGAGAAACCAGTGCACGTCTTAGTATATACAATGGAGGCTCCGCCCATTTCTGACGCTATGATGTCATTAATAATCAATGAAAAAAAAATGGTTCTGAGCACTATGGGACTTAACATCTTAGGTCATCAGTCCCCTAGAACTTAGAACTACTTAAACCTAACTAACCTAAGGACATCACACACATCCATGCACGAGGCAGGATTCGAACCTGCGACCGTAGCAGTCGCACGGTTCCTGACTGTGCGCCTAGAACCGCGAGACCACCGCGGCCGGCAATAATCAATGAGTTACAAATCGAATTAAATGTAAAATTTCTTAGTTAAGAGAATATTGTCAAGAAATAAAAATAAACATACACTAAACTTAGCTTATTTAACAGCTACTGTCAATTAAGAAGCGTTAAAATATTTAAACATGTAGGATAAACGAACTTCGTTTTGACAGTACATGGGTTGCCCTCTCAAGGCCTGTTAGTGAACCATTTGGAACCACTTGTTGCCATGGTGAAGTTGGACGCCGTTCCAAAGATGAGGCAGGAGGCTTCTTCCACTGAAGTTGCTGTAAAGTCGATAGGCAAACTAGTGGTTACCATGGTGAGGATAAACGCCAGTGCAAAGATGTGGCAGCAGGCTTCTTTATAACGTAGTTTTTGCGAAAGTGGAATGGCAAAGACTGTCACGTCAGACGATGTACTATTGGGCAGCAACATGTCTTTATTGAAACGATTTTCAATGAGTAGGCTGCAATAATCTTTAGCTGACATGTATAGTACATGCTGCACAGATACGATACGAAGTAGTTGTGCATATTTATGAAGTATTGTCTATGAAGTTCGTATGTAGATTGCAATTTTTTTAATTACATGTGACAATTTTTAAAAAGATATTGCTATTACTTAAGTTGCATGCCAGTCTTGTAAACAAATAAAAATAATGAAAATGGAAGGAATTTAAAATTATAATACTATGAGCCGTAGTGTCAAAAATAAAAGGATGGTGAATTAGCAATATGCAGTCTAAAAGTATATAAGCAAACATTCTAAAATAGATAGTCATAAAATAATGTTTGGTGAAATAAAATTACAAAGTAAAGATAAAATATTTCCTAAAAGTCTTAACAATTTTAAAAACGAAGGTCAGAAGAGTGAACATTATAAAGCACATCATGGAAAAGCTCAAAGAAATGTTTGTCTTTGAATTGAAGTTGTTAGTTTAAGACAGATAACGGATTACTTTTGTGCAATGAAAAGATTTCAATTTCTTCTAAAGTATTTAGCAGTAGTACTTTTGGCAGCAACTTCAGCGGAAAGAAGCCTCCTGCCTCATCTTTGGAACGGCGTCCAACTTCACCATGGCAACAAGTGGTTCCAAATGGTTCACTAACAGGCCTTGAGAGGGCAACCCATGTACCGTCAAAACGAAGTTCGTTTATCCTACATGTTTAAATATTTTTAACGCTTCTTAATTGACAGTAGCTTCTAAGTAGGCTGTTTAGGTTTTTATATTGGTAACGCCACGTAGCGCTCTGTATGAAAATCTCTGGCTGTGCTGTGTGCAGTCTGTGGCTGGTTGGCATTGTTGTAATATTCGCTATTGTTGTGTTGGGCAGTTGGATGTGAACAGCGCGTAGCGTTGCGCAGTTGGAGGTGAGCCGCCAGCAGTGGTGGATGTGGGGAGAGAGATGGAGGAGTTTTGAGAGCGGATGATCTGGACGTGTGTCCATCAGAGACAGTAAATTTGTAAGACTGGATGTCATAAACTGATATATATATATATATATATATATATATATATATATATATATATATATATATATATAATGACTTTTGAACACTATTAAGGTAAATACATTGTTTGTTCTCTATAAAAATCTTTCATTTGCTAACTGTGCCTGAAATTTTGCATTGTTATTCGACTTGTAACTCGTTGGTTAGTAATGACATCATAACATCAGAACTGGGCGGAGCCTCCATAATATGCAGGGTGAGGCACCTAACATTACCGCTGGATATATTTAGTGAACCACATCAAATACTGACGAATCGATTCCACAGACCGAACGTGAGGAGAGGGGCTAGTGTAACTGGTTACTACAAACCATAAAAAAATGCACGGAAGTATGTTTTTTAACACAAACCTACGTTTTTTTAAATGGAACCCCGTTAGTTTTGTTAGCACATCTGAACATATAAGCAAATACGTAATCAGTGCCTTTTGTTGCATTGTAAAATGTTAATGACATCCGGAGATATTGTAACCTAAAGTTGACGCTTGAGTACCACTCCTCCGCTGTTCGATCGTGTGTATCGGAGAGCACCGAATTACGTAGGGATCCAAAGGGAACGGTGATGTTCCTTAGGTACAGAAGAGACTGGAACAGCACATTACGTCCACATTCTAACACCTTTTTATTGGTCTTTTTCACTGACCCACATGTAAATTACCATGAGGGGTGAGGTACACACACACACACACACACACACGTGGTTTCCGTTTTCAATTACGGAGTGGAATAGAGTGTGTCCCGACATGTCAGGCCAATAGATGTTCAATGTAGTGGCCATCATTTGCTGCACACAATTGCAATCTCTGGCGTAATGAATGTCGTACACGCCGCAGTACATCTGGTGTAATGTCGCCGCAGGCTGCCACAATACGTTGTTTCATACCCTCTGGGGTTGTAAGCACATCACGGTACACATTCTGCTTTAACGGACCCCACAGAAAGAAGTCCAGAGGTGTAAGATCAGGAGAACGGGCTGGCCAATTTATGCGTCCTCCACGTCCTTTGAAACGCCCGTCGAACATCCTGTCAAGGGTCAGCCTAGTGTTAATTGCAAAATGTGCAGGTGCACCATCATGCTGATACCACATACGTCAACGCGTTTCCAGTGGGACATTTTCGAGCAACGTTGGTAGACCATTCTGTGGAAACGCGATGTATGTTGCAGCTGTTTGGGCCCCTGCAATGAAGTGAGGACAATGTTTCAAGCGCCAACTTTAGGTTACAATATCTCCGGATGTAATTAACATTTTACAATGTAACAAACGGCACTGATAACATATTTGTTTACATGTTCAGATGTGCTAAAAAAACTAACGTGGTTCCATTTAAAAAAACGTAGGTTTGTGTTAAAAAACATACTTCCGTGCATTTTTGTATGGTTTGTATTAAACAATTACACTAGCCCCTCTCCTCACGTTCGGTCTGTGGAATCGGTTCGTCAGTATTTGATGTGGTTTACGAAATATATCCAGCGGTAACGTTAGGTGACTCACCCTGTATAGTAAGAGGTGCACTGGTTTCTCCAGTAGTGATTGTCCAGCAGAAGGAGGTCCTTACTCATTGGTAATTCAACGTTTTATAGCTTTATAACTTTCTGTACTTTCTTCAATGTATGTAGCCCTCTGATTAAAGCGTTGTATACGACTTGTAGGTCTGAAGATGATCACCGTAGTGGTCGAAACCGGTCACCGTAATAAATAAATTGTGATCAAGACTGTTTTTAATAGTAAATATTTGTAACACATTAATCACTGTCACTCCCATAATGTATTCAAAAGTAATTATTTAATAAATTTGCTTTTAAAAAGAAGTTTCGTTTGTGCGGATTTAAGAGACGCACCCTGTGATTACGTTTGTACGGAGTCCTCCGCGCGCGAGTCCCACTCCACTTTTGCGGATTTTTACGTCATAAAAACCCTAGCTGTAGTGTTCGTGGTGTGATCATAACATGAGAAGCGTCCAGCTTAAAGACTGGTACGAGGCCTTTGGGAAATAGAGGTCCGGAAATACGGCACGCGTGACGCGACCTCCGCGCGACGCGAGGCGGAGGTGTTTACGCAAGGGCGCGCCGCGACCTGCCCTTGCGCAACGGGCTGACGAGTGGCTATCGGCTGTTGCAGGGCGGGATGCCGGCCGTGGCGGCGGTGCTGGCCTGGGCGGCGAGAGGCGGCAGTAGCTCGCCGGACATGGAGCCCTGCGCGTGCCCAGCCAACGGCTCCGGCCCGCAGCTGATGGAGCGCGTGCGCGCCGTCGCCCGCAGCGAGCTGCGCGAGGACGACGCGGCGCGGGCGCAGGCGCTGCACGCCTTCCGCCAGTGGGTCGCCGCCAACCGCGACGTCGCCGATGTCCGCACAGGTGCGCGCCACACTACATAGCACACTCCACAACTACAATCACCTGTACCGTGCACTCACGTCTCCAACAACACCATTCCCAGATAGTCCATCGGAGGAACGGTTTCCTACATATCTCTGGACCAGCCACCATTAGTCCAATTTCATCCTCTAATTCTGCGTAACTATTCCGCAAGCCATCGTACTGAGCATGACAGAGGATTGGGAGAGTCCTTAGAAAATGTAGTCCGTCAACAAAGGAGGTGACTTACAAACCACTCGTTCGACCAATATTTGAGTATTGATCATCAGTGTGGGATCCGTACCAGGTCGGGTTGACAGAGGAGATACAGTTCCCCACAGTCGTTTAATGAACAAAGTAAGAGCATATGGACTGTCAGACCAATTGTGTGATTGGATTGAAGAGTTCCTAGATAACAGAACGCAGCATGTCATTCTCAATGGAGAGAAGTCTTCCGAAGTAAGAGTGATTTCAGGTGTGCCGCAGGGGAGCGTCATAGGACCGTTGCTATTCACAATATACATAAATGACCTTGTCGATGACGTCGGAAGTTCACTGAGGCTTTTTGCAGATGATGCAGTGGTGTATCGAGAGGTTGTAATGGAAAATTGTACTGAAATGCAGGAGGATCTGCAGCGAATTAACGCATGGTGCAGGGAATGGCAATTGAATCTCAGTGTACACAAGTGTAATGTGCTGCGAATACATGGAAAGATAGATCCCTTATCACTTAGCTACAGTCCGCAGCTCGTGGTCGTACGGTAGCGTTCTCGCTTCCCGCGCCCGGGTTCCCGGGTTCGATTCCCGGCGGGGTCAGGGATTTTCTCTGCCTCGTGATGACTGGGTGTTGTGTGATGTCCTTAGGTTAGTTAGGTTTAAGTAGTTCTAAGTTCTAGGGGACTGATGACCATAGATGTTAAGTCCCATAGTGCTCAGAGCCACTTGAACCATTTAGCTACAAAATAGCAGGTCAGCAACTCGAAGCAGTTAATTCCATAAATTATCTGGGAGTGCGCATTAGGAGTGATTTAAAATGGAATGATCATATAAAGCTGATCGTCGGTAAAGCAGATGCCAGACTGAGATTCATTGGAAGAATCCTAAGGAAATGCAATCCTAAAACAAAGGAAGTAGGTTACAGTACGCTTGTTCGCCCGCTGCTTGAATACTGCTCAGCAGTGTGGGATCCGTTCCAGATAGGGTTGATAGAAGAGATGGAGAAGATCCGACGGAGAGCAGCGCGCTTCGTTACAGGATCATTTAGTAAGCGCCAAAGAGTTACAGAGATGATAGATAAACTCCAGTAGAAGACTCTGCAGGAGAGACGCTCAGTAGCTCGATACGGGCTTTTGTTGAAGTTTCGAGAACATACCTTCACCGAAGAGTCAAGCAGTATATTGCTCCCTCCTACGTATATCTCGCGAAGAGACCATGAGGATAAAATCTGAGAGATTAGAGCCCACACAGAAGCATACCGACCATCCTTCTTTCCACGAACAATACGAGACTGGAATAGAAGGGAGAACCGATAGAGGTACTCAAAGTATCCTCCGCCACACACCGTCAGGTGGCTTGCTGAGTGTGGATGTAGATGTAGATGTAGAAGATCCAAAGGAGAGCGGCGCGTTTCGTCACAGGGTTATTTGGTAACCGTGATAGCGTTACGGAGATGTTTAGCAAACTCAAGTGGCAGACTCTGCAAGAGAGGCGCTCTGCATCGCGGTATAGCTTGCTGCCCAGGTTTCGAGAGGGTGCGTTTCTGGATGAGGTATCGGATATATTGCTTCCCCCTACTTATACTTCCCGAGGAGATCACGAATGTAAAATTAGAGAGATTCGAGCGCGCACGGAGACTTTCCGGCAGTCGTTCTACCCTCGAACCATACGCGACTGGAACGGGAAAGGAAGGTAATGACAGTCGCACGTAAAGTGCCCTCCGGCACGCAACGTTGGGTGGCTTGCGGAGTATAAATGTAGATGTAGATGCACCGAACCAATGTTATCAGTTTCCATTCTTATTCCATACTCAGCGACAGAAAAAAAATGTGAAAGAAAATGCCAAATGTTTTGTGAAACAGTTCGTATAAAAGTAGAAAATAAAATACATTAGAGAAACATCTCATGCGCCTTTGAATGATACTCGAAATGATAACACAGCAGCTATGGTACTTATACGTTGGTGACGCAAGGGGATCACTGACAAGGTGGCAGTACGAATTTCCGCTCACCGATTCGATTCGTATCAACAGGTGCCATCGCGAGAGCGATACAGATCTCATAGAAAGTTTGAAGTGGTACATACTTGCAGATAGACGACGCGCTAAACAGAAGGGGCTGCTCACTAAATACCGAAATCCAATCTTCACCGAGGATGTAGAGCATATATTATTACCAACAACTTTCAAATCGCGTAATGATCATCATTCAAAGGTAAGGGAAATAAGAGCTCGTACTGAGGCGTTCAGACAGTCGTTTCTCCCTCGCGCGATCCGCGAGTGGAACAGATGGGGGGGGGATACGACTTTGCTGCGAGTTGTACCCTCCGCCACACACCACTTGGTGCTTAGCAGAGTATATATGTAGATGTAGAACTGGTTGTATAGTGCACCTCTGGGATTTTGAAATATGTAAACAGTAAGATGCAACTATCAACCGTTTTTGAGAAAGTCGAGTTTGAAAATTGTAGGCGCTCCTAAAAGACTGGACGACAGTTACCAGTTTTCCTTCCTATTCCATTCGCGTGCTGGCCAGGGTGGCCGAGCGGTCCCAGGCGCTACAGTCTGGAATCGCGCGACCGCTACGGTCGCAGGTTCGAATCCTGTCTCGGGCATGGATGTGTGTGACGTCCATAGGTTAGTTAGGTTTAAGTAGTTCTAAGTTCCAGGGGACTGATGACCTCAGCAGTTAAGTCCCATAGTGCTCAGAGCCATTTGAACCATTTTAGCTATCCATTCGCGTACTCAGCGACAGCAAAATATAATTAAAAATGTGAAAGAGAAAGTCAAATGTTTTGTGAAATAACTCGTATAAAAGTAAAAAATAAAAGAAACATTAGAGAAGCATCTCATGCGCCTTTGAATGATGCTCGAAATAATATCCAGCAACTGAGGTATTCATACGCTGGTGACGCAAGGAGATCAATGACAAGGAGACAGTACGAATTTCCCCTCACCGATTTGATTCATGTTGAGAGGATATGTAGTGCACGTCTGGGATTTTGACAGCCGGCCGGGATGGCCGAGCGGTTCTAGGCGCTACAGTCTGGAACCGCATGATCGCTACGGTCGCAGGTTCGAATCCTGCCTCGGTCATGGATGTGTGTGATGTCCTTAGGTTAGTTAGGTTTAAGTAGTTCTAAGTTCTAGGGGACTGATGATCTTAGAAGTTAAGTCCCATAGTGCTCAGAGCCATCTGAACGATTTTTTTGATTTTGACGAATGTAAACAGGAAGGACAACTATAAACTGTGTTTGAGAAATTCTAGTTTGAAAATTATAGGCGTGCTTATGCTGCAAGCTTTGTAAGGGTGCTAGTCTTTACGGAATCCGCAGCCGACCGTGCAAAACCGCTTCGTTTCGTATGTGCGAGGTCTCGCGATCGAATCTCGCTGCCATTAATTTAATTTTCATTCCCACGTAATGCTAACAACAGATTATGACCGTGAAAAGATTTAGTATCAAATCAGTCATTCACTGTTTTCTCAAGCTTCAACAAGAAAAAAAGTAGGGAAAGTTCTTTTCTCGAGGAGATTGGAACTGAAAACAGGATACATGAGACTTTCATTCAAATCAGCGTAGTCATTTTATTTACATTATTGTACCTACATTTTCGACACGTATAAAGTGTAACCTATGCATCAATGCACGAATCAGAATGGCCTGCTGGAGTGGACGAGCGGTTCCAGGCGCTTCAGTCTGGAACAGCGCGACCGCTACGGTCGCAGGTTCGAATCCTGCCTCGGGCATGGATATGTGTGATGTCCTTAGGTTAGCTAGGTTCAAGTAGTTCTAAGTTCTAGGGTACCGATGACCTCAGCTGTTAAGTACCATAGTGCTCAGAGCCATTTGAGCCATTTTTGAACGAATCAGGATGATACCGATCGTAGAAATATGGTACACAGCAGATGTAAGGAACGACGAATTTTTTCATGTCCGTGGTTTCTTTCAGTGTGTCTGACGCAAAACAAACTTGGTTTACATTCATAAACGGTTCTCTATCGTCACACAATTTCGCGGCGTACACGCATATCGGAGCAAAGCACCGAATACTGGTGCAGATAACACACAAAAAAGTAGTACGAGTAGCAAATTCGATGCAGAGACCTCGTGTTTATGAAACTAAGAGTTTACTCGCTCGGCTGCGAACACGGTGTGTATTAGCGGCCATACAAGTATATAAGCACGTCAAAATGGTTGAGAGTTGCGTCTTCCTAGGCGTACAAGTAGATGTTGAAGTCCTACTCATGTCCTACACTCCCTATCAATACGAATCATATCGCTGAGGGGAAGTTCGTACGGACCCCGTGTCAATGAAATTCCATCAAATATCCTCTAGAACTCTCTAAAGTCCAAGATTCTATGTTAAACATTGAACTGTAAATTCTCAATCGGCGCATCATTCGCTGTACATGATTTCGAGCAAAGGTGCGCCAAATATTTGTCTAACACATTTAATTTCTTACTTCTAAACAAACCATTTCACAAAACATTTGACCATTTTTTTTAAATTTTTTATTTTCCAGTTTTGTCCCAAAAGCATGAAATATAATATATGTAAGTATCGATCGTTATTCTATCATTATTATGAGTATACAGAGCAAGAGAAAGCAGAGACGTTTCAATTTATGTTTTGGTTTCATATTTTTTGTCACGTCATTTACATAGCTAGCAGGAGCTGGTAATGAAATATTTCAATTTTCCCTCGAACTAGAATTTAAATTTTTTTCAATTACCCAGATTACTTTCAAGAAGTTAAATATTTCTTTGGGAAATTAGATATCACGTTGGCAGTTTGAAAACCCGTTTGCCGGCCGGTGTGGCCGAGCGGTTCTAGGCGCTTCAGTCTGGAGCCGCGCGACCGCTACGGTCGCAGGTTCGAATCCTGCCTCGGGCAAGGATGTGTGTGATGTCCTTAGCTTAGTTAGGTTTTAGGTAGTTCTAAATTCTAGGGGACTGATGACCTCAGAGGTTAAGTCCCATAGTGCTCAGAGCCATTTGAACCATTTTTGATACCCCGTTTAACCATTTCCCACTCTTCGTCTGGCTGTGAAAATTCATACAACAATGCATTGTGTAATTTCGAAGGAGTCTTGTTTCCGCTCCGCTCAGACGTTTGACCAATAACTGTATGCCTCCATGCGCGTCCTAATCCCTCTTATCTTTTTCCCCGTGATTCCTAAGCGAAATACAGGATGCTGGCAGCAGAACGTTAGCACTGCCATCTTTAAATATTTCTCATTCCATTCTAGTTATGAGTGAGGGAAAAATGACTGTCTATATGCCTCCGTGCGCCACCCAATCTCTCACCTTTCTCGCATGATCACTACTTGAGACACACAGTGGTGACAACATGAAGATTGCAAAGTCTTCTTCGAATACAGGTATTCGGTACAACTACGTCGTCTCCCTTCCAAGGATTCTCATTTAAGTTCCACGAACAATTCTCTTACGCTACCGTTCGGGCTATACCCACCTGTTTCGTTTCTAGCAGCAGTTATCTGAATTCGCCAGTTGTCATGCCTACTTGACAAGGCTGTGAGCACTGTAGCAGTAATTCAGAAATGCTCGCACCGGAGTTTTATGCTATCTCCTTTTCCATTGCATTGCATTTTTTCACGACGCCCTTGAGAAACCCAAGTTTTCGAATCGTCTTCCCAAATACTGATTTTGTCCGTTTTCGCATCACTTCTTAGTACACTACTGGCCATTAAAATTGCTACACCAAGAAGAAATGCAGATGATAAACGGGTATTCATTGGACAAATATATTATACCAGAACTGACATGTGATTACATTTTCACGTAATTTGGGTGCATAGATCCTGAGAAATCAGTCCCTAGAACAACCACCTTTGGCCGTAATAAAGGCTTTGATACGCCTGGGCAATGAGTCAAACAGAGCTCGGATGGCGTGTACAGTTACAGCTGCCCATGCAGCTTCAACATGATACCACAGTTCATCACGAGTAGTGACTGGCGTATTGTGATGAGCCAGTTGCTCGGCCACCATTGACCAGACGTCTTCAAATGGTGAGAGATCTGGAGAATGTGCTGGCCAGGGGAGCAGTTGAACATTTTCTGTATCCAGAAAGGCCCGTACAGGACTTGCAACATGCGGTCGTGCATTATCCTGCTGAAATGTAGCGTTTCGCAGGGATCGAATGAAGGGTAGAGCCACGGGTCGTAACACATCTGAAATGTAACGTCCACAGTTCAAAGTGCCGTCAATGCGAACTAGAGGTGACCGAGACGTGTAACCAGTGGCACCCCATACCATCACGCCGGGTGATACGCCAGTATGGCGATGACGAATACACGCTTTCAATGTGCGTTGACCGCGATGTCGCCAAACACTTTGTGTACCATGGTCAATCTCCTCTTTCGTGTACCAGCAGCGAATGGTGCACGGAAAGAACCAATTTTGGTAAGCCACAGTGTGAGCTCGAGTGTGTCAAATCATGATGCTGTAAACAGAACCTGGATTCATCCGAAAAAATGACGTTTTGCCATTCGTGCACCAACGTTCGCCGTCGAGTACATCATCGCAGGCACTCCTGTCTTTGATGCAGTGTGAAGGGTACCCGCAGCCATGGTCTCCGAGCTGATAGTCCATGCTGCTGCTCATCATGTTCACTAATCTTCTAATCTGAAGTTGTTGTCTGATGTTGTTATACTAATCATCGTACATTTATCTTCATGTAAAGAGAGCTGCTATCCATTGCTGCTGATATTTTTTTCCTAGTCTTTCTGCAGTTCCTTACGATCTTTCAACGTCGGCGCTCTGCCGTGCACAACTGCAGCGTCTTAGTCTGCTGCTGATCGTCAGTTCTGAATCGTTTATTTATATTCAAAACAACAGAGGTCCAATTACTTCTCTTTGGGGTACACCCGATGTTACGGGCGTCCCCAGAATCATATCCAAGACGGGGGCGAAATTTTAAAATAGCCATTTTTGTAGGCATCAGTATCTATGCTTTGCAACCAACTTAATCGTGTGTAATGGAAGGAACTTTGTATTCCATGGTCAATCTCCCCTTTCGTGTACCACCAGCGAATGGTGCACAGAAAGAACCAATTTTGGTAAACCATCGTGTGAGCTCGAGTCTGTCAAATTTTACATTAACTGTCTTTCCTCGAGATATACCTAGGACGAATTATATTGGTTCACTCTTCTAAGAACACATGGTCCCGGAATTTTAACAATAAATCACACCGTAATTCACAACACATTTGTTGTTACGTCTGCCACCGGAGTTGAATGAACATCTGGGTAACGCTTTCATGTTTACTAAAGTAACCGATAGTGAAACACGGTGCTCTTCTTTGGATATTCCTCATGTCCTTTATCAATCATATCCAGTACGGCTCCCATCCGACCACGGTATCTATGTATCAGTCGAACGAAGATTTTCTAAGCTATCTTCTTCGCCTGCCGCTTGAAGTTTGACGGGGATCTCCGTGAGGCTCCAGCGGTTATTAAAGAAAACCGCAGCAAAATGAGCGCGCGATTTTTGGATCTCCAGCAATGCAAACTTCTAAGGATCTCAGACCGACGAGCGATACTGAAGAATCGATACAGCGAGTGTTTTGTAGGCCACTTCTTCCGTGCATTAACTACATTTCCGTAAGATTCTACCATACAGTCGTATCTGTAGTCCGGCATCTGTTTTTAGTGTAATTAGTTGTATGTGATCATAAAGTGAAAATCAAATAATCGTATTTCTAAAATAGTAATACACACTGAAAGCTTTCCATTTCAGACACATCAGAAGATTAGTTTTGAAAATTCTGTTCAGCTTATCACGCCATTCGTACTCTTCTGTTTATTTACTCTTGTTCATGCAGTCATCCTCAAATGTTTCGCATACAAAACCATGTTATTTTTTGTCTTACTATTAACTTATAATACCTTCTTCGATGCATCACACACTTCTTTTCGTCTCTTCACTTTCAGATTCAGGTCTGTTTAATTGTAATTCAAGAAAGTAATAATTTTGCAAGAACAGACATAATGTCTTATGGGATAACAGCAATCAGTGATTTTATAATGTTACTTTAAATCCGTCTTGATTGCAATTTTTTTTTTTTTTTTTATTATTCATATGACCGGTTTCGGTTCATTCAGAACCATCTTCAGATCTGATATTTAAGTTACAGGAGTAACCCGTCCAATTCAGCAACTTTCACATGCTACGTCACATGTTCTGAATGAACCGAAACCGGTCATATGAATAATAAAAAAAAAAATTTGCAATCAAGACGGATTTAAAGTAACAAAGTAATAATTATTCAATAAAATTTTTCTGGGTTTGTGATCGCATCGTCAATATACATAAAACTACCGACGTTTCGGTCCCTGTTGCAAGCGACCTTCTTTAGGGTGTTTTTTTCTTTTTGCTTACAGTAAGCAAAAACACACCCTGAAGAATGTAGTTTTTATATATATTGACAATGAGGTCACAAATCCAGAAAAATTTTTTATTGAATGTGGCGATGGCCGCGGAAGCCTACGTTTATAAAAGTAATAATTAGTTCAACTGAAAATTTGAAATTCTGTGCACAACCGGTGATGAACGAAGAAGGTGTGTAACACGACGACGATATCGAAGTCATCAGAGAAAAGGCATTAACTAGGACGGACGGTGATGGACAGTGCAATAAGCCGTGAGGTTGTTCAGATAATCGTCTCTGTACTCTGAAAACCATGAAAAAGTTCAACTGGAGAAGAAAAAGGGGATCTGTGCCCCTTCCCTCCCGATAAGGATCCAAGCACTGCACTGCCTTCCTTGGTAATATTAATTTTGGTCTTAGGTTAGTAAAGCAGAACACGACTGCCACGGTCGCAGGTTCGGATCCTGCCTCGGGCATGGATGTGTGTGATGTCCTTAGGTTAGTTAGGCTTAAGTAGTTCTAAGTTCTAGGGAACTGATGTCCACAGATGTTAAGTCCCATAGTGCTCAGAGACATTTGAACCATTTTTGAAAGCAGGACAGATGCATAATCAAAAGATCACAGGAATGGTACTGGATTACTATTAGATAGTAATGAAAGCACCTGTTGCAGGCATTGTTGTTTCTACAGTTCTTCGCCTTCATCTTCACACCTGCTACCAGACCGCAGAACTCAAGTAGACTCCGACAATAGACTGAGATGGCGCCAAAGTCAACATACGCTACTGGCCATTAAAATTGCTACACCAAGAAGAGATACAGATGATAAACGGGTATTCATTGGACAAATATATTATACTAAAACTGACATATGATTACATTTTCACGCCATTTGGGTGCATAGATCCTGAGAACAGAACAACCACCTCTGGCCGGAATTACGGCCTTCATACACCTGGGCATTGAGTCAAACAGTGCTTGGATGGCTTGTACAGGTACAGTTGCACATGCAGCTTCAACAAGATACCACAGTTCATCAAGACTTGTGACTGGCGTATTGTGACTAGCCAGTTGCTAGGCCACCATTGATCAGACGATTTCAATTGGTGAGAGATCTGGAGAATGTGCTGGCCGCGGCAGCAGTCGAACATTTCCTGTATCCAGAAAGGCCCGTACAGGACCTGTAACATGCAATAGTGCAATATCCTGCTGAAATGTAGGGTTTCGCAGGGATCGAATGAAGGGTAGAGCCACGGGTCGTAGCACATCTGAAATGTAACGTCCACAGTTCAGTGACGTCAATGCGAACAACAGGTGACCGAGACGTGTAACCAATGGCACCCCATACCATCACGCCGGGTGATATGCCAGTATGGCGAAGACGAATACACGCTTCCAATGTGCGTTCACCGCGATGTCGCCAAACACGGATGCGACCATCATGATGCTGTATACAGAACCTGGAATCATCCGAAAAAATGACGTTTTGCCATTCGTGCATCCAGGTTCGTCGTTGAGTTCACCATCGCAGGCGCTCCTGTCTGTGAGTCAGCGTCAAGGGTAACCGCAGCCATCGTCTCCGAGCTGATAGTCCATGCTGTTCGTGCAGATCGTTGTTTTGTAAACATCCCCATCTGTTGACTCAGTGGTCGAGACGTGGCTGCACGATGCGGATAAGATGCCTGTCATATCGACTGCTACTGATACGAGGCTGTTGGGATCCAGCACGGCGTTCCGTATTACCCTCCTGAACCCACCGATTCCATATTCTGCTAACAGTCATTGGATCTCGACCAACGCGAGCAGCAATGTCGCGATACGATAAACCACAATCGCGATAGGCTGCAATCCGACCTTTATCAAAGTCGGAAACGTGATGGTACGCATTTCTCCTCCTTACACGAGGCATCACAACAGCGTTTCACTAGGCAACGCCGGTCAACTGCTGTTTGTGTATGAGAAATCGGTTGGAAACTTTCCTCATGTCAGCACGTTGTAGGTGTCGCCACCGACGCCAACCTTGTGTGAATGCTCTAAAAAGCTAATCATTTGCATATCACAGCATGTTCTTCCTGTCGGTTAAATTTCGCGTCTGTAGCACGTCATCTTCGTGGTGTAGCAATTTTAATGGCCAGTAGTGTAGTTTCATATAGCGAGTCATAAAAAAAGAGGCAAATCGGCTAAGTGTTTCTGTAGTTATTAACACCAGTCTTACACGTGGTACTGAATTCTCTCATCTCTAACAGATATTCCTGTAAATGGAATCGCATTAAACGTGGTATCTATTATGCCATCAGTAATGATTAGTTGCGTAGTACCTACAACAAAGCCGGCCAGTGTGGCCGAGCGGTTCTAGGCGCTTCAGTCTGGAACCGCGCGACCGCTACGGTCGCAGGTTCGAAACCTGCCTCGGACATGGATGTGTGTGATGTCCTTAGGTTAGTTAGGTTTAAGTAGTTCTAAGTTCTAGGGGACTGATGACCTCAGACGCTAAGTCCCATAGTGCTCAGAGCCATTTGAACCATTTGAAGCCTACGACAAAAATAATGAACATGTATTAGGCCTCCTGAAAAATTAATGTATTAAATACCCGTTTCTTCTTCTATGCAATTCTGACAAAGCTGATTGGTCGTAGTGAGTGCTAAACAACTTTCTTTGATTTACTTCGTAAATTACAACACCTAAACTTTTCACGTTAATTAAGCCCATGGAAATATGGTATTGTCCGAATATACTTCTGACCAAAACGCGATCCTGCTTTCATTTCATAATGAAATATTTTTCATGATACCTTTATTCCCCTATTTCACTCCCTTTGGGGGTAGAATTTCCAAAAACACTGAATTTTTTTTTAAAATTTCTATTCGATAACTCAAATACCAGTTTTTATAGATGTAAATATACAAATGCTTGATTATTATTTAATAATGATTTATTTTAAAAAAAAACTTTCACTCGCTATTCATACCCTCAGGAGTTGAATGTCCGAAAATGCTGAAACACGTACGTTTTTATTTATGACCGAGAAGCCAAATACCAATATTTGTAGTTATTGCTTCAAAATTGCCTTAATAGCGACATATTTTTTTAAAAAAATAGCTTTTCCTCCTCTGTTTCACCCCCATAGGGATATAATTTCGAAAAATCCCTTTTTAAACTATGCCCACAGTACCTTCTTCAAATTTCAAATTTTAGCTTTTTGGGCTGCGTGATGATGAGTCAGTGAACCAGTTATCACATTGCCTTTTGTACATAAGGGTGTGAAACATGCTTCATTGCTTTCAGCTGCTACGAATTTCCTTACTTGCAAACGACATTTGCCTTATAAAATGTGTTATTTGCTAGTTTCTTTCGTTTCTTTAGGTTCGTTGGCGGTTTTCGCGATCTGTGTGTTAGTTACACCCGTCCCCCTCAAAAAAACATGTATTTTGAAATATAATTGAAGAGGAAAAAATATACGTATGCTTCGTCAGCACTAGAGATTTTGACGGCTTTCGTAACAGATCCATAGCCTTCCCAATTGTGAAAACGACGAGCCGCGATAAGCTGTCTAGGAGAGTCAGATCTGTGTGTTAAAAGTATAAATAAAAATACAGGTACTATTTTCCCTCCGAGCGAGGTGACGTAGCGGCAGAAACACTTGAATCGCATTTAGGAGGAGTGGTGTTTTCGTATCACCGGCCTATCACGCAGATTTAAATTCTCCAGTTTCCCTAAATAGAACTTCTACATCAGTTCTAATGAACTTGTCCTCAATGGGACGTTGAGCTCTGATCCTCATTCCATACATTCAGAACCGTACCAAAGTGATCCTGCGCGCCTAGCAGGACTGCCAAGAAAGCAACCCGTGCTCCCTTTCTCCCCACTCGTAAAATTATTTCTCCGCAAATTTTGTTATTCATGTAGTTATATTCAGGATTAACCGTAGTGAAACAGACTGTTCTGTGAAATTTGATACAAGAACGGCGTGGGTTAAACGTCACAGTGGTTAGAACAGGGACTTACGACTTTCCATGTTTTAACTGAGTATGTATCAGAGTTTCTTTCGCGCTATAATAACAATGCCTATTTTAGTGGTCTTACGACACCAGACGCTTGAGCAGTGAAGCCGATAGTCAACAACAAAGCACGTTTTTGTTTACACGAGGGTTCAATATGGATGAACAGAGTATAGCTGTCTATAGACACAACGACTAATAACTCCCGCAATATTACACCACTGGCCATTACAATTGCTACACCACGAAGATGACGTGCTACACACGCGCAATTTAACCGACAGGAAGAAGATGCTGTGATATGCAAATGATTAGCTTTTCAGACCATTCACACAAGGTTGGCGACGGTGGCGACACCTACAACGTGCTGACACGAGGAATGTTTCCAACCGATTTCTCATACACAAACAGCAGTTGACCGGCGTTGCCTGGTGAAACGTTGTTGTGATGCCTCGTGTAAGGAGGAGAAATGCGTACATCACGTTTCCGACTTTGATAAAGGTCGGATTGAAGCGTATCTCGATTGTGGATTATCGTATCACGACATTGCTGCTCGCGTTGGTCGAGATCCAATGACTGTTAGCAGAATATGGAATTGGTGGGTTCAGGAGGGTAATACGGAACGCCGTGCTGGATCCCAATGGCCTCGTATCACTAGCAGTCGAGATGACAGGCATCTTATCCGCATGGCTGTAATGGATCGTGCAGCCACGTCTCGATCCCTGAGTCAACAGATGGGGACGTTTGCAAGACAACAACCATCTGCGCGAACAGTTCCACGACGTTTGCAGCAGCATGAACTATCAGCTCGGAGACCATGGCTGCCGTTACCCTTGACGCTGCATCACAGACAGGAGCGCCTGCGATGGTGTACTCAACGACGAACCTGTGTGCACGAATGGCAAAACGTCATTTTTTCGGATGAATCCAGGTTCTGTTTACAGCATCATGGTGGTCGCATGCGTGTTTGGTGGCATCGCATTGAACGCACATTGGAAGAGTGTATTCGTCATCGCCATACTGGCATATCACCCGGCGTGATGGTATGGGATGCCATTGGTTACACGTCTCGGTCACCTCTTGTTCGCATTGACGGCACTTTGAACAGTGGACGTTACATTTCAGATGTGTTACGAACCGTGGCTCTACCCTTCATTCGATCCCTGGGAAACCCTACATTTCAGCAGGATAATGCACGACCGCATGTTGCAGGTCCTGTACGGGCCTTTCTGGATACAGAAAATGTTCGACTGCTGCCCTGGCCAGCACATTCTCCAGATCTCTCACCATTTGAAGAAGTCTGGTCAATGGTGGCCGAGCAACTTGCTCGTCACAGTACGCCAGTCACTACTCTTGATGAACTGTGGTATCGTGTTGAAGCTGCATGGGCAGCTGTACCTGTACACGCCATCCAAGCTCTGTTTGACTCAATGCCCAGGCGTATCAAGGCCGTTATTACGGCCAGAGGTGGTTGTACTGGGTACTGATTTCTCAGGATCTATGCACCCAAATTGCTTGAAAATGTAATCACATGTCAGTTCTAGTATAACATACTTGTCCAACGAATACCCGTTTATCATCTGCATTTCTTCTTGGTGTAGCAATTTTAATGGCCAGTAGTGTATTAAGCAGCCACGGACGGCTTGTTATCTGATTCCTTTTTACTTGCTTAGCAGATCTTATCAACGGAAACTTGGGAGCAGCGAACGTACTGACAGGATGGACATGTACATTACAAATCGCCTCTCCTTCTCTGCTTGCTTCCTTCATGGTTGCATCTCGCTCCAGCCCTCCCTTCCCCACAGTGAAGTTCTATATAGCGAAACCATGACCAGCTGGACCACAGCAGCCTTTATGGAATTCGTCACGCTGCTGGTCATACACTGACGCTTTAAATATATTTAGCCGTTCCCATTAATGCAGCGAGTCCGACTCCGTAGCTGTGTGGTCAGCGTAGATGGCTGCCATGCGAAGAGCCGGATTCGATCCCCTGTACTTTAAGGATTTTTCCTTGGTGGAAGGACTGGTATGGCATACGCTCGGCCTCGTGATGCCCATTTAGGAGCTACTTGATCGAGGAGTAGCTCCACGGTCGGGAAAGTCTGCAAATCGGCCGGAAGAGCGGTGCGCTGGTCATGTGCCCCTCATACCGCATCGGCACGACGCGGCAAGGGAGAGGACGACACGGCGACCGGTAGATATCCCTTCGGTCTTACAGCCCAGCAAGGAGCTCGTTATTAATACACCAAACTCAACTATCCCGTGTGCAGTTAAGATAGAGCATTAGCTTCAAACTGAACTTTTCGAATACTCAGCAACAAAAAAGTAATAGTTTTATGACGAGGATGAAATGAAACTAGATTTATGTAATTTTTTTAACAGCAAAAGCGATTTAGACATCGCAGTTCCTGTCGCGGTAGCTACCTCAGATACCTAGTGTTGTCGTAAGTAGCTTTTAAATGATAATTTCGAATCTTCAGCAACAGCAGCAGAAAAAAGGTAAGCAACGCTATGTCGAAACACTTCGATTTCACAAGGAAAAAATCGGAGCTGCAGAACAAAAACCAGAATTCCGGAGCAGGTTTCATTAGCGAAATTGAAAATAAATTACAACAAACTATTTTCACAAGCTGCGACATGGTCGAGAATAAAACAGTGACCCGAAAAAAGATTAAATTTCCTTTACTTTAGGCCGTCCGCTGTGGCCGAGCGGTTCTAGACGCTTCAGTCTGGAACCGCGCTACTGCTACGGTCGCAGGTTAGAATCCTGGCTTGGGCATGAATGTGTGTGATCTCTTTAGGTTAGTTAGGTTTAAGTAGTTCCACGTTCTAGGGGACTGATGACCTCCGATGTTAAGTCCCATAGTGCTGAGAGCCATTTGAACCATTTTCAACCTCTACTTCACGTACACGGTTACAATTCTTTTTCATCAGGCCACCGGTTTCGGTCTGTAATGACCATTTTCAGATCTGTTTTATAAAAAAACATGTCCTAATGTGTTTAGCATTTGACGATGCCACTGTGCCTGCAGTACATCAGGACATGTTTTTATAAAACAGATCTGAAGATGGTCATTATAGACCGAAACCGGTAGCCATGTGACAAAAAATTTGTGACCATAGACGTAAAGTAAAGGAAATTTATGCAACAAACTATTCTTTTCTAGTAGCTAGGTTTTCACAGGATGTTAAATTAAAACTTTCCTGCTGCAATATTTCATATTACGAGGGCAGTTCAATAAGTAATGCAACACATTTTTTTTCTGAAACAGGGATTGTTTTATTCAGCATTGAAATACACCAGGTTATTCCCCAATCTTTTAGCTACACAACACTATTTTTCAACGTAATCTCCATTCAATGCTACGGCCTTACGCCACCTTGAAATGAGGGCCTGTATGCCTGCACGGTACCATTCCACTGGTCGATGTCGGAGCCAACGTCGTACTGCATCAATAACTTCTTCATCATCCGCGTAGTGCCTCCCACGGACTGCGTCCTTCATTGGGCCAAACATATGGAAATCCGACGGTGCGAGATCGGGGCTGTAGGGTGCATGAGGAAGAACAATGCACTGAAGTTTTGTGAGCTCCTCTCAGGTGCGAAGACTTGTGTGAGGTCTTGCGTTGTCATGAAGAAGGAGAAGTTCGTTCAGATTTTTGTGCCTAAGAACACGCTGAAGTCGTTTCTTCAATTTCTGAAGAGTAGCACAATACACTTCAGAGTTGATCGTTTGACCATGGGGAAGGACATCGAACAGAATAACCCCTTCAGCGTCCCAGAAGACTGTAACCATGACTTTACCGGCTGAGGGTATGGCTTTAAACTTTTTCTTGGTAGGGGAGTGGGTGTGGCGCCACTCCATTGATTGCCGTTTTGTTTCAGGTTCGAAGTGATGAACCCATGTTTCATCGCCTGTAACAATCTTTGACAAGAAATTGTCACCCTCAGCCACATGACGAGCAAGCAATTCCGCACAGATGGTTCTCCTTTGCTCTTTATGGTGTTCGGTTAGACAACGAGGGACCCAGCGGGAACAAACCTTTGAATATCCCAACTGGTGAACAATTGTGACAGCACTACCAACAGAGATGTCAAGTTGAGCACTGAGTTGTTTGATCGTGATCCGTCGATCATCTCGAACGAGTGTGTTCGCACGCTCCGCCATTGCAGGAGTCACAGTTGTGCACGGCCGGCCCGCACGCGGGAGATCAGACAGTCTTGCTTGACCTTGCGGCGATGATGACACACGCTTTGCCCAACGACTCACCGTGCTTTTGTCCACTGCCAGAGCACCGTAGACATTCTGCAAGCGCCTATGAATATCTGAGATGCCCTGGTTTTCCGCCAAAACAAATTCGATCACTGCCCGTTGTTTGCAACGCACATCCGTTACAGACGCCATTTTAACAGGTCCGTACAGCGCTGCCACCTGTCGGAAGTCAATAAAACTATACGAGACGAAGCGGGAATGTTTGAAAATATTCCACAAGAAATTTTCGGTTTTTTCAACCAAAATTGGCCGAGAAAAAAAAGTGTTGCAGTACTTATTGAACTGCCCTCGTACAATGCTTTCGTAAGCTCTCATTTATTACCGAACCAGCCTCCGTAGCCAGAGGACTGGCTGCCCTATGTGATAAAAAAACTGAGTGGTGTATTTAACGACGAACTTGAAGGGATGTCATGTGACGCCCAGACAGACCAAATGCCGAGAACAATACAATGGCAAAGAAAGGTCGCTAACGATCGTCTGTGCGGCGGCGTTCGATTCGGAAGTAAGCCGGTTAGAATCCCGGTGGTGGATAAAATTTGCACTTCACTGTTTGACCAGCAATGGGAGGAGAGGCGCTGGTGCAAAGTTCCTGATCACCAGACTCTGCGCCAGTGTCTTGGTTCAAATGAAACCACTCCGCAGTGTCTCTCGAAGTGAGGGCATGTGACACTGTTGGCGGTGATCCGTCCTTCGGATGGGGAGTTAGGCCGCGTTCACACTGCCGGCCGGGCCGAGCCGAGCCTGGCCGGGCCGCCGCCCGCTTCGATATCAAACACATGGTTTTGAATTGCGGTGTTCACACTGGCGGCCGGGCCGCGCCGACACGGCGTGAGCCTCCCGGAGCCGAGCCGGCGACATCCCGAGTGTTTAATATTGCCGGCGCGAGCCGACCGCAGGCGCGAGCCTGTGGAGCAGCACTACAGCTTCTGCAGTACACGCATCACACGTCTCCCTTCTGCTTTCAGCACAAGTGTGACTGCACACGTCTTTTATTTTAAGATGTTACCTCACATTTCACAATCAGTGAGGAAAAATTACGTTTATTATAATGATACATGCGAAATTATTTTTATTTCATTTATTTAATCTACCGTATTTACATGCATTTACAACAATAGCTTGCCAGCGATCGCGGCATTGCCGCCACTGAATAGTTCGCATTTACTTGCAAACGGAGACAGATATGAGTGTCACTGAGGGACGGAAATGTGTCCCTACCAGATGATAATGCATTGTAAAGTCATGCTGTGGCAGCTCCTTATCAGTGGAAATAGAACCACTGAGTCAAAGGGCATTATCTCAAAACTCTTCGCCTATCAATCTGTCTATCTTACAAGGTAATGAAAAGAATTCTGTGAGGTCATCAGTGGCTCCACATGATGAACCATCACCACTGCCAAGCGCTGCATCATGAAGAAAAAAGAAGAAAAAAGTTGGAAAATTCTGAAGGAGTATTTCTGCGATTCTTTGTTGAAGGCACAGCAAGACATTACCCAAAATGACGAAGCTAATTACTTCTTAATGATTCTCAGGAGTCCCATAAACTCTCTTCCCCTCAGAGGTAAGCGTTTGTGAAATTTAAAATACAAAAGCATGGCTACAATTAATTGGATGTAGTGAATGCTGTACAAAGTTCTACTGCAAACCAAAACGTGTGTACTAACGAATCTTACCTTATCATTATACACAATTTTTCTTCTGCTGTTATACTTCTGCGAAAATTTGTGTTCTGTTTAGAAATTTTGTCATGAATGTTCTGCAGCATATACTGAAATGTATTATGATTCATTCTGTAATTTGAATAAAATTTTTCGGGATAGTTTTTAAGTTCTTCATATAAAGAAAAAAACTCTCCTAAATGTCTGTCGCTATTTATGGGATGAACCCATAACCTCCTAGTTCTTCTGTACTTCAAAACTCGACGAGTTACTGCAGAGTCAAAACAATACCAATAAAAGAGTGACGACATTGTTCTACACGACAGCACAGACTAGCTAAAGGCGAGCAACTGTTGACTGCAGCTGCGTTTTCTACTGACTTGCTTGTCAGCTGTCGAAGGGTGGGGATCTCTTTAAATTTATTTATTTGGCCTCCGGCCAGCCACTTAGCCAAAGAGTGGGGATTACCTTGACAGTGCAGCGCAGTCCGCCAAGGAAGGAAAAGAAAAAAACTATGAAGAACAATGAAACGCACATCTGTGCCGATCTACAGTAGTTTCATTAACTCTCCATTATTTTTTCCGTCAAAGTAGACAACGAGACTACAGAATTGCGCTTCAGTTATCTTTTAGTTCGAAATACGAAATGTACATCATACTAATTGTAGGATGTTGATGACAAATAATTGTTTGTCTTTTCTGATGCGACGTGTGGCCAATTATAAAAGCATAGCAGATGATTGTCCAGTAGCCGAGGGAAAAATTCTTACAATTTGGATTTATCTAGAGAATGAGACCATTAAAATAATAAGAGGGACCGGCACTAGGTCTGCGCTGATCACTAGTAATTAGTTTTTTTCTGTCCTGCATTATATGACTACACTAAACCAAGCTGTAACCGCGCGAACTCCGTGGCTTGAGGACGCGGCACTGACGCCACTTTTCACCTTTCCAATTAGCCGGGTACACCTGCCCTTCACGGGCTCCCAACCATTCATGCCATACAACTTTATTTATTACTGACATGCAAAAAAACGGTTCAAATGGCTCTGAGCACTATGGGACTCAACTGCTGAGGTCATTAGTCCCCTAGAACTTAGAACTAGTTAAACCTAACTAACCGAAGGACATCACAAACATCCATGCCCGAGGCAGGATTCGAACCTGCGACAGTAGCGGTCTCGCGGTTCCAGACTGCAGCGCCTTTAACCGCACGGCCACTTCGGCCGGCACCGACATGCAATCCACTGTACATTATATACTAGCTGTCGAGTAATATTGTCATATTTTGTCACGGAATTCTTACTGAATTGAAGTATTGTGCAAAATATAAATGCGATGGGATAATGGGCATTCAATGAACAGTGCCCTCTGAACTGGTGTGTCGCCCAAGTTGGAAACGTTCAAAACAGTCTTGTGTGATTCTAGCACCCACACATACAAGGAACATTATTTGATGCACACACCGTATGCATTTCAAATTGCACTGAAACAGCTGTAAACTACAGAGGATTTTTTTAAAAAATCGACCTGACATTTCCGATAATACTGACATGTCCTTTATGCTTTTGTCTTCTTTTTTTCTACTTTCGTTTGTTGTAATGGTACACTGAACGTAAGCAAGCGAATATCATGCAGCAGTCTTCAAGAAACTAACGTTAACTACAAAATGAAATGAAACGCTAATCAGACGTGTGGACTGAGTTACACGTCATCTTTATTGGAATGTTTCAGCGATCTGCAGACTAACGAAAAGACGTTTATGTCAAATATTTAACATCATTACGCACCAAATCTGACCACATATTTGTTTAAGTTGGAACATTGCAAAAAAAAAAAAAAAAAAAAGGCTCTGAGCACTATGGGACTTAACTTCTGTGGTCATCAGTCCCCTAGAACTTAGAACTACTTAAACCTAACTAACCTAAGGACATCACACACATCCATGCCCGAGGCAGAATTCGAACCTGCGACCGTAGCGGTCACGCGGTTCCAGACTGAAGCGCCTAGAACCGCTCGGCCACTCCGGCCGGCGGGAACATTGCAGCTCTGTGTTAGTTAATACACTCGTCCTCGAAACTGAAATGTTTAGATATTTTGCGTTTAATCGTAAAAATTATTCTTGCTGCATCTCTCCCTTCAGAAGGAATCGGATAATATTTCCCTCTCTTCTCCCCTCAAAAAGTGTAGCTTTGAGTACGGTACTGTGGCGTTACTTCAGTGGAAACTTCCGAAAAGACATGACGCACATAACAGGAAAGCCCAACATGTCCAAAAATGTCGCGTGTCACGATTCTCAGTCAATCGCGGAAGAGGAGGGGAAAGGATGGCCTTAAGTTCTCGGCGCGGCGCGTTGGCCCCAGACTTGTCGGCCGCGAAGCCACCTGCGGGTGCAACGTATCCTTCGACCAAGGCATGTAGCCGGTCCTTCGACATTAATCTGTGTATTTCCGTAAGCCCTGAAATCCGGTTTATGCGCCTTGAGCGAAGAAAAGCGTTCTTCTGTTTAAAATAGCCTATTCTTCCTTACTTCTTCAGTATTTTCTGTATCCCTTGGAGAAGAACAGCCATAAACTAAATAAAAAAAGGAAAAAGAAACTTACTCAGAGTCAGGCCAAGAGAACGCGACATTGGACAGCAGTATTAAGAAAAACTGTATTTCTCGCCCGAAAAACAATTGATAACTTACATGGTGCAAGACTGAAATTTTTAGGAGAAAGGTATAAGCTCTAGGGGCGGGCAGATAATATACAGTATGTGTAAAAACCAAGAGGGAACCTGGGACAAAGAAGCTGCTGGCCGTGTTAAAAAGGGATAAGATAGGGATGCAGTCTTTCTCCCTTAATGTTCAATCTGTGTACCGAAGAACCAATGATGCAAATAAAAGAAAGGTTCAGCAGTGGGCTTAATATTCAGCATGAAATAAATCAATGGTAAGTTTCACTGATGACGTTGCACTCCATATAGAAGAGTGAGTAGGAATCACAGCACCTGTGCAATGACCATTCTAATGATCACAGAATATGGATCAAGACTAAATGAAAGAAAGAATTCGTCGGTTGACGGGCAGCGCTATGGTTGTCGGTTCACTCATACAAAAGTCCCTCGCTTTGGATACAACGCTATCTCCGGCAGACAAAGCATTCGCGTCATGCGTTATCCAGAGCATCCGGAAACAGGGCAACCCCCTCCCAATCCTTCCCCCCCCCCCCCCCCCCCCCGGCCAATCGGAGCACGTGGCGCCAAATTTCCGTCCGTAGTCTAAAAACTGTGCCTTGTGGACCTACACAACATTAGTAATTTTGGTTCCTACTGGCCTCAGCTATCCACGGTTAAAATTTCGTGACACAATTTTTCTCCACCCTAGCTAATGCCAGTGGGAACCAGAATTACTAATGTTTTGTAGGTTGATACAGGGTATATATATGCCGTTTCTAAGCAACAGAACCGAACGAGGTGGCGCAGTGGTTAGCACACTGGACTCGCATTCGGGAGGACGACGGTTCAATCCCGCGTCCGGCCATCCTGATTTAGGTTTTCCGTGATTTCCCTAGATCACTCCAGGCAAATGCCGGGATGGTTCCTTTCAACGGGCACGGCCGACTTCCTTTCCCATCCATCCTTAATCCGAGCTTGTGCTCCGTCTCTAATGACCTCGTTGTCGACGGGACGTTAAACACCAATATCCTCCTCCTCCTCTAAGCAACAGAAAATAAGGAGTGAGTTTGTTCGATTGGCTTCATCTACAAGACAGCTGGCCGGCCGTTGTGACCGAGCGATTCTAGGCGCTTCAGTCTGGAACCGCGCGACCGCTACGGCCGCAGGTTCGAATCCTGCCTCGGGCATGGGTGTGTGTGATGACCTTAGGTCAGTTAGTTAGGTTTAAGTAGTTCTAAGTTCTAGGGGACTGATGACCTCAGTTAAATCCCATAGTGCTCAGAGCCATTTGAACCATTTTTGTTCAAGACAGCTTGCGCTACTTGCAACAAGATATTTTGCACTTTCTTGTTTTAATTGTCGTATTTTACATGATGTTGTAAATATCCTGCTGCTGAATAGGATCAGTGAAGAAGCAAGAATTTTTATCGAACTATTTGTAATGGAATTTTTATACGCCGATGTCGTTGTTGACTGGCTATCGTACTTTTCTATTTTGGCTTGTACCATGTCCATAGATACTGAAGTTTTTATTTATTAATACTACAGACAGAACAACGTAACTACCATATGGACAAGGGAGCAGATGTGCGTTTTAATACAGCTAATATCGGAATTTCAAATCCGTTCAGTTCGTAAACAGTCCGATTTGCGAGCCAGATACACCAAACTGCCGCTGGAGCGCGCTGCGGTCGTGTATCCACGTTGAGGCACATATACCGTATGCACAAGTCGCGTCGTATCTGAGCGTTTAGCAGCACGTTGAACTCGTCACGCACAACGCTGACTTTCGACAGCACGGTCCGTGTGCCGACTGTTGTAGAAGGCATAGGATCGTCGCCACGCGGCCGTAGTGGTGCTCGCAGGCGGTATAAACTGGCCACGGTTTTCGGAGGTTCCCTTAGGTTGTAAGGTGAATACGAGAACTGTCTCCAATAATCTGCTCCAAATAAATGCCAAATTGGGAGAGAAACGCTCCCAGGAACACAGGATAGCGTGCGAATAGAAAACACCGCCTTCAAACAGCTCGCCTTCCTCCATAAGAGGGGGGGACTGAAAAGTTAGAGGAGGAAGAAGAACGTTCATTCAGTTCTGGATGCGTATCTGACATTGTCGGTGACTGTCGTCGCTGTACAACGGGCTATTCGATAGCAACCTCACTTGGAATGTTCGTCTCCCTGGTCGCGATTCGGATTGCCTCTCTCTTGCTCTTGAACAGTCGACATCGTTGTGGCTAGGGTTTCCGCTTTGCACCTCGTCGCCGGCCGCTGTGGCCGAGCGGTTCTAAGCGCTTCAGTCCGGAACCGCGCTGCTGCTACGGTCGCAAGTTCGAAACCTGCCTCGGGCAGGTTAGTTAGGTTTAAGTAGTTCTAAGTTCTAGGGGACTGATGACCTCAGATGTTAAAGTCCCATAGTGCTTGGAGCCATTTGAATCATTTTATTGCACCTCGTCGTTGCATAGGTCGCTTTGGACTTGTCCCTTGTCCTAGCGTGTGTCCCGTCCGCTGTCAGTAAGCCGTGTTTAGCTCGACTACCGCTTGGTATCACGTTCTCTTCCACAGACGGCCCTTCCGCCTTGCAGCTTCACCCTTTTTTTCGGGTTCTGATGCTTGCTTAGATATCCGGCTATTCGCGGATACAGCACTCTGAATATGTATTGTATAATTAAGAGGACTATATACGTAATTTTGTAATACGCGAAAATTATCTCTAACTTTATTCTTCGTCCTTACAATAACTTTTTATCTATTTGAAAGCTTTCAGTAACTTTGTTCTCCATACAAAAATATCCCTATCCTGAATGAGATTTTCACCCTGCAGTGGAGTGTGCGCTGATATGAAACTTCCTGGCAGATTAAAACTGTGTGCCGGACCGAGACTCGAACTCGGGACCTTTGCCTTTCTTTATCCCTATCCTACAAGTGAATGTTAGCAAAACTTTGCAGGTCATTTCGACCACATTAGAATTTCGTGCGGGAATGCAGCAATCTTCTAGGGTTACACCATTTTACTTTCCGTAAAGCATTCGAGGACATCAGATTCGTGTTAATATAGATGAGTGTTCAAAGAAAGCGAGAAATAGGATGAAAGCCGGTCCCTGTCGAGCCTGGTGATCTCGTAGGGAAGGATGTGCCTGGAAACTGAGAGTTCTCGGGATCGAATCCCGGTCCAAGGAAATTTTCAGTCTGCCTGTAATCTAGCCCTCACCTCTCAACGATATGAGAAATCGCCAGGAACGGTAGGTGTTCAGGTGCTCCCTTTTCCCAGTTGGATAACTGGGGTAGATGAGGGACACGTAAGTCGCCGAAGTGGTGTCCAATTTAAAGATTAGCACCCGGCTAAACACATAAACTTATTATGCTCCCCCTCCGAGTAATGCTAAGCAGGTCACTGATATTAACGTCTTCCCCTTCCCTCTCTCTCCGCCCCCAACTCATCATCAAGTGTCACACGCCCTCTGTCTGACGTACAGACAAGAGGTATGAGATTAATTTCAGGACACTGCAGATTAGGTTGCTGATCAAGAACTTAACGTCATCACCTGTCCTCATTTTTTCCGGGCAAATACTGGAGATAAAAATTACTTCTCGACCATCAGGAATCGAACCGAATACCACCGTGTTGAACATCTTGCATGACGTGCTTTGCTGACCTCGGCTATGAGGACAGACAGGTCTCCTAAAGTTTCGAAAATGGATAGTTTTAATCACTTATATCTGTGACACGTGCTTACCAGACTTGAAACGCAAATCTACCACTGAATTTCTCCCACTAGCAACTACTAGGTTACCAGTAGCTGCAGTAGTATTTAACGGGGCATAGAGTTAAAAATACCTCCTCTCGTTGTTAATGAGAGAGCTCTGTATTAATGTTTGTCGCAATATCACCTCTTCCTTGCGCTGTTATCTTTTTAAACGAAAACGGAGCTTCTGCACAGTCAGCAGATGTATTCGACGGCGTACAGGAAGGCGAGGTTACATATAATGCTTCTAGGAAACACGGATGTTGCATGTCGATGAAGCACGTTCGCGGTAAAGTAGAAACCAAGCCTCAAGGCAGCCGGTTCAGTAGCGAGGTTGTAACACGTAAGACTTTCCCAGATTCTTCGACACCAGCATGGATATCACGCACACGTCATGCAAAATATTACCTCGAGCAATAGGTTTCGAATCAACCTACATATTGAGAAATCAATGGCTGATGTGTCGACACGACGTACAGGCATTTGAGTAAATGCACGGTATTTGAAGCTGTTGGGAAAATACGATTTCACTGGTTTGGAGCACATTCCGGATGGTCTTATCAGATTTCAACGTCCACGCAGGTAAAGGGCACTTTGCATTTGAAAGAAGCAAATGAAATATGCCTCGTGAGACTGACAGGAATCGGTGTAAATCAGAGATTCCTGTCCCCGGATGCCAAATTAAAGGACTTTGAAAAAAATCCCGAATACTGTGAGCTTTTTCAGCGACAAAAGACTAATAATGAACCATCATACCGTACTGCATTTGTAAAGACGCAGATACTTGTTCAGACTTATATCTACACTACTGGCCATTAAAATTGCTACACCAAGAAGAAATGCAGATGATAAACGCGTATTCATTGGACAAATATACTATACTAGACCTGACATGTGATTACATTTTCACGCAATTTGGGTGCATAGATCCTGAGAAATCAGTACCCAGAACAACCACCTCGAGCCGTAATAACGGCCTTGATACACCTGGGCATTGAGTCAAACAGAGCTTGTCGTGTACAGGTACAGCTGCACATGGAGCTTCAACACAATACCAAAGTTCATCAAGAGTAGTGACTGGCGTACTGTGACGAGCCAGTTGCTCGGCCACCATTGACCAGACGTTTTCAATTGGTGAGAGACCTGGCGAATGTGCTGGCCAGGGCAGCAGTCGAACATTTTCTGTATCCAGAAAGGACCGTACAGGACCTGCAACAGGCGGTCGTGCATTATCCTGCTGAAATGTAGGGTTTCACAGGGATCAAATGAAGGGTAGAGCCACGGATCGTAACGCATCTGAAATGTAACGTCCACTGTTCAAAGTGCCGTCAATGCGAACAAGAGGTGACCGAGATGTGTAACCAATGGCACCCTATACTATCACGCCGGGTGATACGCCACTATGGCGATGACGAATACACGCTTCCAATGTGCGTTCAACGCGATGTCGCCAAACACGCATGCGACCATCATGATGCTGTGTACAGAACATGGATTCATCCGAAAATGTGACGTTTTGCATTCGTGCACCCAGGTTCGTCGTTTAGTACTCCATCGCAGGCGCTCCTGTCTGTGATGCAGCGTCAAGGGTAACGGCAGCCATGGTCTCCGAGCTGATAGTCCTTGCTGCTGCAAACGTCGTCGAACTGTTCGTGCAGATGGTTGTTGTCTTGCAAACTTCCCCATATGTTGACTCAGGGATTGAGACGTGGCTGCACCATCCGTTACAGCCATGCGGATAAGATGCCTGTCATCTCGACTGCTAGTGATACGAGGCCGTTGGGATCCAGCACGGCGTTCCGTATTACCCTCCTGAACCCACAGATTCCATATTCTGCTAACAGTCATTGGATCTCGACCAACGCAAGCAGCAATGTGGCGATACGGTAAACCGCAATCGTGATAGGTTACAATCCGACCTTTATCAATGACGGAAACGTGATGTTACACACTTCTCCTCCTTACACGAGGCATCACAACAACGTTTCACCAGCAACGCCGGTCAACTGCTGTTTGTGTATGAAAAATCGGTTGGGAACATTCCTCATGTCAGCACGTTGTAGGTGTCGCCACCGGCGCCAACCTTGTGTGAATGCTCTGAAAAGCTTATCATTTGCATATCACAGCATATTCTTCCTGTCGGTTAAATTTCACGTCTGTAGCATGTCATCTTCGTGGTGAGCAATTTTAATGGCCAGTAGTGTACATACATAAGAATGAGATTTTCACTCTGCAGCGGATTGTGCGCTGATATGAAACTTCCTGGCAGATTAAAACTGTGTGCCCGACCGAGACTCGAACTCGGGACCTTTGCCTTTCGCGGGCAAGTGCTCTACCAACTGAGCTACCGAAGCACGACTCACGTCCTGTACTCACAGCTTTACTTCTGTGTACATACATAATCGCTATGTCACCAATCAGTTCGTGGTGGAGGGTACCGTATACTATTGTTAATCATTTCCTTTCCTGTTCCATTCGCAAATGGAACAAGGGAAAATGGTTGCGTATACGCTTCCGTACGAGTTGTAATTTCTCTTAGCTTATATTTTCGGGCCTCACCCGAGATGTATGTTGGTGACAGTGGGATCGTTATGCAGTCTGCTGCAAATGACAGTTCTTTAAACTTTCTCAAGAGTTTGAGGAGAGACATCGTTCCATCGGGCTGTATTTTAGAACTGTACTTTATTCAGCACCATCAGTACTGCAGCAGCCACTGAGCAGCGCTGCCGCATGTCGGTGACAGAGCTGTCACTGTTTGAGTACCGGTTATTCGTCATATTTTACAGTACCTGTTAATACATATTGATGAAACGAATACCGCACTAGGTTAATTTGGAGCCGCCCTATAGAATGGGCACGTAAAATTCCACTTTAAAAATAATTTTGTTTGTGACGGGAAAGGAACGAACGCTTTGCGTGGGCAGTATTTATTCTGGTTTGACCCGAGCTACACATTGCAGAAACGATATTGCAAATACGTGCCTAAACACCAGAGAAAGCTCGGCTGACGATACCTTGTATAACAGGTATGAATACATCGTCCCTGTCTCGACACAGAAGAAAAATCACGCGCCATTCGTAATTGTGCGTGGCATGGTCGCCAAAGAGGACGATCTGGTGACGCATAGCTACGAAACAAACCTACACACAACTGTTTATAGCACTGACACATGTGTACAAGTGTATGCAGGACGCGTGACACGCGATTTTTGCATGGCGAGACGAGGGCAATGTTTCACATCTATTACAGATGCATTTGAAAATGGGTCACGCCCGAAGCTTCGTAGTGCTGAATAATGAATGATGCCTCTCCTCAGATTTTTTGAGGCTGTGGTGCCCACCAAGAATGAAATTTCTCAAAAGTGTCCGGTGTCGGCTTCCCTTCAGGGATACCCATTTGAGTTCATGGAGCATTTCCGTAATATCCACTTGTTGATCGGACCTAGGAGTAACAAGTCTGCATACACTCTAATATATCTAATAGTTCTGGGGAATTGAATGTCGCTTATCACTAACGTCTCGACTGCACGAAGAGAATCAAATGAGAAGCAACCATATACCTGTAAACCCGTTTAGCAGAGAATGAAAAAATGATTTCCATAGCACAAGCTCAAACGTAAGATCTCTGTAGGCCCTTGTAAACTGATTTGCCCAGCTACCACAAGACACTTGAGAGAAGTGATTCCAGTGGCTTCGGCGAAATAACAGATGCTATGAGTATAGGTAAAATAATTTTGAAAAAGTCAAGTCAGGAGAGCTATGCTATACAGATTACGTCCTTCAGCAACGTAGTTGTCACCTCATCACCACTAAGACGAACAAGGCCGCATTAGATGGAGAGAATGTTCAGGAAAGAAAACGTTCTGCTAATTACGAGTACAGGACTCTCGCTATACCACTAATATATTGGCTTGTGGTCGTGTCAACGTGTACCCTCCAGCATTTCAGCAAGGGCGCCCTTGCGATAGTGTGTAGGACGGGATGGCGTGGGGAGGGGGGGGGGTAGATCTGAGGGTGTAGAGTATTTTTAATATTTTGAAGACGAATGGCAACTTGTAAGTAGCCATAAAAAGATTCAATTCCCACCCTGTTGAAAACCAGCATAACACCAACTTTTAAATCATTATGTTGAAAGAAAAACACCCCAGTACTCTATATTTTTCCCTTTCCCTGAGAGCTAGAGGGGGGGAGAGCTAGAGGGGGGGAGCGACCCCCCTTGCCAAGGGGTAAGGGCGCCTTTTCCCCCCCAGTGTTTCTGTACTCACATTGCCACCAAAGGGCCACTACACTATGCTAACAAGCTTGCAAGAACAAATTAGCTATCTCAGATGATCGCTGTATCGTCAAAGGTAGACATGAATATTTATAGGAAATACGAGGTGAAGACAAAAAGTAAAAAAAATTGGTAGAAAAAGAATATTACTAGTGACATCATTCTCTACATAATCTCCCTCAACCTCTATGTACCTGGTCCATCTCTTGACAAACATTCTATCCTGGAAGAAGCTTTGTGGCATCGTCCACAACTCCTCTTCACCACCTCCACAACCTCGTCATCCGTGGAAAACTTGGTTTCACCAAAAAGTTAAAAATCTAGGTCTAGATTGTTTTTCCAGCTACGAGGAGCGTTCAGTAAGCAATGCAACATTTTTTTCTTCTTGGCCAATTTCGGTTGAAAAAACTCGATATTTGCTACGGGACTTCGTGGAATATTCCACTTCAGTCCCTATAGTTTCATGAAGTTTCGACATGTGGCGGCTCTATACGTAACCTTCAAAATGGCATCTGTAACTGACGTGCGTTCCAAGTAGAGAGCTGCCATTGAGTTTCCTGTGGCGAAAACCACAGCATCGCAGATATTCATAGGCGTTTGCAGAATGTCTACGGAGATCTGGCAGTGAACAAAAGCACGACGAGTCGTTGGGCGAGGGGTCTGTCATCACCGTAACAAAGTCGCGCAAGCCTGACCGATCTCCCGGCCGGCCGACTCCTGTAGTGCTGGAACGTGCGGACACTCTCATTCGAGAAGGTCTCAATTAAACACCTCGCTGCACAACAGGCGTCTCTGTTGGTTGTGCTCACAAAAAATTTCATTGGATTGTTCTCCCTCATCCGTCCTACAGACCGAATTTCGCACCTTCCGACTTCCATCTATTTGGTGTTTGGTCCAATGAAGGATACACTTCACGGGAAGCAGTATGTGGATGATGAGGAGGAAACGCTGGCTCCGACGTCGACTAGTAGAGTGATAGCATGCGGGAATACATGACCTCCTAACACGATGGCGTAAGGCCGTCGCACTGAAAAGAGATAATGCTGAGAAATAGGGCTTTGTAGCCAAAAGAGTGGGGAATAATGTGGTTTATTGGAATCCTGAATAAAACCAACCTGCTTTCAGAAAACATTTGTTGCATTACTTATTGAAAACACCTAGTGTATGAGGGCGAACACTGCTCAGAAGCAAAAGCCCTCCTTTTGAAAACCTCTCTCTCTTGCTTTGGGATTTGAGGGCTGACAATAACTGTCAGTATTCACTGTTTGGCCCTTAGAAGTGTAATGAATCAACACTAGACCTCTCATATGCCAAAGCACTGTCATCTTCAACTTTTGCGCAGAAGCTTACCTTTTGAACATTCTTGTTGTAGGTGAAGAGGGCTGTTTCTACACCATGCTCTGCCACTTACTCTGTAGCTTGTAGTGGTGGACCTACATCTCATCAAAGGTTTGCTATGAGACTGAAGTGGCCCATCCTCTTCAAACAACCGCAAATGTGATTTCAGCGTTTACAAACGTTCCTGTTTGTGTTCGCCTGGTGGCACTGTAGCCAATTAGTATAAACATCGCGATAGTTTAGCCACGGTTCAGCACTTGCAATTTTCCATGGATCTCTAATGATCAACACATGCACAGTATCACCAATTCTGGTACGACGATCGCGAATTATTCAGTTGGCTCCTGTCCGTTTTCGAAATGGACGGCCTACCAAACGGCTCTTCATCACAGATAGATACAAGATTCACCGAATCGTAAATTTTTTTGTTTACTAAGACATCCATCGCCACAGTTTGGCTGCATTCTGTGAATAATCTCCACAACGTTGGTCCCTTCAGAAAACAGAAAACAAATCATACCTTCCGTTACTTCTTTCTTGGTACATTTTTGGCGTGGCTATTGTGTTTCGTCCTCGCCACGCTCAGCACAACCGCCTCTAGTGATTAGTATGGCTTGCGAGTGAATGGCGTTTCGAATCCCAGTGACCGCCCTCACACTTTTCTGTAGTGAACAGTTCTGGAACGGCGTCCGCTCGTCTGTGTAAGACTCTCAGCAACGTAAGACTCAGTGTGCAACTGCCTAACAAAATACACTGTGTGACGAAAAAGAGTGAAGATGAGGAGAAAACGAAGTGGAACTTCATAGGTTGAGAGCGTATGTGATGTTGTTTTAGTTATTACGAAATCGAGTAAAATTTAAAAATAATTTGGCAATATGAGTCCACTTGTAAGTATAAAGTTGCAGCCTCTCTGGTCTGGAGACATACACTGATTCGGATGTGAATGGTGTCATAAAGGCATAGTACCTTCTCCTGAGGCAATCTCGCCACTAGTCCTTTACACCCTAGACAGTGTTATTGGCTTCCGAGCTGGTCCGATACGTGTTGTATTGGGGGCAGATCTGGGTGTCTTCCTGGCCACGGGAGTAACTCATCATCAGGCAGACAATTAGAGATATTAGCCACACATGGACGAGCATTGTCCCATTGAAAAATGGTAACATGGTACTGCCGTGTGAGAGGTAACACACGTTCATGACGTACCGTTTTGGAGTTAGAGTTTCCTCAGTGATATGATTGATTTGAAGTCATATCAGATGGATCCCTACCCCCATACCATGACACCGGGAATAACGCCGCATTGCCTCTCCTAAAGATTAGAAGAACAGGACTTTTCCTACCGAGGGAGGTGGACCAGTGGTTAGCACACTGGACTCGCATTCGGGTGGACGGCGGTTCAAATCTGCGTCCGGCCGTCCAGATTTAGGTTTTCCGTGATTTCCCTAAATCGCTTCAGGCAAATGTCAGGATGGTTCCTTTGAAAGGGCACGGCCGACTTCCTTCCTCCATCCTTGCCTAATCCGATGGGACCGATGACCCCGCTGTTTGGTCCCCTCCAACAGATCAACCAACCAACCAACCAACCAAGGACTCTTCCTCAGATCGCCGCCATATTCGTCTACTCATCCTGGGTAGTACAGAAACGCGACTCATTGCTGAACGCTGTGCGACGCCATTCACCAACAGTCCATGATTCCCGTTCACGGCACCGTTCCAAACACAGCCGTTTGTTTTGTAACTTTAACAGCAGCCCACGCATGGGGCGGTAACTCACTAGTCCGTCTGCTACTGGCCTCCGACCAGTGGTGCCGAAGACACAGAATGTAGAAAGAAGGCCACTGCATTTTCTTGGATGGCAAACGCAGATATGTAGGGTTTACGATGAGCTTCGTGCTCATACACCGATCCTCCCTTGTAATGGTTAGACGTCATTCATCGGAACCTTAACGGCAAGTATCCCTGCCCTCACGTTTTCATTTAAATGCCAAATCCAAAGGCATCCAAATCTGGACACTGCACGATTCAGCCAGCCAGCCAAACGGAGAGCCACAATGGGACCTCTTCCAAACTCTGTCTGGTGCTGATAACATGAATAGCCAGTAACACGAGTAGCCAGCATATCCGTGTCCTTCACATCAATCACTCAAAATCTGGCGCTGTTCGCAACCAAGACTAAATACACTCCTGGAAATTGAAATAAGAACACCGTGAATTCATTGTCCCAGGAAGGGGAAACTTTATTGACACATTCCTGGGGTCAGATACATCACATGATCACACTGACAGAACCACAGGCACATAGACACAGGCAACAGAGCATGCACAATTTCGGCACTAGTACAGTGATATCCACCTTTCGCAGCAATGCTGGCAGCTATTCTCCCATGGAGACGATCGTAGAGATGCTGGATGTAGTCCTGTGGAACGGCTTGCCATGCCATTTCCACCTGGCGCCTCAGTTGGACCAGCGTTCGTGCTGGACGTGCAGACCGCGTGAGACGACGCTTCATCCAGTCCCAAACATGCTCAATGGGGGACAGATCCGGAGATCTTGCTGGCCAGGGTAGTTGACTTACACCTTCTAGAGCACGTTGGGTGGCACGGGATACATGCGGACGTGCATTGTCCTGTTGGAACAGCAAGTTCCCTTGCCGGTCTAGGAATGGTAGAACGATGGGTTCGATGACGGTTTGGATGTACCGTGCACTATTCAGTGTCCCCTCGACGATCACCAGTGGTGTACGGCCAGTGTAGGAGATCGCTCCCCACACCATGATGCTGGGTGTTGGCCCTGTGTGCCTCGGTCGTATGCAGTCCTGATTGTGGCGCTCACCTGCACGGCGCCAAACACGCATACGACCATCATTGGCACCAAGGCAGAAGCGACTCTCATCGCTGAAGACGACACGTCTCCATTCGTCCCTCCATTCACGCCTGTCGCGACACCACTGGAGGCGGGCTGCACGATGTTGGGGCGTGAGCGGAAGACGGCCTAACGGTGTGCGGGACCGTAGCCCAGCTTCATGGAGACGGTTGCGAATGGTCCTCGCCGATACCCCAGGAGCAACAGTGTCCCTAATTTGCTGGGAAGTGGCGGTGCGGTCCCCTACGACACTGCGTAGGATCCTACGGTCTTGGCGTGCATCCGTGCGTCGCTGCGGTCCGGTCCCAGGTCGACGGGCACGTGCACCTTCCGCCGACCACTGGCGACAACATCGATGTACTGTGGAGACCTCACGCCCCACGTGTTGAGCAATTCGGCGGTACGTCCACCCGGCCTCCCGCATGCCCACTATACGCCCTCGCTCAAAGTCCGTCAACTGCACATACGGTTCACGTCCACGCTGTCGCGGCATGCTACCAGTGTTAAAGACTGCGATGGAGCTCCGTATGCCACGGCAAACTGGCTGACACTGACGGCGGCGGTGCACAAATGCTGCGCAGCTAGCGCCATTCGACGGCCAACACCGCGGTTCCTGGTGTGTCCGCTGTGCCGTGCGTGCGATCATTGCTTGTACAGCCCTCTCGCAGTGTTCGGAGCAAGCATGGTGGGTCTGACACACCGGTGTCAATGTGTTCTTTTTTCCATTTCCAGGAGTGTATAATCAACTCTAAGGCACTCTTATGGCCGTTCTGTCACAGAGAATTGCAACTCTAATGATTTCCATACCCACTGGTGATGCATAAGTGTACGAAGCTACATTGAGATCTGACTATCCGTTCTGGGTACTTCACCTTTTTCGCCAGGCATTGTGTGTAGCAAATGTGACACTCAAGCAGCTGAAGAGCCTTCAAATCGAAACCCTTACACCAGTCACAAGACATTTTTTTACCTCGTTAATATCCACTGATGGAAGACGGGTCACGCTAGAAACTCTCCACTAGCTGATATGTCAAGGCCCTTTCCACACACTTGCCCCACGCGCTCGTAGTTACAGCGAAAACGTGTGTAGTAAGCACTCCTACCAGGAATTGGTAATCACGCGTCCTTAATAGCTACTGAGGCAATTTCTGGTTTCTCCCTCTTACCGGCTGTGCTGACCCGTGCTCCATCAGCCACGATACGGTGCGTGGTGGAGCGTGCCTTGTGCCACTACTAGTCATTTGCTTTCCTATTCCACTCGCAAATGGAGAAAGGGAAAAACGACAATCTAACTGTATCCGTACGAACCCTAATTTCTCTTATTATGTCTTCGCGAGTTATAATAAGTTGGCGGTAGAAGAATCTTTTTGCAGTCTCCCGTAAAAGTCGGTCCTTTCAAATTTCTCAATAGTGTTTTGCAAAAATAATGTCTTGTTCCCTCCAAGGATTCTCATTTGAGTTCGCGCAGCATTTACGTAATAGTCACGTGTCGATCGAACCTGCTGGTAACAAATCTAGCAGCATGCCTCTCAGTTGTTTCAATGTCTTTGTTTAATCCGATCTGGTGGGGAGCCCAGACACGCGAGCAGTACTCAAGCATGAGTCGAAGAAGTGTTCTGTAAGCAGTCTGCTTTCTAGATGAGCTGCACTTTCTTAGATATCTCGCAGTAAATTTAAGTCGACCATTCGCGCACACGAGCTGGGTCGCTAATGATCTCTTTTGTAGCTGAGTTAAAAGTCTGTTACTGGACAGCTTACTGCTACAAACTGCGATAAATATTTTGAAACTGCCTTGACGATTAATGTAGAACAATGAGACGCCTTTTGGCAGAGTCAGCCGTCACTCATCCGCAGCGTGGAGAGCAGCGCAAGGTCGTCACCTAAAGGCACGAACTCGATGGCTACGCAAGAGCTGATTCAGCGGCTCCTGTTACTCGCGCACGGCAACAAACAAAACCATCACGTGTGCCTAGCCGGGATACGCAGTCGCTCTTGGCTAATAGAATACTGTTGCCAAAACAGTGCCCGACTTCGCTATAACGACAATAGTATGCGAAGAGCTGATTCGTGCAAGAGACGTGTCCGAACCCACCCAGTTCTTTAAACGTGTCGTACAGTTTATTTCTCTGTGCATTTATTTTAAAAATACTTCCGAAAATTCTTTTCGAAAGTAATTCCCTCTGATTCCTCCAAGGGCGGCTAAGAAATTTATCCACGGGTGGCAAGACTCCAAAATTATCATTTTTGATGTAAATGAGTTTGCCAATTTCGAGACGTGTCATTCTACAAGAACTAAATATTGTAGGTGACAGAAAAATTTTATTGTATCTCATGGAGTTAGGTTTAGCAGAACCATGTGACATCACTTCCAGAAATGTATAAGAATTCTGTACTGAATAAAATCTCTGTACTCCAGCTTCCAGGAGAGGGCAATGCCCACACTTGTCCTCTCCCCCCGCCCCCCTGCCCCCCAGCAGACGCCTATGGATTCATCATTTATATAAGGAAGATAAAATAACAGATCCCAGTAACTACGGCCACATTTCGATCGCCCCTGTAACATAAATTACTACTCAAATGGTTCAAATGGCTCTGAGCACTATGGGACTTAACTGCTGTGGTCATCAGTCCCCTAGAACTTAGAACTACTTAAACCTAACTAACCTAAGGACATCACACACAATCATGCCCGAGGCAGGATTCGAACCTGTGACTGTAGCGGTCGCGAGGTTCCAGACTGTAGCACCTAGAACCGCTTGGCCACCCCGGCCGGCTACTATTCAAAGCACTGCCAACGAAGCTAGAGGAGCAAATTGATCGCTTGCATGGGGAATATTTAGCGGGCTTCAAACGCTACTGGCCAATAAAATTGCTACACCAAGAAGAAATGCAGATGATAAACGGATATTCATTAGACAAATATATTATGCTAGACCTGACGTGTGATTACATTTTCACGCAATTTGGGTGCATAGATCCTGAGAAATCAGTACCCAGAACAACCACCTCTGGCCGTAATAACGGCCATGATACGCTTGGGCATTGAGTCAAACAGAGCTTGGATGGCGTGTACAGGTACAGCTGCCCATGCAGCTTCAACACGATTCCACAGTTCATCAAGAGTAGTGACTGGCGTATTGTGACGAGCAAGTTGCGCGGCCACCATTGACCAGACTTCTTCAAATGGTGAGAGATCTGGAGAATGTGCTGGCCAGGGCAGCAGTCGAACATTTTCTGTATCCAGAAAGGCCCGTACAGGACCTGCAACATGCGGTAGTGCATTATCCTGCTGAAATGTAGGGTTTCGCAGGGATCGAATGAAGGGTAGAGCCACGGGTCGTAGCACATCTGAAATGTAACGTCCACTGTTCAAAGTGCCGTCAATGCGAACAAGAAGTGACCGAGACGTGTAACCAATGGCATCCCATACCATCACGCCGGGTGATACGCCAGTATGGCGATGACGAATACACTCTTCCAATGTGCGTTCAACGCGATGTCGCCAAAGACGGATGCGACCACCATGATGCTGCAAACAGGACCTGGATTCATCCGAAAAAATGACGTTTTCATTCGTGCACCCAGGTTCGTCGTTGAGTGCACCATCGCAGGCACTCCTGTCTGTGATGCAGCGTCGAGGGTAACCGGAGCCATGGTCTCCGAGCTGATAGTCCATGCTGCTGCAAACGTCGTGGAACTGTTCGTGCAGATGGTTGTTGTCTTGCAAACGTCTCCATCTGTTGACTCAGGGATCGAGACGTAGCTGCACGATCCATTACAGCCATGTGGATAAGATGCCTGTCATCTCGACTGATAGTGATACGAGGTCATTGGGATCCAGCACGGCGTTCCGTATTACCCTCCTGAACCCACCGATTCCATATTCTGCTAACAGTCATTGGATCTCGACCAACGCGAGCAGCAATGTGGCGATACGATAAACCGCAGTTGCGATAGGCTTCAATCCGACCTTTATAGTCGTTATACTAGAACTGACATGTGATTACATTTTCACGCAATTTGGGTGCATAGATCCTGAGAAATAAGTACCCAGAACAACCACCTCTGGCCGTAATAACGGCCTTGATACGCCTGGGCATTGAGTCAAACAGAGCTTGGTTGGCGTGTACAGGTACAGCTGCCCATGCATCTTCAACGCGATACCACAGTTCATCAAGAGTAGTGACTGACGTATTCTGACGAGCCAGTTGCTCGGCCACCATTTACCGGACGTTTTCAATTGGTGAGAGATCTAGCGAATGTGCTGGCCAAGGCAGCAGTCGAACATTTTCTGTATCCAGAAAGGCCCGTACAGGACCTGCAACATACCTGCAACATGCAGCAGTGCATTATCCTGCTGAAATGTAGGGTTTCGCAGGGATCGAATGAAGGGTAGAGCCACGGTTCGTAAAACATCTGAAATGTAACGTCCACTATTCAAAGTGCCGTCTATGCGAACAAGAGGTGACCGAGACGTGTAACCAATGGCACCCCGTACCATCATGCCGGGTGATACGCCAGTATGGCGATGACGAATACACGCTTCCAATGTGCATTCACCAAGATGTCGCCAAACACGGATGCGACCATCATGATGCTGCAAACAGAACCTGGATTCATCCGAAAAGTTGACGTTTTACCATTCGTGCACCTAGGTTCGTCGGTGAGTACACCATCGCAGGCGCTCCTGTCTGTGATGCAGCTTCAAGGGTAACCGCAGCCATGGTCTCCGAGCTGATAGTCCGTGCTGCTGCAAACGTCGTCGAAATGTTCGTGCAGATGGTTGTTGTCTTGCAAACGTCCCCATCTTTTGACTCAGGGATCGAGACGTGGCTGCACGATCCGTTACAGCCATGCAGATACGATGCCTACCATCTCGACTGCTAGTGATACGAGTCCGTTGGGATCCAGCACGACGTTCCGTATTACCCTCCTGAACCCACAGATTCCATATTCTGCTAACAGTCATTGGATCTCGACCAACGCGAGCAGCAATGTCGCGATGCGATACACCGCAATCGCGATAGGCTACAATCCGACCTTTATCAAAGTCAGAAACGTGATGGTACGCATTTCTCCTCCTTACACGAGGCACCACAATAACGTTTCACCAGGCAACGCCGGTCAACTGCTGTTTGTGTATGAGAAATGGGTTGAAAACTTTCCTCATGTCAGCACGCTGTAGGAGTCGCCACCGGCGCCAACCTTGTGTGAATGCTCTGAAAAGCTAATCATTTGCATATCACAGCATCGTGTTCCTGTCGGTTAAATTTCACGTCTGTAGCACGTCATCTTCGTGGTGTAGCAATTTTAATGCCCAGTAGTGTAATAGGATGATTATGCTCGGAGTGGATGTGGAGACTGAAACGTGTACGGTACCGAAAGACTGTTCCTGCGAAGATCTGATAATAGTTTTTTAGGCTTCAATATAGCATTCAATTCGGTCGACAGGGAAGCGCTATCGACATACCGACAGAATTCGGAGTGGGCGCCAAAACAATAACAATTATCAAGCTAACGTTAATGTCGACCTGTTTGAAGACAGTTTATGGCGGAGCTTTCGAAGGTGGTCAGATAGGATGATGGGCTGCTTCTGATTTCTTGAGCTGTGTTTTGGGGAAGTTCATTTGCGACTAATGAAAAGAACTGGACAGGTTAAGGCCTATCAACAAAGTATGTGTTGAAGAACCATAAATGGTACCTTGAATTCGCTGACAATATGGCAGTCCATTCTACGAATACAGGTAACGGAGCTACCGAGAAGATAAACATACTGAAACAAAAAACAGAAAGGGTCGATGCCAAATTTCTTTCAAAAAACAAAATATGTAACACTCACCGAAGCTGTCCCTCGTGACCTAAAGACAGAGCACGGTAAGGCTGAAAGAGCTTATAGCTTTAAATATGTTGGGGAAATCGAACACCTGAAAACTAACGAAAGAAATGTCAGCAACTGGATGAGAAAATGTAGCCAATGTCTTTCGTAGGACACATGCTTTATACAAGAGAAAGTACTCCTTAAGGCCAGTAAAACTAAAACACTACAACACTGGTATTAAAACAGTGTGTCTGTATATTAGTGAACGCCTTTAAATGACAGGATTGTCGAGACGGAGAGACGTCGAGAAATTCGAGAGAAATGTTCTCTGCAAGATAATGTGTCTAAAGAGCAGGAATAGTTGGTTACACAATACGAGGAAGGAATATGACAGATTAATCGAGAGTATTAGAAAAAAAAGACTAAAATTTTATGGACCTCTGCGTATGATGGATAAATCGAAGCTGACATCACAAGTTTTCCTAATTGACAGCAGACCCAAATTGTCCGACAAATAGTTCAAGGAGGTGAGACAGTCTCTTGAGCGTGTTGGATTAAATCGAAGACACCCCACATCAGGCAAAGTATAGATCAGCGATTACCAGCGTTAAAGGCTTCAAAGGTGAACAGAAACTGAACAGGTGAAAGACATACGAAAGCAGATAGACTGCCAGAGGAAGAATGCAAATTTTGCGCTGCAAAGAAGGCTGCAAAACAGGACCACCTAACGTGGTCTTTAATGGCTATTATAGAATTTAAAAAATATCTTCATTGTTAAATATTGTAACTTTTCATCTCAATTACGTTAAAGAATGATGTTCTAATATTCCTACAGAAGTACTTGAGTGATGTTACAGTTGAGTTACCGGTACGTAATTAATAACTGCACATTTGTGCTACCTAAAGATGATAATACACGTAACTGCGTTAGTGACAAGCAACCGTGCTTCCCCAAGCATTCTAATCTGTGTATCTTGGCTCAAGTATCAGGTCTGATGCTTGATCGAATTCCGATTATGCTCGCTTGTGCAATCGTTGAAGCGTGGGCATGCTGGATTATTTATATCAAGAATAGGGAGGCTTGTAGAAGCATTCATCAATGACTGGTTTGATTTAATGTTTATTTAGTCCTGTTAAAATACATCCTGTATAAAGGTTGTATAATTTGTCAAATGAAAAAATACAATATTACGTAGAGAGAGAAAGAGAAGAAATCAGCAGTTCTATGAGGCAGTTTGCGTAGCCTGTCCACCGAGAATAGTTAATATGGAAATAATATTTACGTTTCTTTACCCACTCTTTACTCCATATACCTATCACGTTTCCTTTTTTTGTTTTTCTCACGCTACAAGCAAAAAGGCTGCCAAAGCCAGCGCTTCGTTGCATGAGATCGACATTTCCCGTAAAAGACTCACACGTTAGGTCTACAAGCATGCTTGAACCACATGGAGACGAGGGTTTGTGCATGCTTATGCAATCACGCTTTCGCATTGTGCTTGTCAAGCATACAGTTATCTGTGTTACCATCTTAGGATATTTCCTCTAGAGCCAACAATGATACTAATCTAATTCAAGTACAGCAAGTCATTATAGACGCTTGACTATTTATATCCTAGAAGTAGGTATTTCTCATTCCCTCCCAAAATAGACAGATGGAGAAATATTCCAATTGGGAATGTAGTGGAGAGGATTTCAATTCTGTCAGTTGTCTTACAACCGAGAGAAAGCTTCAGAAACCGCCGGTAGGGACCTTACGCTTTTGGACTTGACATCTACTAGTTATTTCGATTGTTGACATGTGGACCAAAACTCCCAGTACAGATATCAATAGTGTTTCCCACACTTTGACTGACCTATAATAATATACGAAAGAAAAAACTTGCCATTGTAAGAGCTGCCATTATATTACACCAAGAGAGTGTGAAATTTCCATATCATCAATAATATTCTCAACAGTCCTAGAGGATGTTTTCAGCTCCTTAAACTGAGGAAGTCAGTCAAGTATACGCTTAATGTAAAATATCTGAACCAGTTTTGTTTTGCTGATGAAGTTGTTCTGTTTGCTTCTAGAGCGAATGAACTTCAATAAGCATGGAAATACTTAGCACTGCAGGTTTGAAAGTAGGCTTGAAAATAAATTATAATAAGTCTAAAATAAGTACAATAGATACATCAGTAATAAAATATTAAATAGCCGCAATGAAGTCATAGAAGCAGTAATCGAGTTTTTGGTCTTAAGACACTTGAAAGCAACAACTGAATGAACAGCAAAGACAGGGTAAAAGTGGTGTAGAGTGCTTTACTTTAAACTGAATGAATTTCCACCCAAATTTCTAATGTGTCTAGAACGGGAACTTCACAGCCAGCGCGTGTTAGCAGTTTAACTTGACTTTAATGAGACATGGACCTTCATTGCAAAGCAATTCCAAAATCCAGATGCAGATCGACAATATTTTCGAACCGGAGTGAAAACTTAACAGTGGCAATGAGTTTGTTTCATGAACCCAATTCCTTGTCTAAGTAAAGTGACTTGACACTTTCTACTTAGCTTGCAGTACATGTATCTTATTACTTTTGTGAATATTAAGCAAAGCCAGTTATTTGTAAATACCTTCTGTTCATTTCTGTACTGACTTTTACAGTAACAGAGGAAATAAACACACAAAAATAACAATTTTCTCAGAGAAAAAATGGGAAATTCAAAGATATATGCACGCACCATGGTATAAATATGCATTTTAACATAAATGTTTTAGATGTTGGGGAAACAGATAGACAGCCCAATATTATAATAGAGGAATCCAAAATGTGTTTTTAGTAATATACCATTAGCCCGACCGGTTGGCTGTGTGGTCTGACGGACAGCTTTCCGGGTGGGAAGGAGCGCCTGGTCCCCGGCACAAATCTGCCTGGTAGATTTGTGTCGAGGTCTGGCGAACCGGCCAGTCTGTGGATGGTTTTTAGGCAGTTTTCCATCTGCCTGGGTGACACTATGTCGGCGATTGCTGTGCAAACAAGTTCTCCACGTACGTGTACACCACCATTACTCTACCATGCAGACATAGGGGCTACACTCGTCTGGTGTGAGACATTCCCTGGGGGGTCCACCGGGGGCTGAACCGCACAATAACCCTGGGTTTGGTGTGGGGCGGCGGAGGGGTGAAGTGGACTGCCGTAGTCATCGTGGGATTGTAGACGGCTGCGGCGGGGACGGAGCCTCTCCGTCATTTCTAGGTCCCTGGTTAACATACAGTACAATATAGCATTTATTTATTTTGTGATGCAAAAAACGCAAAGAAAAAGGCAAGCTTTATGTGAAATTGACATCACACGAGACACTAACAAACTCAGCTTTGAATGGCTGAAATCCAAACAACAAACAAATTTCTGGAAGAAGACAGTTGCTGAAGCAGCCTCCTAACATTTAGGTACTTTTAGAGGTGTCAAGACAAATGTACGTCGATGATCATTAGCATTGCACACCTACAGAATTAAATGTACAATCAAAAGCCAGTTCCTTTAAAGTATTTTATGCTTACAAATTACTCATGAATCATTTCATTTACTATGTCACAATATTCCTGCATTTCTGTGACAAACCTTCTGGTTCAGCAAAAGAATCATCATTTGCAGTACCCTGGGCTTTATTTAGCAAGCCTCATATGAGCTCACAGCACACAAATGACCATCTTCAGAATTATACTCCTTCCTATGCACATCATCATCATGCACTTGATATCCACAGGTGGATAAATGCCTCCTCTAAACTTTTTCGTGCATTCCACTGAGTATTTCCATGCTTAATTGATGGGCTATTGGAGGAAAGATCAGAGTATTTAGTTCCTGAATTTAATTTGAATGTCCCTGCTCCTTCCTGTGAAGTGAATTGACAAGACATTGTTGATGGTCATTCGTCCATTAAATGTGACCCTTTGAAGTTCTCCATGGGTGCTTTTCATTAGATGTGGGCAATTTATAGCTATCTTGCTTCCCTGTAGCCTTTTCTTTCACTCCAAGATCATAGATAACATAGATAAATAAAAAGAGTTTACCATTTTCCATTACATTTGTAAGTGATCTGTGAGCCTGTGCATCTGTGTAAAACACTTGTGAAAAGTTTTATCTTGTTGTTACGTGCTGTTTCAATTAAGATGTCAGGCAAGTTTTTACTACAGCAAATATTAAGTTCCACTCTCATTTATTGCATGTATTGTAGCGTTGCTCTTGGGGGACAAAAAGAAAAAGAATTGTTATTTTATAATTTTTTTGAAAAATGTCGAAAAATTGAATATTTAGATGGGCCACTTGGCAACAGAATCAGGGATTGATTACACTATTATAATAACATACGTTGAGCATTAAATACCTGGTTGGATTATTTTGAATAAGAGCAGCAGATTGATTTATTTGAGATCGTTCGGAAGAAACATCATATTGTGCGTTTTTATAGTCACGATGTAGTCATACCCATAACAACACTAAGGGACCAGAAGATTTATAGACTTTAAAAGAAATGCAACACTACACAATTAAAAAAAAAGAGCTGATTCAGAAATAATAGGAAAACAATAATGTTCCTTCTGCCTCATGTTGCGTTTGGCCCATCAGCATGATCGTAATTTCTGGTGATGAACTAACACAAATAATTAACATTCCAGTAAATGAGGAGATGAAAATCATCAAGGTTAATTTACTAAAATAAGCACACTTATCTTTAACACATGTTTTTTAATGGTGCATACCTTTTCATATTAAATTACAGTAGATGACCATTGTGGTTAAATACTTTATACATAACAGTCAAAATGTCCTCTTGATGCTGTCTGTTTGTAATCAGTTACAAGAAACTACATGTTTTCTGATTGGAAAAATAACAATTAGCATATTTACTGAATATTTTCACATAAAATATAAAATACCAATGCGGAACACAGCACGTCCGCATCAACCTTTCATGGAATACAAACAGTAAAAAATGAGGTGCCCAATGCCTCATTGTCTTGAAACAACAGAATTCTTTTTTATATCGTTAATTGATACATGTACATAGAGATTTACAGGCGCCGCATAAGAATGGCAAAGATAAAGAATAATAGATTCTGTCGCTGTGATGCGATGGTTCATTTCTTTTACTTTACAATTGTTCGATAACTTTAGGCCATCAGGCATTTACTATTGAGCATATATTAATGTTTGTGAGGTGAAAATTACTAATATTACAGTATGGAGCATGAAAAGAATAACATAAGTCTGTATGCCCTGTCATTAACACAATTGTATGTTCCAGTTAACTGTGTAAATAATATGTGTAAATAATATGGAGCACACTGGAGAATAGTCATAGACATAGTGCAGAAAATTTATTGTTCTAACTGTCTAATTAGATCTGTGGGAGGTAGCACAATTCATTAGAAACAGGACAACAATGAACACACTGTGAGATATACCGACACCATCATTACAATTGATAAAAAAGATTTTGAAGAGAACAAACTTTCTACCAATACTTGATGCATGATTTCCTTTATCACTTAGTATTTGTTGTCCTTGTTCCCATGTTCTCCAGCTAAGATTTCTCTCATGAATCAAACAAGTTTGTCATTCTTCTTATATATTCAACATTGATGCAATTTATTCAGTGGTGTTCTAGCTTGAATTATCTTGTAAGCAACCATTAAAGCCAAGATTTTTATGTAATAGCAACATGCAAAATATATACATATTAATGCAATGAAAATGGTTAAAATGTGTTGGGAAATATATATTGTCATAAAATATTTTATTAAATATTTTACAAAGAAACAATAGTTTCAATTGAAATCAACTTCTGAATTACACCATGGCCTACTATATTATATTGATATGCTCACAGATGTCCCAGAAACATGAAAAGCACATTAATTATTTATTTATTTGGTCCAGGAAATCAATTTAATATGTTGTTTTCACATATGGGACAAGAGGTAAAAAACTGATTTACGATTACAGTAGACACTATGACCACATGATCAACTTAATACAAGTACAGTACATCGTAATATAAACTTACATACTTCACTGCATGTACATATAATAGCTTTAGTTATTAAGTGAGAATATATAATCAAATTATATTATAAAGTGGCATAATACATAATTAACAATATTTAATAAATGAGATTTACTTAATATGGTGTTCCAGAAATTCAGAGACAGAGCAGAAGCAGTGTCAAGCAAGGATTGTTTCATCTTTGCATTAAATGTATTTAATGTCAGTAAGCATTTTACATAAGAGGGCAAATGATTATCCAAAATAACTCCAGTATGATTTACTTCTCTTTTGCATAAGTTTGTACTTACCATCTTTAGATGTAGGCTAAGGTTCAGCCTAGATTCATATGCATGTAAATCAGAGTTTTGTTGGAAGATGTTTCCATTTTTTAAGTCTTGTGAAAATTAGTCTACATACAACCATTTTATAGTATGTATGTACAAATGTATGCATGTATGTTCATTCCACGTCTCCTCATAAAGCACTGGATGGTCTTAATCAGCATTGGTAAACATATAACTTACTGTCTGGAAATCATCACTGTGGGGGCAAGAACCACCTAACTTCAAAGGGGTGGGGGTGGGGGTGTAGCCCATGACGTGTCGGTACTCATTCTTTAATCAGCCAGCATTTGAGAATGTGAGTGCTTAGGGACTTGCAACAGAACTGACACACAATTTGAAACCCTTAAGAAATTTCTTCTGCTTGATGACCCCCACAAAATTATAAAAGGAGGAAAGTTCATTGTTTACTATATTTTTGCTGTTCATGCAGTAAATGTGTCACATCAAGCATGATGTTTTGATTTATTATTTCTTCACTACTAACTGTATTCATAACACACTAATAGACAGTTACCACAAAATGTACCAGCAAAATTATATCACTTTATGGCAGATAGTTCAGAAGATATGATTTCATAAACATTGAGTTGTGTGAAAACTGCTGCATCAAGCAAGACATTTAAATTTATTACTTCTTTGCTAATAACTCTATTCACAACACTTTTTGCAGAGAGTATCCACATCTGTGATTGAATGTACCTAGAAAAATATCTCATTGTATGACACAGAGTTTAGGAGCTATGGCCTCAAATACAGAGATACATGAAATCTACCACATCATGCATGAAATTTTTAATTTATTACTTCTGTACTACTAACACTGTTCACAGCACATTTTTCAGACAGTGACCACACATACCACTGGACACACCTGCAAAATTATATCATTGTACAGAACATAGTTCAGGAGTTACGATGTCCTAAACATTAAGTTGCATGAAAATGAAACTGCATGTCGAAATTCAATAGAGATACAGGTAAAACTTGTCTACAAATACATGTGAAATGTATTAAGTGTATGTGAAATATATTTGACATGTCCTTACATGGGCAAAGACATGGATAAAAAACTCATACTAATTCCCTGGAACAATTTCAGCCAAATTTGGTACACATGTTACTTACTTATCGGATCCATGGAACATGAAATTAACTACTATCTAATGTGGAAAGAAAAACAGCCTCCACATTGGGATGAATGGGGGGGGGGGGAGGGTGGGGGGGGGGGAGAGAAGGAGATGGACACATAATGATGGGGAAGGAGGAGATGGGCACAGATATGGGAGAGGAGGGGATGGACAGAGGGGGTGGGGGGGGGGGGGGAGGAGAAGTGAACTGAGAGAGAAAAGAGGAGAAGGTGGACAGAGAAAGGAAAGAGGAGACAGACAGAGGCAGGGAGTAAGAGATTGGCAGAGAGTTGGGGAATAAGGAGTTGGGCTAGAGGGGAGGAGCAGGAGGACAAAGAGAGGAGGGAGGAAGATGTGGATTAATAGAAGGCTGGAATAACTACATACCCAAAAATGCTGGATATTCAGCTAGTAACTACATAAAAATAGAGATGTCCACTACAGCCCAGATTTTGTTCCCTAGTGAACACCCAAGCCCAAAGAAGAATAATAGGGGTATATTTTGCTTTTGCAACTATTCTGAAATAGGTTGTGTGTTTCATTTAACTGAGCACACTGCAGTGTCTGTCTAAACATTTGTCTTTCTCTTCAGTTCAGAATTATTACTTCAGCTTGGCACCATGTTATGCTCCCAGGCAACACTGTGAGAACAAATTCTTTAGAATATGAACACAGTTCATCATGCTTATATTTTAATCACATTTTCTGTCTTGTTGTCAAATCAGTTTTGAATGAAAACTCTGGCTCTCACATACTTCCTTCATTATAATCCCCAGTTAGATCCTTACTATGTTAAATGTGGCAATGAAATTTATTTGTTTGTTTTCTATTTTTTTTTTTTTTTTTACAGACAACAGCTTCCTTCTTCGTTTTCTTCGTGTAAAGAAGTTTAGTTTACCAATGGCTCAACAGGTCCTACTGAAATACCTAAATTTTAAGAAGACATTCTCATACTTAGTACCAAAACTTGACCCATTAGACTCACGAGTAGATGAGCTTATCAGACGTGGGTATGTAAAATCAATATGCAGTTATATGTTGACTCCTCTTTTACTAAAGTGAATTTCATAAAACTGAACCAATTGCATTCTCCACAGATTCATGTTTGTTTTACCAAGAAGGGACAAAAATGGTCGTAGGGTGATTTTCTATGCAGCAGGTATGCAAGTTTCAGATTAAAGTAATGATAAAGATGATAATAATAATAATAATAATAACTTTAGTAATATTAATATTCTGAAAGAACTTTGCTTTCCATTATTCTGCAGTAATAAATGTATAGCATATTTTACCATGCACAAGATACACTTCTTCATTATGGAGTGCCAAATTGGAATAGATAACTCTTTTATCAATGAAATTTTGGAACATTAGCTGAAAAATTTCTCCTGCAGTGTGAACTATGTAGATTATTTTTTAAAGGTAAGCTGGATCCAAAGAAGCATACAATTCAGGATGTAGGGCGAGTATTCATGATGACATATGAGGCTCTTATGGAAGATGAAGACAACCAAGTGCTGGGGGTAACACACATTGGTGATATTTCCAATTTCTCACCATCACTCATTACCTTCCTTACACCAACGGAGTTTGCAACCATTGTTAAGTGGGGAGAGGTAAGACATTTGTGACTGTGTAGCAGAGCTTTAAATAAGGTAAATGTGACTTTTCAATTGTACAGCTGTGATGAGATGCTGAATATTAATGAGACAACTGTCATTTACCTGATATCAATGTAGATAATTTAAGGTATTATAGAGATTTCAAAAGTAGAAACACAATAAATTTCTGTGTAAAACTGCTTTAAATTTAAGATGATAGTTATGCTCAGTTGTTTACAACTGAATTCACTGAACAGGTACTACCGACACATATACTTTATGTAATTTATTTTTGAATTTACAGCAATCAGTGCCAATGAGGCACAAAGAAGTTCATTTACTAAATGTTCCTGCCCCAGTGCGATATGTGTATGACTTTGCACGAACAAGACTGAGCGACAAGATAAAGAACAGAATTACAGTAAGTACATTTTATCATGTTTACAATTTGTTTTTACTATTATAATAGCAATAAGTTCTCATTGACTGAGTTTATTGTTCTAATTTCTTTTTGAATTTTCCTCTGTCGCTTGGCCTTGCTTGAATAATCAAAATAAGTGGCACAAAATTTAATCTGAACTGCCATATCTTTAGATATTTTTTGACTCTTCTTTCTGTACCCTTTAACAATTTTGCTAAAATGTTGCACCATTAGTTATTACAACACATATAATTAAAATACTGAACAACATTACATATTAGAGGAGGGAGAATCTGCCCCTAGTAGCTGGGTGGTCAGCGTGACGGAATGTCACACCTAATGGTCCGGTTTCGATTCCCGGTTGGGTCGGGGATTTTCTCCATTCAGGGACTGGGTGTTGTGTTGTCCTTATCACCATCATTTCATTCCCATCAACACACAATTCGCTGAAGTGGTTTCAACTCGAAAGACTTGCACCAGGCGAACGGTCTACCCGACGGGAGGCCCTAGCCACACAGCATTTCCAGAGGAAGGAGAATGGATGATCAAATCCACATTTAACTACACACAGACACCAAAGGAGCTGAACTATTTGAGAATATGTCACTTATTGATACAAAATATTTAATACCTCTTGAACTAAAGAACAAACTGTTTGATATTTACACAGTTCTACCCATGCATTTGTTACTTTCAGTACAATTTGCACCTATTTTATCATTTTCTATTAATCTGTCTAAAAGTGAACAAATGTCAGTACTGTATAAATCTTTCCCTCAACTACTTTTTATTAATTTGGACACTTGGAGCTGAGTGTTGTAACTGATGCAGCAAGTTCTACATCTACATCTACATACATACTCCGCAATCCACCATACGGTGTGTGGCGGAGGGTACCTCGTACCACAACTAGCATCTTCTCTCCCTGTTCCACTCCCAAACAGAACGAGGGAAACTCGCGTGATGATCAAACCTACCAGCAACAAATCTAGCAGCACGCCTCGGAATTGCTTCTATGTCCTCCCTCAATCTGACCTGATTGGGATCCCAAACGCTCGAGCAGTACTCAAGAATAGATCGTATTAGTGTTTTATAAGCGGTCTCCTTTACAGATGAACCACATCTTCCCAAAATTTTACCAATGAACTGAAGATGACTATCTGGCTTCCCCACAACTGCCATTACATGCTTGTCCCACTTTATATCGCTCTGCAATGTTGCGCCCAAATATTTAATCGACGTGACTGTGTCAAGCACTAGACTACTAATGGAGTATTCAAACATTACAAGATTCTTTTTCCTATTCATCTGCATTACTTTACATTTATCTATATTTAGAGTTAGCTGCCATTCTTTACACCAATCACAAATCCTGTCCAAGTCATCTTGTATCCTCCTACAGCCACTCAATGATGACACCTTCCCGTACACCACAGCGTCATCAGCAAACAGCCGCACATTGCTATCCACCCTATCCAAAAGATCATTTATGTAGATAGAAAACAACAGTGGACCTACCACACTTCCCTGGGGCACTCCAGATGATACCCTCACCTCCGATGAACACTCACCATCGAGGACAACGTACTAGGTTCTATTACTTAAGAAGTCATGTTTGCCGATATTGTCTACTCTCTCTCTCTCTCTCTCTCTCTCTCTCTCTCTCTCTCTCTCCCCCTCTTTTCTTTCTTCTTTTTCTTTTTCAAAGTGGTGGACATTGTTGTATACCATAGTAGTAAACACTAACATAATATCTAATGCAGAAACAGCAGCCTCATTTTCTGATTACTAAAATTAACAAATATCATTGTATACCATGGAAGTAAACACTAACACAATATCTAATGCAGAAACAGCAGCCTCATTTTCTGATTACTAAAATTAACAAATATCGTACAGTCAGTTGCAACTGCACTAAGTAATGTACAGATTACCAGTTTCAGCTGCCTATAACCTTCTTTTGCTGCAGTAGTATACCATACATTAATTGTCACAATGCAGTTAATTGATAATCAGCAAAAATCAACATAACTATCCAACAATATTTCTATTCATTTTTATAGATGCGAGACAAAAGGCTACAGTAAAATAAACTGGAATCATTCCTATCACAGCAATGCCACTGATAATAGTGAAGGGTCATATACATCTTGAATGACCTACTTATTGCTGAGGCAATAACTATTTCAGCCCAGTAGATGTAGCTATTTATCTCAACTGTATCAAAACATATTTAAGTGTTGTACAGTACATGGTCCTTTTTTTTTTTCTTTTTTTAATGAAGCACAGTTTGACAATTAGTATAACAACATCACATTAGAAAATGACTATAGCTTCGCAAAACTGGTAATGTGTGCATTATGTTGTGTAAATGTGACTCAATAAAAGCATCTGTAAAATAAAATCGTGGCAGTGACTGTTAAATACAATAGCAGATTGATTGCTTTTAGTGTGAGCTACCTGAATGTTAGCTCTAAGATTCTGTAATAAGTTATTTTAAATTTCTCTAACCCAGTAATGGCTGTGATAAGACACTACAATGTGAAACAATGAGACAACAAGCTCTGATCAGTTAAGCTTCATAGTGTCAAACAATCAATCAGCCCAGTTCATGCTCCATAAATGTCCTTCAAAATACTGTATAGAGAACTGGAGTTTTTATTGTTTGCAATATGAACTCACCATGACTCATTGCTTTAAGCATACACCAACATGAGTTATTTTCCCAGCAACCATAGCACAGCTACCTATTACCTGGAAAGGTATTTCTCATCCAAAATTGCATAACCAGTTTCAATAATCCAACTCAAAATTAATTTTTTTGTTAAATAAATGCTGGAGACTTAGCTATGAGACATGATTTATTAAGTAAACCACATCCATCCTATGCGGCTTATTACTCAATACAATCTCTTCCCTTTCAGATGCATGAGTCCTTGGGCAACCTTCAAAACACGGTAGGACTTGACATACTCCCTAAAGAGTATGGTGGACAAATACCTATGGATGAAATGATAGGTAAGATTTTATTTTTTAGAGATGTGATTCTCCTTTTAAAAAGTGATTCATTAACAGTAGATATGTTACACTGCAACTAACATATTCTTACCCGTTTAACAGTAATGACAGATGCTAGATTGAAAGAAAAAAAGAGGAAAGGAGGAAGTATGAATAATTAATTGCTGTTAGAAACAGAGAACTGATATCTAAGCATCTTACTTACAACAGTGTTCTTGTTACAGACAATAATTACAGTAATGAAAATGATTTTTATTGCAGATCTCTGGAAGAAGGAACTTGTTGCCAAAAGAGACACATTGTTGGCATTAGAAAATATGAAGATACTGAGTGACCAAGGAATAATCAGAAGAAAAAATACTCAGAATGGTAAACACCAAAGCATAATTGGGATTGAGGCTCTAAATGGCAGTTTTCGCAAACTTGAAGTGGATTGATAGGGAGCTGCCACAAACTCAAAATGAAATGAATCTATTCAATTTTGGGATTTATCATTCCTCAATTATCTACATATTCTAAAGACAAAAAAGTTTAGTTAAAATTATTTCTAAAGAGCTGCCTTAAAATTCTTTCAAAACTAAGCCAGCAGACAGTGAGAAGTAGCCAGTGATCCTTTCGTTAAAGCAAGGTTCCTCAGGGATTTGTGTACTGAAAAATAAAAAAAGCAAATGTGCTTAATTATATTATTTATTGTGCATGGATGTTAATGTTATCAAGGGAAAAGAAGGATGCTGCATTGTAGCTGGGTGCTGATTTTGATAATACTCATCTAGTGTGCAGTAGAGCTGGTAAATGCTAGTCCTGTCACTTTATCACAATCAGGCTCAGTGCATATCATGGTTGTTACATTTTAAGTACAATCTGTTCATTTTCTGTGAGAGCTTCCTCCTTTTTTTCTAGACATCAAGTACTGTCTGTTCATATCTTTAACTTTTTGTACTGAATGGTCATACATCTTATTTAATTTATAGTTGTAGAACATATACTGTAATGTAAATAAAATATTGAAATACTTGTATTTAAAAATACAAAACTGAATAAAAAAATAGTTTTTAATAGTGTTTGTATCCTGTAGCAAGAAAATAGCACATGTATTTTCTCTTACCTGTATCTTTAGATTGCAAGGATCACTAGTTAAATATGTAAGACATAAGGGATACTGTATGTTTAAAACAGACATACAAACAAATCATATTCAATCTGTTGCCAGGAACCTACCCTCCTATATAAAAGATACCAACTACTTCCTCCACCGACTCTCCACAGTTCCTGTCCCTTTATCACACGGTGCCCTGCTCGTCATTATTGATGCCACCTCCCTGTACACTAACATTCCTAATGCCCGTGCCCTTACCGCTATTGAACACTACCTTTCCCAGTGCCCAATGGATTCCAAACCAACAACCTCCTTCCTAGTTGCCATGACCAACTATATCCTCACCCACAATTACTTCTCCTTTGAAGGCATTACCTACAAACAAATCAGGGGTAGGCTATGCACACCTGCATGGCACCATCCTATGGCAACCTATTCAGGGCCATCTAGAGGAATGCTTCCTAAACACCCAGAATCCTAAACCCTTCACCTGGTTCAGTTTCATGGATGACATCTTTGCTATCTGGATTGAAGGTGAGGACACCCTATCTACATTCCTCCAGAACCTCAACAACTTCTCCCCATTTGCGTCACCTGGTCCTGCTCAACCCAACAAGCCATCTTCCTTGATGTTGACCTCCACCTCGAAGATTGATACATCAGTACCTCTGTCCATACCAAACCTAATAACCATCAGCAATACCTCCACTTCAACAGCTGCCACCTATTCCATACCAAGAAGTCCCTTCCATACAGCCTAGCCACCCATGGTCATTGAATCTGCAGTGGTGAGCAGTCCCTCTCAAAATATGCTGAGGGTCTCACTGAAGCCTTCACTGACTGTAATTATCCTCCCAATCTTGTACAAAAACAAATCTCCCGTGCCTTATCTTTCCAGTCTCCCACCACCTCCCAAAACCCCACCATCTGGCCACAGTGGAGCATTACCCTCATAACTCAGTACCATCCAGGACTGGAGCAACTGAATTACATTCTCTGCCAGGATTTTGATTGCCTCTTATCATGCTCTGAAATGAGAAATATCCTGTCCACTATCCTTCCCACACCTCCCACAGTGGTATTCAGCCATACACCAAACCCACACATCCTTACACAACCCCTCTTCCAAATCCCTTACCTCATGGCTCCTACCCCTGTAATAGACCTAGATGCAAGACCCATTCCATACATCCTCCCACCACCACCTATTCCAGTCCGGTCACTAACATCACCTATCCCATCAAAGGCAGGGCTACCTGTGAAACAAGTCATGTGGTCTACAAGCTAAGCTGCAACCACTGTGCTGCATTCTATGTAGGCATGACAACCAAAAAGCTGTCTGTCTGTATGAATGGCCACTGACAAACCGTGGCCAAGAAACAAGTGGACCACCCTGTTGCTGAACACACTGCCAAACATGATATCCTTCATTTCAATGACTGCTTCACAGCCTGTGCCATATGGATCCTTCCCACCAACACCAGCTTTTCTGAATTGTGCAGGTGGGAACTTTCCCTGCAATACATCCCATCTTTCCGTAACCCTCCTGGCCTCAACCTTCGTTAGTCGCTGTCCTCACCCATCCAGCCCCTTCCATGCTCCCACTCCATCACTACACAGCCATCGTTTCAGCCCCACATCCATTCTCTTTTTTATTTATGTTATTTTATTTTTTATTTATTTCTCTCTATTTCTCTCCTTTTCCACTCCTGCCCCCCCCCCCCCCCATCCCCACCTCTCTCCCCTTTTGAAAACATTTCCCTTTTACCTCCTCCAAACAATAAAAGAAAAAAGTAATGAAATGTAATGGTAGAAAGCTATCAATGAAATCTTGGATGCTGAATGTACCACAGAGCATTCAGAACAAAACAGACTGTCTGCAGCTTGTGGTCTAGTGTCAAAATTGGGACTTTGTACAGGCACTGATGACTGTGCAGTTGAATGCCCTACAAACTAAACATCACAGAACAAAATGGAGTAAACTACAAAATAGCAAGAACATGTACCAACCCACAAGCATTTTGATATTAATCATTTATTTTTAGTTGTAGTTGTTTGTTGTTCCACAGAAGACTAGCCTTGTTAAAAATGCTTCTTACAAATTCATCCTGATTTATGTTTCTCATTGTTATGATAGACAGGTATGCACATGATTCAGTCATGAGATTTTCATCACTGATGGCATACAGTATACCCACCACATGTCTTTTTCTTGTGATCTACATGAATTCACTTCCTTTCATTTCCACTGCAATTGTTAGTGACTATTTGTGCAGGCAGACAAAATACTTGAAGGAATTCTTCAAAAAAATAAAACAGGCAGTGAATAACTCCCTCACATAGGAGTCTAATCATATTTGCCAATCATTAATAAATATGTGGAAGAGCAATATCCCAGCTAAACTCCAGAGCACAGTTGAGGTGGTTGTAATTTCTTCATCCTTGTTAGCTTGTTAGGCTCAGATTTCAGCTTGCCATGACACATTATTTACATTGGAGGCTCAGCATTTCTGAATGGTATCTATTGCTATTTGCTTAATTTTTGTATGAGTATCCTGATAATTGTAAAAAAAAAAAAAAAAAAAAAAAAAAAAAATGCTTGACGTAGTCAACATCAGTTCCACCACACTATGCAATCTCGTATAGAATAAGTGATGAGAATCCATCAACTAATTTTCAGAAAGAAAAGTAAGGAAAGGTAATTGATTTCTAAATAGAAAATTAATGTCTTTATTGTATATATATAATTCTGTTCTTCTTCCACTAACACTGTTTGAACCTTTGTTTACATGCAATACTAACCTGCAACAGAGATACATAAATACAGCTGTAAGAAGACAAAGTATCCAAATTCAATTCAGAAAGAAACTATCCATTAAGACAACAACTATATAAAGACAGAAATTACAGATAGTGCAACATACTAAGCCCAAGTTAAATGAGAAAAATATAGCAAAAATGAAAGAATGACAAGCTTTTAAAACCTAGAGTTACCTTCACTGGAAAAAGAGAGTGGAGGACATGGAGGAAATGGGGCTTTGCAAATGCAGACTAATAAACCAGAGGAAGACTTGAGAGAAATAATGGATAATGCCTGGTATTAAGATATCTCATGGCAATACAAAGTTACATTTAATTCAGACAGTATGCTGTAATGATGAAATGAAATTAAATTGCCCATCATTGTTACAAAACCCTCCAGCTGAAAAAGCATAAAGAAAGCTTACAGAATGTTGATTAAGATGAAGTTAACAATGAGCTTAATAAAAATGGAAATTTGCTCCCCAATATTTCATTTGTTCACACAAAACTCAATTTCTGTTAGTTCCTGCAGTCAGTCCCCTCTCTCTGCTCTCCTGTCTCCACTCCATTCTACCTTAGTGTCCCACTGAAGTCTCATATGATATTGCTTTCTGTTCCTGCCTAGCTCACCCACATGTTGCAATCTTATCTTCCTTTGGATCCTCTTCTTAACCTATTACTATTTTACTAATGTATATGCTATTGCAAAAATATCAAGAACACTGTCAACTGTAAGATCATCACCACTTTCTTTCATAGGGTACCAGTTTCAGCATTCTAATATGCCATCAGCAGACCCTCCATACTAGATATTGGCTAAATTTTCCAGTAACAAACATATGTATGTCATATGGGAAAATAACTAGTTATGTTTTAGGTGTTGGCATGTGCTAATTTCACATGTGTATAAGCTGGTACAAAGACCAGTTATTTTCACACATGACATACATATGTGAAAATCTATCTAGTATAGGGGGCCTGATGTTGGCATATTATATCACTGAAACCAGTAGCCTGTAAAATAAATTGGAGATGAACTTACAGCTGCTGGCATTTTTGATAGGTTTTACATACATATTGGCTGTTGTCCTACCATTCAGCAAAAGCAAGAATGGGTACACCTAAGTTATATACTATTGCTCCATCTTTCCTAATGCCCTGCCCTAGCTGTTAGTCCCTCCCACTGCTGCATACACCATCTCCACTTAATCCAGCTAAGAGAGCTACTCATCTGAGTCAGGCTGGAGCACCAGAAGGGACAGTAGCTATGTTTGTGTTTTTGATACTGAAAGTTTCTCCGATTTGAAGAACCGTTTGTCCTCATACCACCAGCTGTAAGTTCATCTCCAATTTCTTTTATGGGGTACCAATTTTGGCAATATACTATACCACCACCAGGCCCTCTATACTAGATAGTGGCTGAATTTTCCAATAACAAAGATATGTATGTCATATGTGAAAATAAACAGAAATGCTGGTATTTACACAAACATCAAATATTCCAGACGATACAAAATTACAAGCCTAGGATATTACAAGGACCTTCAAGAAATGATAAATAACTAAATAAGAAATAACTGCTGGTGATAGCGTTTTAATTGGTGACCTGCAGCATACCAGGCAGTGATGCTAATCACTACCCTACATTACTTGCACCATGCCTTGCCATATTGGCCCCTCTGCTGCGGAAACAGTGACCCATTCTCATTAAAGCCAACTACATCACCCTCACACTTGATATTGTCAATGGTTCTCTGCATGGCATTGCTGGTGGGACCTTGCATTCTTGTTATGTTGTTATATCCTTCTCACAAGATGAGCATTGAATGTAGCCCCTCCCACTGAAGCTTCGCTATTGTTGAGTGGGTCTTCAGTTTCTTTGAACCACCCGTCATCGATCTGCACATCTGGGCTGTAGTAATGTTTCACATGGAGGATGTGGATGAAGTCTCTGTGCTTTTGTCTTCATGATGAAAGGCCATAATCCAGATCTTTATATGTGATGTCTGACAAGTGACAAGGGATACAATACACTAAAGTAGCACCTGAGTAACTTTTCCAACAATCCAGTTTCTGTACAGGCATAAAAATCCATACCAAGTCTCCTGGACTGTATCTCACTGACCAGTGATTGGCTTTACAGGGCTGTTTGTCTGTCTGCTGGACAACCAGGGTCTGTATGTGAGCCAGTTGCCTTGCTTCGTCAGTCCTGGTGATGAGATGTTTCACATAGTCATTTCAAGTATCATCTGACTGAAATAGAAGCAGTGTACCTGTTGTCATTTTGGCCTTGTGACCATGAAGCAGGAAGAATGGGGTGAAACCTGCAGTGTCTTGCTTCACTGTGTTATATGCAAATTTAACAATAGGCACTGTAGTATCCCAGTCTCTCTGTTAGACGTCAGTGTGCATTGACAGCACATCCACCAATGTCTTACCAAAGAGTTCTATGAGGCCATTCATCTGTGGATAGAATGTAGTTATCATCCTGTCGGTGATACTGTAATGTGAAATTCTTTGATACTAGTCAACTGGACCAGTGATCAGGGTGAGACAGAGAGAGAGAGTGAGTATAAATTTGTCCGAGATGGCTTCTTGCTTCCTTTATCACATTTTCTATATCTGATTACATTTGTTTTGACTAATTTTTGTATAGGCACTGATAACCTCATCACTGAATGCATATAACCCACAAACGCACACAACACACAGCATGTTGTCTAGGACACTGGCAGACACTATTGTTATCAATTCAGTCCTGACCATATTTCAGCCAGCTCAAATGGCATGGATGAAATTTTTGCTGGTTTGCGAATCAGGCAAGTGAATTAAGCAGCCTATGACCTTCCTTACATTGTAATGTTTACTTTCTACAGTGACAAGGCCTAAGTCACACTATTCATAACTATTTTTGGAACTGCACATTACCTTCTGGTGCTGAACAGGATGTTGTGTAGCTGCTCCTTGCTCTGGGCACAACTGACACCCCACTTCAGCATATGTTTTATTGCGACTGGGATTGAACATTATTTCACAGGCACTATGCTTTGATCTGATAATGGCTGTAATCAAATCATATCAATAAGGTAATAAATAAAAACCTACACAAAACAATCCACTCAAAATCATTTGAACAAATTTCGTAGCAGCATCACTGATGAATGCTGTGTGGGTGTAATTTTTGATTTATCTGGATGCTTCCTTGTCTAAAAGTAACCTTGGAGAGTAAGTTCCATTGTCTAACTTACATTTTAATATTGTGACAAGCTGACATGTGCTGTAGGTGACCAGTTCAAACCCAACCACTAACAATTACTTGTTATTTAGTATTTATCATTTCTGGAATGTTCCTAAACTATCTATCTTTGTAATATTTGCATATTCTGGAATATTCTATGTTTCTATAAATAGCTGCACTCGCCATTCAGGAGCTCAGTTCTGTTCAACTGTGCACTGGTGTCAGTAATAAATGTGCTTCCAGCACTAAGTGTTGTATTTCACTGACAATACTACCTTCAGATTTGAACTTGACTGTGGTTTTGATGTGACACTGTTTGGTGGAGATGCTGGGTACTTCAGTACATCTTCCAAAACAGCAGTAAGTCAGCTGCACATCAGGCTTTGCACCCAAAAAACTTTCGCTCGGTTTGATGAGTTGCTCCAGAATATGATCTCATATAACATAATAGAATGAAAGTAAGGAAAGTATGCAAGTTTTTTTTATATTTATATCTACTACATCTGACATAATTCTCATGACAAATACAGACTTCTTTAGGCACTTAAGCAATTCTGTGGTATGCCCTACCCAACTGAATTTATTATCGAGTTGTAACCCCAGAAATTTAACACTGTCAACCTCTCCCATCTGCATGTCTTCATATGTTATACACATGCTGGAAGGAAATCTCTTACAGGTTCTGAACTGCATATAGTGGGTCTTCTCAGAGTTTAATGACAGTGAATTAGCTTTGAACTTCTTATTAAAGTCAGTGAAAATTTGATTAGCATCTATTTCTAAATCTGTACTTGATTTACTACTTATTGCGATATTTGTATCATCTACAAACAAAACTAACTTAGCATCTGTCAGTGTCACAGATGAGAGATCATTAATGTACACAAGAAAAAGCAATGGACCCAAGATGGAACCTTGAGAACACCACATGTAATTAATTCCCAGTCAGATGAAGACTGACTGCTTACTGCACTGGTATTTTGTAATGACACCCTTTGTTTCCTGTTTGATAGATAAGACTCAAAACCATTTCGCAGCATTGCTGGTGACACCAAATATTCTAATTTACTTAAGAGAATGCTGCAGTTCACACAGTCAAAGGCTTTTGACAGGTTACAGAAAATGCCAGTAGTCTCTAATTTATTATCTAATGAATTAAGTACATTCTCACTGTAAGTGTAAATAGCTTTCTCTATATCAGAACCCTTAATAAATCCAAAATGTTACTTTGATCACATAGTATTTGCAGTCAGATGCTTAAGGAGATGCTTGAACGCAACCTTTTCAAATATTTTTGAGAAAGCCGGCAAAAGTGAAATTGGTTGATAGTTTGATGGTATCTTTTTATCCCCCTTCTTGTAAAGAGACTCAACTTCAACATATTTTAGCCAGTCTGGAAATGTTCCTCTGATAAGAGATTGATTAGACAAATAACTGAAGATAGAAATCAACTCACATGACCACTCTTTGATTAACTTTGTTAATATGTTATCATGCCCATTGGAATACTTAGATTTTAAGGATTTTATGATGGATGCTACTTCTTTGGGAGACCTGAGTGTCATTTTCATTTTACTGAAATTATTTTTAGACTGGTGTCAGATACTCCATTGCACTGTTCACCGAATCTGAAAACCCCAAGCTGTCAGTAATAGAAATTAAGTACTTGTTTAAGATGTTTGCAACACTACATGTATTTGTTACCAAAGTCTCATTTATTTTTAGAACTATCTGTTCTTCTTCCTTTTTGGCCCAACCTGTCTCTGTCTTCACTATATCCCACACAGTTTTTATTTTGTTGCCTGATGTAATTATCTTTTTCTCAAAATAAAAATACTTCAATTTCTGGATTACTTGCTTCAATATTTTGCTGTATTCTTTTTAATACATTACAGTTCTAACATCAGAGCTGTTCCTAGATAGCAGATACACTCTCCTTTTCATCCCACATGAGATCTTTATTCCTTGTGTAATCCATGGTTTATTTTTTGGCTTCTGTGTGATTTGAGTTATCTCTAGAGGAAAACAATTTTCAAAAGTGGAGGTAACTTTATTAACAAATGCTTTGTATTTTCCATTTGAGTCATAAGTATTGTAAACATCTATCCAGTTCATGTCTTTGAGCAATTTCCTGAATTTCTCAGTTTTTGACTTATTTATTACCCTCCTGTACTCAGATTTAATAGATTTTTTTTATCCTGACAAGTTTGAACATTTAACACAAGATTCTGCATGTCATTATCAGATAGCCCATTTACTATTGGTTTTGTCATATGACTTTTTCCCTAGATTTGTCTACAAAGATATTATCAATAGCAGTCTCAGAGCATTTACATATCCTAGTAGCAAAGTTCACTGTAGGAACTAAACTGAATGATAGTGTTACTGACTGCAATAATTGTTCATTGATAGAGCTTTTCAATAAATCCACATTAAAATCACTAGCAACTACTATTTCCTTGTTTTTACCATGAGATGAGACAGCAGAGCTTCCAGATTTTTTATGAAGAGCTTAAAATTTCCAGAAGGTGATCTGTGTATACCTACTATTAAAAAGAACTTATTATGAAATACTACTTCTGTTGCACAAGCTTGTGAGTACTGCTCTGAGTAAAATTTATTAATATCAATATTCTTGAAATCAAAACAGTTTCTGACAAACATGGCAACTCCTCGTTTCTCCGTATTTTCTCTGCAGAAATAAGAAGCTAACTTGAATCCTGTAACATTTAATATATCTATATCAGGCACTGCAATATTGTATATGCACTGTAGGTGGCCAAGGAGAACTTTGGATCACAGCTATAACTCATCTCTAAAGGTACATGCTTAGGGCCAGCCAAATCAGTTCGGGAAGAGCTGATTAGTGTCATAGATGAAGAATCTTGCTCTGCTACCACTGCAGACAATTCACGGGATGAAGACACTATCAGAATGCCAATAGGATCTGGCCTGACTGAGGAACAATGTCAGTGAGAGATAACCATTCTGCATCAGTTCTCCGATGCTTTCAAATCTGGAGTGGAGAAAAGACAGACCAAACAGCCCGTAGTAAAACACCATATCAATGCTCAGGATCATTTACCAATTAACCAGTGCTCCTATAGAGAGCTGCTAGTTGAATGATGGATGATACAGGAGGAAATGGAGAGAATGCTACAAGATGACATCACTGAACCTTCAGAGACTCTTTTGCCCTCTTCTGCAGCTCTTGAGAAAGAGGAAGATGGCACATGGTGTTTCTGCATTAATTACTGATGAGTGAATAAAATCATGATGAATGATATATATCCACTGTTTGCGCTGATGACACCCTAAACTGCTTGAAAGGAGCGAAATCTGTCCCAACTATGGACATAAAGAAGGTTACTGGCAAATTGGGGTTGAAGACACTGACTTGGAAAAGAATGTCTTCATAACTCCTGATAGCATCTACAAGTTCAAAGTTATGCTGTTTGGACTATGTAACACTCCAATTAGCTTCAAATTTATGATGGACAACCTACTTTGACACCTTGAAATGATGATGTGTCTTTGCTGTCTGGATCATATTATTGTTTTTTCTAAGACATCTGAAGAACATCTTAACTAGTTGACATCCATGATGAAGTGTATTAAGACTGCATCTCTGCTTGAATCTGAAAAATACCTCTTTCTCATCCAACAAATTAGAATCTTGGGGCATCTAGTGACAGGCAATGAAGTCTGTCCAAATCCACAGAAAATAAGAGCTGTCACAGATTCTTTTTTAACTCCTCAGCACAAATTGTGACATGAGAAGTTCTCTCATGAATATGCTCATACTATTTGATGATTTATAAAGGACTTATGTACCAAAGGCTGTCCCTTGCAAGAATTTCTGCAGGAGACACCAAATTTTCATGAACAAGGCCCAAGGAAAATGTTTCGCTGTCCATAAGGAGGAGTTAACAGCTTCTCCAGTCTTAGCACTGTAGACGAGACAGAACTTCACACTGACACTAGCAGTTTTGAGACAGGGGTAATTTCAATACAAATTCAGGAAGATTCTGAAAAGGTTATAGCTTATGGTTCCAGAGTACTTTCCAAGTCTGGGATGAACTACTCAACAACAGAAAGTGTCTTGGAGTTGTCTGGTCCCTCATTGAGTTCTGGCCATATTTATTTGGCAAACCTTTGACTGTTGTGACAGATCACCATTTTCTATACTGGCTGACTAGCCTGAAGGATACGTTAGATCAAGTAGCAAGATGGGCACTGAGGCTTCAGGAGTATGACATTACAATGGTATACAAAAACATGTGCAAATGCAAGGATGATGATTGCCTTAAGAGAATTCCTTTGGTGGAACACAGAAATGCCATTGGTGCATTAAGTGATACTGCTCCTGAACAAAGGGAAGGTCCATCACAGCCCATCTGCAATCAGTAACCTTGGAGGATTCCTCTATGCTCCTAGATCTGGTCCCTTGGATTTGTGAAGACTCTAGGCAATGTCAGGTGCAGGTGTCCCTGGCCACATTTCTATCGGTCTTTTAGACACTATGTTAGCCACTCTAATGAAGGCCGATGGTAGCATGTGCCACAGTTACCTATGGCACATCTGGTAACAATCCTGCCCACAGCAGTGCCATTCCACCAGACTGGAATGACCACATGACGAAGTTCCCAAAGGTCATGAGCGTCAGTGGACAATTGTCTGCGCTGACTATCTCAGCCACTAAACTGTCACTAAAGCAGTGCCGACAGCCCAAGCTCACAGAATTGCAAAGTTTCTTGTAGAAGACATAATTTTGAAGTATGGGGCACCAAGAGAGATGATGTCTGATTGTGGAAACATTTTCTGGCTGAGGCTAGTCTTCTTCTTCTTTATCCTGTATCTACATGGGATTGGATAGTTAGTTATCAGGTTTGGCACTGTTAAAGTCAGAGGTTGGCCAGATACCCTTCCTGTTTCCACCACTTTACCCCCATCATGGAATTTGTGTAACTCAGCTCTCTGCATCCAGTGTTAACCATGTGAAATTATGTGAACATATTCTACATGTTAGCAGATCATATAAATGGGGCTGGATGTGGCTATCAGGCTAGTATTAACATAGCTGAATGTGGGAAACCACCTAAAAATCACAGCCAGACTGGCTGGCACATCTACCAATGTTGTTAATCCACCAGGTAGATTCGATTGAGCATTGGTATGCCTTCCCAAATACTGAAAGCAGCATGTCCACACAATCACACTAGCTCACATCCTGGAAAGTAGCATTAACATGATTGTATGTTATAAAATTGTCAATTAAAACACAAGGAGGACAAGAGAAAAACTAAAATAGATTCTCAGGAATATGTGGCTAGCTGATTACTTACAAAAAACACAGATGAGCCAGCCATTGACAACATATTGCCTTCAGTGACAATGACATAGAGTTTTACGCATCAGATTCTCATATAAGCCAGCAAATATTATCAAAAATTTTATAACAGAGTAGAACAAGACAGACTGACTGTCATTATATGTGAATGGCAAATGGTACAAGCAGAATGCTACAGTTGGGAAACAATAAAAAATTGAATAAATCAGACACATGCTACTTTTAGTATATTTAATAACCTTGTGGTGACATCAGTTAGATTAGATTAGATTAGATTTACTTTCATTCCAATTGATCCGTAGTGAGGAGGTCCTCCAGGATGTGGAACATGTCAGAAAAACAACAATACATGACAAATATTTAAACTAAAACAAATAAGCTAATGTACCATTCCACAGGTCCCAAGTGGAATGATCGTCATTTTTTAATGAACACTAAGAGTCATTTTACAAATACTATTGCACTGAATTTAAAATAAAAAAGTTTTATATTTATTTATAAGGTAAGAAACATGTAATACAACTACTGTAATACTTATTTACAATGAACACATTACTGCACTGAAATGGTGCAGAAGTTAGATTATACTTACACACACACACACACACACACACACACACACACACACACACACACAAATTTTCAGTGAACACATTACTGCACTGAAATTGTGCAGAAGTTATGTTGTACTTATATACAAATCAGTTGGTTTTCCTCAGAAATTCATCAATGGAGTAGAAGGAGTTGGCCACCAATAAATCCTTTAGGCTTCTCTTAAACTGAATTTCATTGGTTGTTAAGCTTTTTATGGCTGCTGGCAAGTTATTGAAAATGTGTGTTCCTGAATAATGCACACCTTTTTGTACAAGACTAAGTGACTTTAAATCCTTGTGAAGATTATTCTTATTTCTAGTATTGATTCCATGAATTGAGCTGTTGGTTTGAAAAAGTGATATATTTTTAATGACAAATTTCATTAAGGAATAAATATATTGGGAAGCTGTAGTTAGTATCCCTAGTTCCCTAAACAGGCTTCTGCAGGATGTTCTTGAGTTCACACCACATATAATTCTTACTGCACGTTTTTGTGCCCGGAAAACTTTAGCTTGGCTTGATGAATTACCCCAGAAAATAATCCCATATGACATTATGGAATGAAAGTAAGCATAGTATGCCAGCTTTTTCATTTTTATATCCCCTATGTCTGACAAAATTCGCATTGCAAACAGAGATTTGTTAAGACGCTTCAGCAGTTCTGTGGTGTGCTCCTCCCAGTTGAATTTATTATCAAGCTGTAATCCCAAGAATTTAACACCGTCCACTTCTTCTATCTTCTTGTCATCATATGTTAGACATATACTCTTGGGACACCCCTTACAAGTTCTGAACTGCATGTAGTGTGTTTTTTCAAAGTTTAGTGACAAAGAATTGGCTAGGAACCAGTGATTAATGTCTACAAATATTTTATTGGCTGATCTTTCTAAGACTACACTTGATTTGCTATTTATTGCAATGTTTGTATCATCAGCAAACAAAACAAACTTGGCATCTGGTAATGTTACTGATGAAAGGTCATTGATATACACAAGAAAAAGTAAGGGCCCCAAAATGGAACCTTGTGGGACCCCACATGTAATTAGTTCCCAGTTGGATGATGCCTGATAGCTTGATACATGTCTCTTTCCTAATAACACCCTTTGTTTCCTGCCAGAGATATAAGATTTGAACCATTTTGCAGCATTTCCTGTTACACTATAATATTCTAGTTTACTTAAAAGGATATTGTGATTTACACAGTCAAATGCCTTTGACAGATCACAAAATATACCAGTTGCCTGCAATTTTTTGTCTAATGAATTAAGTACATTTTCACTGTAAGTGTAGATAGCCTTCTCAATATCAGAACCTTTTAGAAATCCAAACTGTGACTTTGACAGTATGTTATTTGAGATAAGATGGTTATAAAGACGACTGTACATTACTTTTTCGAAAATTTTTGAGAATGCTGGCAACAGTGAAATTGGACGGAAATTTGATGCTATTTCTTTATCTCCCTTCTTAAACAGTGGCTTAACTTCAGCATATTTCAGCCATTCGGGAAATATTCCACTGATAAACGACTGGTTACACAGATAGCTTAATATGTTACTTAGCTCAGAATCACATTCTTTAATTAACTTTGTTGATATTTCATCATACCCACTAGATGTTTTTGATTTTAAAGATTTTATGATGGACATTATTTCTGTTGGGGTAGTGAGGGTCAAATTCATATTATGGAAGTTACTTGAAATGTCTGGTCTAAGGTATTACTGTGCAAGCAGCTGGTGCAAGAGTCAAATAGGAATCACTGATTTAATAGAGGGTATTTATTATAAATGTAGAGTTTTTTTATTATTCTTTGTATTTACATTTGTTATTATTTTGGTGTGCAATAAAGTTATGTACTGAGTAATCATTGTGTCTATGATTTATATGGGAATTACTTCTTGTCATCGAAATACCCATAGTGGTGACCTGATATGATTCCTTGAAAAGGACATTCATAGCAGACAAGTAAATCTGCCCAAACGATTTTGATTGGAATTGAATATATTGTAGTCTAGAGCAAGATAAGAAAGACTTTTTTTATACTTACCTCTACAGCAATTAAGGAGCTGAAATCCCCCCTTGAAAAAACTGAGTTTAATATTTCTGAATGAGTACCATTGAAATGGTAAAAGATATAAGAAATCCCATATAAATGTTCTATGGTTTTTAATGTATGCTACAATGGTGCACCAAGATTTGTTGAAAAAGTCTTTTTTTTTTTTAATTCCCTGCCCCCCTCTACTATTTTGTTCTTCATTTCAAAATCTGACAAATAACAAAATTTATAGCATCATTAATACCATATTCAACCACATAAAATGAAGTGGTATTCAGAAGACACATTTGTCAGAAATAAGCTAGAAATACCCCTGTATCACTGTACACACGTCAGGTATGTGTCTAGTTCAATGCTAATTGTTATGTTGGATTGTTTAATAAGTCTTTCCCAGAAAAATATATTCTAAATGTATAGTGTAGAAATATTGTTCATCTATATATTTTCTTCAAATTTTATGAAATATAAAATATCTTGTGTTGTATTTGTGTTTTCTTTTTACATTTGGTTTTTCTTTTTTTTTCCCCCCCTCCCCAAGTTGTAATCTTTTCAGATTTAATTATGTTCTATTTGAAATTTTTGTACATTGTTATTGTAACTGTAATGTAACTCTGTACAGTAATAAGGAAGTAGAGAATTGTTTGGGTCAAAAAAAAATTCTGAATGCACTTTGATTTTGTGCACCAAGTGTGTCGGACAATTGCAATTTCTTGACAAGCAGGAAGGAAGAGACGATTCCCCCCTCTCTTTTCCTCAGCCAACCAACCTTACCCAAGAACACTGGCAGTGGAGTGGCGAAAAGTGGTGCGAGCGAAATGCTGTGTGCCAGGATGCCTAGTTTGCATCATTGATGCTGAGTGTTGGATGTGCAGTCTACTGTCTCTCTCAGTTCATGTCTTCAAGACTCCGAATATTTTATCCTTCATATTTATATATACAATTATGTATAAAACAAAAATGGCAATGAAACCAAAGATTATTTTGCATTTACTATGTGCAATATATCTAAAAACAAAGATGATGTGACTTACCGAACGAAAGTGCTGGCAGGTCGATAGACACAAACAAACACAAACATACACACAAAATTCAAGCTTTCGCAACAAACTGTTGCCTCATCAGGAAAGAGGGAAGGTGAGGGAAAGACGAAAGGATGTGGGTTCTAAGGGAGAGGGCAAGGAGTCATTCCAATCCCGGGAGCGGAAAGACCCACCTTAGGGGGAAAAAAGGACAGGCACACACCCGCGCACACACACACACACACACACACACACACACACACACACACACACAAGCAGACACTTGTAAAGGCCTTTACAAATGTATGCCCGTGCGCGTGCGCATGTGCGGATGGATATGTGCGAGCGTCCTCCCTCCCCCCAAGGCAAGTCCCCCCACTCCTGGGACCGGAACGACTCCCCACCCTCCTCCCCAAAACCCACATCCTCCCGTCCCCCCCGACGAGGCAACAGCCCGCCGCGAAAGCCCGAACTTCATGTGAAAGACGAAAGGAAGCGGGTCACAAGGGAGAGGGCAAGGAGCCACTCCAACCACGGGAGCGGAAAGACCCACCCTAGGGGGAAAAAAGGACGGGTACACACTCGCGCGCACACACACACACACACACATATCCATCCACACATATACAGACACAAGCAGACATATTTGAAGATAAAGAGTTTGGGCAGAGATGTCAGTCGAGGCGGAAGTGCAGAGGCAAAATGTATAATCAGCCACAAAACAATGTGGAAATTATGACTGCTAATGAAAAAATTATTTTCTAATAATTCTGCACTTCATTATTATTGTACAGATTTACAATTGTGTACAAAAAGCACACAATTAAATCTAAAAAGTTAAAAAATCACATCAAATGTAAAAACAAAACTCAAATACATCACAAGATGTTTTATACTTCATGAAATTAAAAAAATACATACACAGAAGAATATATGTTGACTATACTTTTTAAATATATTTATCTGGGAAAGACTTATTAAACAACCCAACATGACAAGTTGAATTGAAGCGGACACGTATCGGGTGCATGTACAGCTTATTTCTGACAAAAGCATTTTGGACTACCACTTCTCCATATAAGATTACATATGGTATTAACAATGCTATACATTTTGCCAAATATCAAAATTAAAAACAAAATAAAGTCTGTGTGTGTGTGTGGGGGGGGGGGAGTGAAGGTATTGTATTGTATAGCATTGTATGTTAACTGGGGACCTAGAAACGATGGAGAGGCTCCGTCCCCGCCGCAGCCACAGTGGTCCACAACCCCACGACTACTACGGCGGTCCACTTCACCCCTCTGCCACCCCACGCCGAACCCAGGGTTATTGTGCAGTTCAGCCCCCAGTGGAACCCCCAGGGAACATCTCACACCAGACGAGTGTAACCCCTATGTTTGCGTGGTAGAGTAATGGGGGTGTACGCGTACATGGAGAACTTGTTTGTGCAGCAATCGCCGACATAGTGTAACTGAGGCGGAATAGGGGGAACCAGCCCGCATTTACCGAGGCACATGGAAAACCGCCTAAAAACCATCCACAGACTGGCCGGTTCACCGGACCTTGACACAAATCCGCCGGGCAGATTCGTGCCAGGGACCAAGCGCTCCTTCCCACCCGGAAAGGCGTAGATTTCAAAAAAACAACTTTTTCAAGAAATTTGGGTGCACCTTTGTAACATACATTAGAAACCATAAAACTTTTACATGAATCTTTCCTTTTTCTTTTTATCCATTACCTTTTCAATGGTATTCATGCAGAAATATGAACCTCAGTTTTTTTCAAGGTGGTATTTTTTGCTCTACATTACATTATATCAAAAGCCGAAAAAATGAAAGGATATTCTTTGGGTGGATTTATCTATGAGATTTTTTTTGCGATAATGATGGGCACAACATAGCAAACACCAGAGACTGAAGTTAAAGTGGAAGAAACCACATCTCCATCTATGCCGCAGCAGGCAGCCACCAACATAAATCAGCAAGACGTGTATTACACAGCCCATTTTGGTCATGTCAGACTTTTGCTGTTCTGCTCTAACCACCCACTGATGTAGTTAACAGGCACAGAGCACATCTTTCAACAACACGGAGTGGGCCTAAATGTTGATAAGTATGTACTCACGATTGCACATTCAGGAGGGGCAGTGATAGTACAAGATGATTTATCACAATGCTGCTTCATGTCGCTACAGGAGGCACTTGTACAACACTATACTTTGTTGCCAGAGCTTCGTCTGCAAAAAGTTTTTAATGATGAAAAGCTAGGCAACAGATCCCCACCTCAAATTCTGTGAGCTTTATATGCTTTAGCTAGCCTTGATCTACTGCCCGAACAGTTGCTATGCGTGCTGTGGCTTTGTTAGTTACCAGTTGGTATTAGCACATCATGCTAACACATCAAGATTTGACAGTGCAGGCATTAGCAGGTAAGGTTGACACAGTAGCAAACATCCTGTCTGAGGTGCCAGTAGGTGCTAAAATTGGGAACACGACTGACAATCACCGTGGAACAGAACACCGAAGCAGCAGTTGCTGCCACTAGCACCAAAGAGCATATGATGAGAGCAGATGTGTCAATGCAGGCGCAAAGAATGGAACAGTTATAAAACCAAATCATGTACCAGAACTTGAAGCTATTGGCTACAGCAGTGGAAATTACAGTGCCACTATGAGCCTACTCCTGAACAGCAGACAGGATGCAGAAAAGACGACTTGCCTAGATTTGATACGACTACTGACCAATGTTTCTGGTACCACAAGCATTTAGGAAATGCAGCTCACCAGTGCTTCAGCCACTGCTGTTACCTAAATACCGTAGATGAACATTAGAGGATGCTGACATTCATCACCATCTGCAACTAAAGGATGACAGGCAGCATGCAAGTGCAACACTGTCGGTATTGCGCCTGTCACAAGGTTATCCATGTACAACTGCTGCCTCTCCAATGATTCTGGGTCTGCAGTGAGCATTTACCCCAAACTGTGAATAGTGCTGCACCTGCCCCACCGACGCAGCATATACTCACTGCAGCTAACCATTCGTGCTTTGAAACTTATGGTGAACAGAGAATGACACTGGATTTAGGTCTTCAATATGCTCCTACTCGGACATTTATTGTCGCTGATGTCACTGACTCTACTTGGTACGGGTTTTCTGTCTCATTTTCATCTATCGCCCGATTTAGTAAACTGTCATTTAATTACAGTGAGCCACAGTGCTAATCCATCAACCACATCATCTGTGCTAGTAAATGAGGAGTCAATTGCACGCATATGAGAGGCTGGAAACAACCTGGGCGTGTCTCACATGATGCTGAGCACAGGTCCAAATGTTTGTTTTGGCTGGCAGAAATCGTTACTGCAGTAAATGACGGCAATCTTTTTGGCTGAATACCACAAGAATTTCCATCGCTCAATGACCTAGTCACCACTGATGGGAAGTGTCACCACTCGACAGTGCTCCATATCTATAGTCACCTGGCCAACCCATTGCAGGTCATCTGAGGAGGCTTCTGTGTCAAAACCCTCTGGCAGCTCACGTGGTGTTGGAGGGGCTGTTATAAGCAGGTATTGTGACTAGATCAGATGGTCCTTGGGCATCTCTATCACACATGGAGTGCAAAAAAGGTGGCTCATGGTGATTATGCATGGAATACAGGCCACTCAATGACTGCACAATTCCTGGTCATTACCCTGACCCTTATGTGACTGACTTTAACAGTGCCATCACTCATGCTCAGGTGTTTAGAGTGGCCAGTTACACAAAGGCAAATGTGCAAATTCTAGTAGTGCTGGAGGATGTTCTGAAAACCACTGTAATAATGCCTTTTGGGCTTTTCCAGTACAAATTTATGCCTTTTGGATCAAGAAACACTACACAGATGTGGCAGTGTTTTATGCATGAAGTGTTGCAGGGGTTGCCATTCTTATTCTGTTACACTGATGATACCGCCATATTTTCACCTACAGCTGAGGACAATGTGACTCACCAGTGACAGCTTTCTCAGTGCCTGCAAGAGTATGTTACAGTCATTAATACCACAAGGAGTGTTTTCAGGAAATGAGAGGAGCAACTTTTTTTGGATGTGAGGTCTCTTCAGCTGGCCTGTCACTGTTTCCTGACTGTGTGGCAATAGTGCAATATATGCCTTTGCTGATAACCTATAGAGGACTGCACAGATTTTGGGAATGTAAAATTACTACTGGAGATGCCTTAAAGGGCTGGCAAGTCAGCGAGAACCACTTACCGCACTGCCCTTAGCCAAACATACAGCCTAGGACTTCAGTGAGTGAAGTAGTTTTCCATCATGTGAAGCAATGTTTGGCACAAGCGGCACAGCTGGCTTACCTGTACATTAGTACCCATTGACTCTAATGGTGGACACAAGCCAAAATCCAATTAGCGCAGCACTGCAACAGAGAGTTAATGGTCAATAGCATCTGCTCTCCTTTTATTTGCAGAACTTTATGCTGTAGCAAAGGAAGAGGAGTGCTGGCAATCTTCACAGCCATTAACCATTTTCAGTCATCTGTGAAAGTAACATATTTTACAATTTTTACTGACCACAGACTGCTAATTTTTTCTTCAAATGCGCAATGGATCATGGCTTACCACAGCAGTGTAGACAAGTGGAATATGTAGCTCAATTTACAGCTACTGTGCGTCACATTTTAGGAAGAAACAACATTGTCGCAGATTGCCAGTCGCGAAATTGTGCCAGCGTACAGGCAATGACATGGGCTGAGATAGGGGCCACGCAACAAAGGATACAGTGTTGTATGACTTTCTGCAAAGTGAACGCACAGCCCTGCAGCAGTGATGTATTTCTGTTCCACATTGTGCTATGAGTATCTGGTGCGGCACATTCTGGGGCAAACAATGTCTGTACATTCTCACAGAATTTTGGCACATAGTTTTCTGAGCACTGCATAACTTGGCTCATCTGTGCAGCAGTGAAGTTAGTGGCAAGCAAGGTGGTGTGGCAAGGAATCCAGAACTGCCAGACATGTGTGTCCTTCTGCCTCAACTGCCAGTGGAGCAAAGTTGGCAGAATTGTCTTTATACCAGTTTTTAATTTTCACACATATATGTTTGCATATTAGGAGTGTACCCTATTTTGATGGTCACCACTATCTAGTTACCATAGTGAATCATTTTACAAGATGGTCCAAAGTTACTCCCATACATGACATCTCAGCTGAGGCAGTTGCTAAGGCATCGTTGTTTAAAAGGTTTTCGAAGTTTGGGGTCTCTCAAACAATTATGACTGACAGCAGATGCCAGTTCAAATCACAGCTGCTTACTGAGCTTCTTCAGCTATGCAGCTGCAACCACCTTCGCATCACTGGGTACCATTCCACTAGTAATGGAACGGTGGAGAGGCTGCATCACACACTAAATGTGGCACTGAAATGTTACTCACCATTGTGGATGGACACCTTGCCACTGGTGTTGTTAGGCCTGTGCACATTGATGGAGGAGGATTTGCAATGTCGCCAGCCCAACTGGTCTTTGTTGCACAGTTGAGCGTGCAAGGTGAATGCATTGTACCAGCAGCATACCCCAATATTCCTGGAAGGCCCAGCTTTGAAAGGGTGGGGGTGAGGGGATTGGGGAGAGGGGGCAGCTAGTGTGGCAACATCAGTTACTGCACAAGAAAGTGACACAAGAGAGAAAAGATGAATCACTAGTTTAGCAGAGAGTACTTATTAGAGTGTAGACGTAGAATTTTGTTGATTATTCTTTGTATTTATGTTGGTTACTATTTTGGTGAGCAATAATGCTGTGTATTGAGTAATCATTGTGTCCACAATTTATATGGGAATTATTTCTTGTCATCAAAATACTCACAGCCTAAAGTACAGAGGCAACTGGAGACTGTTTACATACTCAGCATCTGCTGCAAGTGGCTGGTCTTTTAGTACTTTACTTTAGCATGCTTTGTATGCTATACAGTCACATCAGGAAATAGTGTGATTACCAAACTTGTTACGCTATTGTACTGGATCACATGACATAATAGGATATGACAAATAAGTATGACTTGCATTTAGTGCCTAAAGCAGTGTATGCTCAACAACAGAGTGGCAAGCATTTGCCAGTCATTTGGAAATCTGAGAACTAATGACATTAGAAAGCATTACGTATAATAAATTACTATATAAATTGAAGACCAGACTATATTCTCACACCATAGATAGATTTCCTAGAGCACCTCAGGTTAAGAAGTTACACCAGCAGAGGACAGGCAAACACAGTGTGTGCACCTGGGGCTTACGACAAATGAGTGACCAGCAAAATATAAATCTTTTCTCACCACAACACATATGTGGCAAACATCACAGACTCTTACAGCTCAGAGGGAAAGAATCTTAACTATAGAGACCAACACACAATTATGTTGTAAACAAGTTAGCATTATCACAAAATTTACAGAAGTGAATTCCAGGCTCATAAGGTTAAAGGCCTCCGGAATGAAATTTTATCAGAATTCATAAGTAAACTGAAGACTGTAATTTTGAATTTGAAGATGGGAGCAGTGTGTGATACTAACACCTTGCATTATTAGCATAAATTTGTTCCAAGAATGGCAACAGTTATTGATACAATTATGCAATGGAGCACACATGCCACCAAAAGTGATTGGAATAACCTCATATTTTTCATGCAATCACTAGGTAACCATAGCTGCTACTTCAAAGACATTTAATAAGAAGGGAGTACTTCATAACCCATGATACAACATAATTGGTGACAATATAACGGATGACTATGTAGGGAGCAAACTTTTAACACAACAAGCAATGTACTGCACAGTTCACCTATTAGATCACTTAGACAGACCACTGTAGGCAGTGGGGGCAACCTTATGTGACAAATAGTATTGTTAATGTACTCAGGGTGTACACATTGCAGAGAGGATTTGTGACAAAAAGATCAGTTGAGAGAGACCGTGAACATAGCAGTGGATCCTAACATGGCACTCAATGATTTTAATCCTTATCACTCAGGCTGGGATATGGGGAAGGAAGTACGAGGGTGAGTCAAGTGAAAACCTTAAATTTGTAACAACAAATCGAAATTTCATGCCATTATCCTATAAGTTGGTAAGTGTACTACAAATAGCGTGCAGAATGGCCTGTAGGTGGCAACATAGTGCAGATGCACACATACTGATGCAGTATCAGTATAAAGATGGCCACCCCACTTGCGACTAGCACCAGGGAAGAACAGTGTTCTGTTATTCAGTTTTTGCGTAGTGAATGTGTGAAACCTAATGAAATTCATCAATGAATGAAGATTCAGTACGATGATGCATGTTTGTCAAAGCAGCGAGTCTATGAATGGAGTAGGAAGTTCACAAATGGTGTAACTTCAGTGGAAGATGCTCCTCGTCCAGGTCAGACAAAACGAGTTGTGGCTCCACAGAACATTGCAGCAGTGGAAGCCATAGTGAAGGAAAACCACCAAGTGACACTGAATGACATTGCAGCATGTTTACAGATTAGTCATGATTCAGCACATTATATTGTGCATGATGTGCTCCAGTTTCACAAAGTGTCTGCAAGATGGGTGCCACGCCAGCTGACTCCTGAAATGAGAGAACAACGTGTTGATACTTGTGAAGAACTTCTTTGGCACTTTGAATGAGATGGTGATGGCTTCCTTGCAAGAATTGATACTGGGGACGAAACCTGGGTTCACTTCCATCAACCGGAAACAAAGAGAGCGAGCAAGGAATGGCGCCATTCCTCATCCCCGAATACCAAAGAGTTTCATACAGAACCATCAGCTGGGAAGGTTATGCTGACTCTCTTTTGGGACGAAAACGCGTCATTTTGGAGCATTACATGCCTAGAGGGACCACTCTCACCAGTGCATCATACACAGATCTCCTAAAAAATAATCTGCGGCCTGCAATCAAATCAAAGTGATGTGGATTGCTGTCAGCAGGTGTCCTTTTACAACATGACAATGCTAGGCCCCACACTGCCTGTACACCAGTTGCAACAATCACAGACCTGCATTTTGAGTGTCTTCCTCATCCACCATACTCACCAGACCTTGCCCCAAGTGATTTCCATATGTTTCGACTGCTCAAAAATGCAATGGGAGGAAGTAAGTTCCGTTCTGATGAAGAGGTACACCACATGGTGCATGAGTGGTTGTGCGGACTACCAAAAGAATTTTTTTCTAAAGGAAATCATGCAATTTGTAAGCACTGCAGGACTTGCATTGAGTGTGGGTGAGATTATGTTGAAAAGTGATACAGCTGTGTACCACTTCTGCACAATAAATAATATTTAAAAAAATATTTAAGATTTTCATTTGACTCACCCTCGTATATAGTGTATGTCAGCTATTGGTCTACAGACATATGAAGACAAGGTAGTTCTTCTTATTTATGAGTAAGCTGTTCAGATTGCTGCACCTAACCAGCAAGCAACTGTCATGAATCTGTGTTTTTAATGGTCAAAGCACTCTAACCAGATCATCTGCCAATTATTATCAGGTGTAACAACAAAATGAGATTGGATGCCATCTATCCTGTTGACAGATATAACATCCAAAAAGGAGAGTGAGATAAAATGCAATACCAAAAAATAATTAATGTAGAGAAATGAAATTTTGGAAATACATCTGTCTAGCTAACATATTTAAGTGATTAACATTGCTAGATCACAGATTAATGTAAGTATGAGAGAATCTATTAAAGTTGTGAAGTGCTGGTACATTAATAGCTGGTGTAACCATCAGAATGTTGAATCAAAGCATCCAAATGTGCAAGCATTGTGTTGTACTGGTACCAGATGTCAGTTTGTGGGATGGATTTCCATGCCTGTTGCACTTGGTTGGTCAATACAGGGACAGTTAATGCTGTTTGTGGTTGAAGCTAGTATTGTCATCTGATGATTTCCCATATGTGCTTGATTGGAGACAGATCTGTTGATCAAGCAGGCCAACATCTCAACACTCTGTAGAGCATATTGGGTTACAACAGTTGTATATGGGTGACCGTTATCCTGTTGGAAAATGTTTCCTGGAATGCTGTTCATGAATGACAGCATAACTGGTTGAATCAGCAGACTAACACACAAATTTGCAGTCAGGGTGCCTGGGATAAGCACAAGAGTGCTCCTACTGTCATACAAACCATAACTCCAGGTATAGGTCCAGTCTAGCATGCAGACAGGTTAGTTGCAGGCCCTCAACTGGCCTCCTTTAATCAACAAATGGCCATCACTAGCACCAAGGCAGAACCAGGTTTCAGCAGAAAACAAAACAGACCTCCACCCTGCCCTCCAATGAGCTCGTGTCGGACACCAGTTAAGTATCAAATGGTGTTGGTTTGGGGTCAGTGGAATTCATGCTACAGGGTGCCTGTCTTGGCGCTGTCCTTGAAGTAACCGATTTGTAACAATTTCTTGTGTCACTGTGGTACCAATTGTAGCTGAAATTGCTGCTGCAGATGCGGTATGATGTGCCAGAGCCATATGCCAAACACAATGGTCTTCGCTTTGTGTAGCGCCACATGGCCATCCAAAGCCCAGTCTTCTGGTGACCAATATTCTCATGACCACCACTGCCAGATATCATGTACAGTAGCTACATTCCTGCTAAGTCTTTCTGCAGTATCATAGAAGGAACATCTAGCTTCTCGTAGCCTATTACACAACCTCCTTCAAACTCAGTGAGGCGTTGAAATGGTGTCTTTGTTGCCTTAAATGCATTCTTGACTAACATCAACTCACCACATCCAATCTTGAAGGTAACTAACACTCATGACCATTGCAGCATGTATTTAATGAAAACCTGGTTTTCACTCTCATAGTGGTGCTACTAGCACCACTTTTATGTGAGTGGTGTGATATTTGAATAGGCATCATCTTTCAGTTGTAGTAACACACCTACCAACTTTTGTTTATGTTGCACAACTCCTATATTTTCGCCATTGTACAATGACATCATAACAGACACACTACCTAGCTAAGAAGACACATGTGATCCACAATGTGTATATGTAAATTTTACCGGAGAAGTCGCAGTAGCTTTACGTCTACAAACCAGACAATTCCAGCCACGAACTAATAGTGTTGTGGGGCAATGAGAACACAGTGGCAGGCACTGAATACTATAAAGGCACACCTACTAAACAAACAACATTAATTGGAATTGGGAGCTGGAAAAACAGAGAGTGTGCTCAAGCAGACAAAGAGAAAGATATTTCTAGGTCTCTGTAATACACAATGTCAGGACACACCTATAATGATAATACTGGTGTAAAGTTAAAAGACTACATAAAATTTAAGGCTAGAAAACTGCTCCACCCACATTGCCTACAAGTATTGTGAATCATTTGTTGGAAAGTTTAGTTTCCAGCTCATTGATGTGCAGTTACAGGTGTGGACAACATCCAGTACATTACCCCATGTTATCACACCTGACAATGTAAGAACAGAACTCTTCTGTAATCATTCCAATAAAATACAATATTCTAAAACTAACATTTCAAGCATGAAGATGACATGAACTGTTCCTACTTAAAAAACTTTAAAAACATCCAAACAGTGTCCTCAGCTATACGTTCATAATGCTGCTAAGCTGTATCCTAAATAGTCTCAACAGGATGATAAAGCACAGACTGGGGTGGTCACATGAACACCACTAACTGGTTTTCAAGAGAATTTCTGGTTTTTGGAAAGGTTATGACACAACTGATACCCTTATATCATCCAATATCAACATCCAACTTCAAGTTAGTGATAATAGATAATACATAGCAATGTTCACTGACACTGGTAATGCATGTGGCAACTTGTACTTAACTGTCTTGGGAAAGAAATTGCACAAACATTAAAATCCAGCCAGTTCTGTAAACAAACTGCTGCAAGTACTTTTGGATAGCTCTTTGACTATAAAAGCACAAAATAATGAAACAAGTATTGGAATAACAAGCAGTGGTCTTCCATGGTGCTCAATATTGTTCTTGCTCCTGTTTAACATATTCATATTGGAACTACACACTGACTTAAATCCAAATGTAAACTGCAGTATGTTGATGGTCTATGTATTTACATAGGGGATGTAATGCTAGCAGAGGATCTGCATGAAACGAAGCAGTCAATGACTAGACTGCTGTCATATCTGGAGGCAAATCAACTAAGTATCCCAAATCTTCACTATTTATATACCAGCCACCAGTTACCAGAGAGACACACTGTGAAACAAGGACCTTATGACTTCCAGATACACACAGTGGTTGAATATCTGTCTTCCCGTTGACAGGAAACGTCAATTTCACATATCAACCATTTCAAAGAACAACTGCTGATGCTCAAAGCAATCCAGAAATATCATTGCATGCCTGGGTTCAGTTACAACTGCTTCAAGAAACAACTTCACTGCTTTTCTTTTACACTATTCCCCGTGTGTGGATGTGGCAAAGAAGAGGTCATTAACCATATCTTCTTCGACTGCACAGATAAGCATGGTTCTATAAATATTCTACTGTGAATCCACCACACCAGAATTCTCATCTGCTGACAATGTTTTTATTGTCAGCTCTAAGATATACAGGCTATTTTACAAGTTTAGATTTGATTTGAGTTTTGCCTTTAATAGTGAAGTATATTCAATGTCATTATTTTACTTTTTTGTATTATTAGTTATCAGTGTAACAGTATTGACTATAAGAGACACCCTCAGATGACAATTAAATAGAAATAAACATATTACTGTGGCCATTTAATTTGACTGGACCCATGATTAATACATTTGAGCCATTAGCAAATATTACAATTTTTGAATCTTCCCTCACATCCATCTGAAGATCTTTTACGTAGATTAAAAAGAGGAACAACCCAATGAGAAACCTCACAATATGTATCATATTATATTCCCCTTTTCTGAGTTTAGTTTCATTCAATGTGATCATGTTTTCTGTTGTGAAAGTAAGACTTCATCCATGCAAGAGAGATACCATAAATGGCATGACATTTGAGTTTGCCAAGCAGAATTTTGTGGTTCACACAATCAAAGCTTTTGGCAAAGTCACAGTATACGCCAGCAAGCTAATATGTATTCCTTTTTACAAATGGTGTGTGACTAGGTAGAAAGTAATGCTGCTGAGGCAGAGGCCACATCACAACTGGGCCAATATCAGGCGACCAGTTACCAGTAATCTGCCTGTACCTTGGACAATAACCTTTCTGAATCATTCCTAGGAAGGCTAAAGTTTTTGTTAATCAGTATAAAAATGATGTGCCATTTCATTATTCAATGACAATGCTGGACTTTCATTGTCCACTAACTGTGGTCACAACTGTCATATGTTAGATGCTTTGTCAACCATCATCACACCACATGGATGTTTTTTCCCTCTATCCCTGTATCGCACTAGACTCAAACTTAGTCACCAGGATGATTAAAGGTACCAGATGTTGCTATGCCATAACTTTGACTTCAACACCCGGGAATCAGCCTCTGAGTTTCTCGTTGGCCTACACCATATTGATATGGAGCTGTTCAGCTAGCAGTGGCCCTGTCTGTGTTGTTACTGACGCCTCACAACCGGTACACAAATGAAGAAATGAAACCAACTTTTGTGTTAATCTAGTACTGCGAATAATGATATACCACATTTTGTATCTTTTCATTTTTCATTTCAGTTATGTTTTATTCATTTTTAATTCAAGATATACAATATTTAAATACCCCTACACTACACAAATGGCACATGAAAAAAGTGCTCAGAAATCCAACAAGCTTTATAGAAAATACTGAAATAATTAGAATTACAGTTTGAAATCACTGAATCTGAGCAGCAAACTTTCAATTAGCAACCACACTGACAAAACATTACATAATTTTTTTTAGTGTTTGCAATGTTTTTGTTTCTATTTATTTATTTATTCTTCTTCCTGAAACTTACTAACCATTACAGCAGCAATATCTTACTAAATAGAGCCAAAATATTATCTTTTACTAGCGTTCAGTGCCTAGGGCAGCTGCAACTCTCTGTACAAGATTTTCAGCTTCACGCAAATGTTTGTGATGATGTAGAAGCAGAAACAAGGGCCTGATCATGACGGAATGGAATGGTGGTTGGAAAAAAATTGCTGACCACCTAGTACTCAAAATGGCTTCAGAAAAGGACAGTGGACTTACAGTACCCACGAAATGTTAAAACTAATGACTTGTTTGCAACATTTTTTTTTCTTTTTTTTGTTCACCTTTCTTACTGAAGTTATCTCTGATATTTCAGTTTCTTATTATGGTGTAGAAATTCTTATACTTATATATTAGCTCTGTACTCTTAGAATTCCTGTCACTTTCTCACAAGTAGCAATGGGCTACTTCAAAAGTTATGTATATACATTTGCATAAAAAATGAGATGGTAGGCCCAAAAACATCACAAGGCCTCCTTCTTAGTGATGGCACTCTACCTAATATTGTATACCATGTATACAGCTGATATTGAAACTTACCACAAACAACTATTAAATTATTATAATATGCGGGCAATACAAGCCATTACTCAATTGCCATATATCTCCAAGATACCTGCCACACACTTCAATGTTATGTCTCAATGTTGGGTGTTTGGTTTATTGGAAGGGGGCACACAATGTTAACTTGCAAATCTCAAGCAGAGATGTTCATTCATAAAAATGTAGTACAGAAAGTTGCTCCATGGGTGAAATTGGGAGACCATAAATCATCAGTAACATAGACTGCATCTAACCTGGCAGTTTTTCAAACCATTTTAAAGTTTCCAAAATACTAAAACATTCATATGCCAGTCTTTATAACCCAAAATCTTCAGTTCTGTACAAGGTAGCACACTAGCAAAAAATATGTAATCAATCTGCCATCATGATCCAAAGACGCAACATCTATATATCGAAGTAGGAGTAATTTTGTATGTCATATTTCCGTTAACCTCTTCGATCGGAGTTCAGTTGACGCACATCCATTTCCAACATGGAAGGCTACTACCTGTTTATATTGTTCAGTGTCAAGTATATACATTTCTATGCATTATTATGAGTCACTGTGAAACTTACTGTGTAATTTGAATTTGTTGAATATTCATCTGTCACACTTCATACGTAAAGAGTTCACTGTGATTGCCTTGCTACTGTCACACTGTTTCATAGTGTTGTGAAAGTATCTTCCTCTGATAAACTTTTATGTGAGAGCTGAGTTCTGGTCATCATACTGCTCTTACTGGAAATCAGTCAAATCTATTTAATGTTGTGTTGCATACATTATTGGATAATTTTCCGTAAAACCAGTTCTTAGAATCAATGACCTTCTGCTGATGGGACACCAAGAGTTAATCAGAAAAAAAACAGGTAGGCACATTTCATGGTGTTGCAAGACTTCAAGGTTCTGTGGCAGATGTGCTACTTAAATGCTATCCTTGATGTAACCCACAAGAAAAAATTGCAAGGCTTCAAGTGTGGTGACCGGGATGGCCACTTGAGTAGTGGCGGGTCATTAGCCACAACACAGCCTGTCCAGTAACATCGCATCATTCATTCAGGTAATCTAATACACAACTGTAAAAATGTGAAGGGGGATTGAAAGATGAAATCTCTACTATGAGCTTCAAGTTGTGGCATATGGCTCAGAACATGTTAACTTTCTGGAAACCCTGGACATGTTCAACAGCTGTGTGTGGATTCTATGTGCCCCTTATGCTTCTGTTGTATTGGCTGACCTTCCCCAAAAGATAAAAATATTTTCACCACCTAATATTAATTTGCTTACGACAGCCTTAATTTAATTTCATATTCCCTGCTACAAATAAATACCGCATTTGAAGATGACTGTGTCTGTGATCTGCGATGAGGAATTAATGTTATTTCTGTGTCAAAATTTATACCACAGCAGCTGATAGATACTGAGTTGTCAGTACTGGGAGACAAACAATGAAACATTCCCCCTCTCACATCCGCAGTGGCTATGACACTTACCCCTTTGCACCTGGGACAAATGGCCAACTTTCCTTAGCTCATGGCCAAATTCACTGATATCAGATAAAATTAAGAATGTCTTAAAATATTACTGTCTCTGTAAGTGTTTTTGTTTAGTTATTGAACAGGGACATTACATCTACATCTACATGGATACTCTGCAATTCACACTTAAGTGCCTGGCAGTGGGTTCACCAAACCACCTTCACAATAATGCTCTATTTTTCCACTCTCAAACAGCGTGCGAGTAAGACAAACAGCTATATCTTTCCATGCGAGTTCAGATTTTCCTTATTTTATAGTGATGTTTGTTTCTTTCTATGTAGGTCATCATCAACAAAATATTTTCGAATTCTGAAGAGAAAGTTGGTGATTGAAATTTCATGCGAAGATTCTGACACAACAAAAGATACCTTTGTTTTAATGGTGTCTGTCCATCTCAAATCTTGTATCATGTCCGTGACATTCCTCTCCCCTATTTCGCAATAATACAAAACATGCTGCTCTTCTTTGAACTTCCTCGATGTACTCCATTAACCCTATCTGGTAAGGATCTCAGATCATACAGCAGTACTCCAAAAGAGGACAGACAAGCGTAGTGTAGGTAGTCTCTTCGATAGATTTGTTACATTTTCTAAGTGTTCTGCTGCAATGCAGTCTTTGGTTTGCCTTCCCACATTTTCTGTGCGTTCTTTCCAATTTAAATTGTTTGTAATTGTAATTCCTAGGCATTAGTTGAGTTACATCCTTAAGAAGCTCTTAAGACTAGCTGATGTTTTTGGATTCAGCTCTTAGTAGCTAGCTGCATGATATTAGGATATACAGCTGAAAACCGTGACCCACACTCAGGCCGCATGCGACCCTTGGGCTGCAGTTTGATGACCACTGTTCTAGAGCATGTACGGCATTCTTGTTTTTGATGTAAAGTCTTAGTCTTACCAGTTTAGGGTACTTGCCTTTGGTTTAACTGTGTAGAGGTTTTCATATGAACACTAAAAAAAGCTTTGGATAACAACTTACATAATTACATGAACTAATAACGTACATGGACAATCTACCACTGGTTTTTAAAAGTAGGAAGGAACATTGCACACAGCTTATTAAAACATAAAAAATGATTGCAAGAGGGTGACATAACAATAAACCTAAGAAAATCTCACCTGGAAGAGAACAAAATATGTAAAGCTACATCTCATTAAATTAGAAAATACAACTACCATAATCTCGCCTAAGAGATTATTTCATAGATGTGGGAAAACCAAATCACTTACTCACTAATAATGGAATAACGAAAGAGGTGGGATGATTTTGCCGTACTTATTTTTCTAAAAGGCACACAACCTGGATGCAGATGATGCTGGAGTTTCAGGTTACCCTTAATGAGTTGCCTCGTTTATAAGCAGGATTTTCTCCACTACAAGTGTTGAATAAAAAGTTCATTGGAGAATCATTATTAAAGTCTTTTTCTTGCCCAGAAATAAAAGAGGTAACAAATAGCGATTTACAAGGAAAGGTAGAGAGCAATCTAAAACAACAAGCACTATTTGAAGTGCGAGAACATAATTTCAAAGCAAGTGCCCCATATTTTAATCTGAATGACATCATGCTAGCAACAGTTCTTCCATCATTATGAATGGCCATACAAAATTATTTCAGTGGTAAAGGAAAAGGTATGTATACAAGATTGCCACAAGTTTCCCCAAGTGAAATTCACCAATTTCCAGACAAGTTTTAGCATTTTTCCCTGACAAATTTTGACATCTCGAGGGTAAGTTAAGACGTAAGTTGACAATCTGTCTTTGCAGCTACGGTGCAGGAAACAATAGCACAAACAAGGAAATATCCAAAAAACACTTGCAAGCAAATGGCGTTTCCTAATGTGAGCAAAAATCTTTTGTAATGAACTGTTTTTAGATGGAGAAAGCAAGCCAAATGTTATATATGTTTCAATAATATCACTGATGTTATTTTATTTCAATCAAACGAAACACATTTGGTAACAAAAATGCTCATTTCCTTGGAGTTGCAAGACAGATTTAAAATACCTTCAGTGATTTCAGAAATAACATCAGAAAAAAGTAGGCCTCTTGAAAGAAGTGCATAAGGCTGGGAAGAACTGTGTAAACCAACTCTGTAGGTGACCACCAATAAAATGTTGGTTCCGCTATGTTCATTATTGTGGTTATTGCCCACTGTGTTATATCTACTATTTTACAGGTATTTTACAACTTTTCTTTTGAGAAATATATGAGTACACAGAGAACAAACTACCAGTGACTGACACAATTCTCTTCTTCTTATGGTCCATACTTTCTAACACATAAACTACTTTTTAAGTGCCAAAATGTACCAGAACAAATAAAACATCTATAAAACACTACACTGTGCAACATACTAGCGGTGAGACAGAATTCTTGAAATCCATCGCCCATGGGCTCTGGCCTGCTGAGAAGCACTGAGGTCCATGGACAAACCATGAAAATCCACTGCATCAAGCCACACACAAAGAGTCCTGTCCTGCAGACATATTGGTCAGACCAGGTTCGATAGGCAGGGCTGCACATTAGCCGGAACCGAATGAGTTCTGA